>NC_092858.1:283361-339074 GCF_032062135.1 Pyxicephalus adspersus | reverse complement strand
CTTTTTTCAACCTGACTTACTATGTAACTATATACATGCATCAAATATTGCACTTCGATTCCCAGTGCAAATAAAAGTAAAATGCATTCAATATGGAGGACAACAAACTAAACTTACTATGGTATATGTCAGTGCTATATAAATGTATAATAATAATACCTAGTAGTTGTTGGTGACTTCCAACTGGATTTGTTCTTGTAATGTTGAAGACTTTGTGCAGTGTATCCAAGTTGCTTCGTTAGTTCTACCAGTATAAGGAATCCCCCATCATTTATGATCACAAACACCTTCATTTTACCAATCACCACGAAATGTGACACCCCATATGCCCAGGAGGTGTAAAATTAGCATAATCTCCAGATAATGGTATTCTATGATGTCACTTCCCTAAGGAAACATCTAAAACACGGTAGGACTCCTTACAGCCAAACCCACCTCAAATCAGACCAAGTCTTTCCCTTGCTGGACCTTTGCCTTTACACCACTGATTTCAGGTAAAGGATAACGTCTACAGACGGACACATGGCATTGATATGGGGTCACTGATATCTCCTATTATAGCTAAATTATACATGGTGGAGAGAAAAAAACGTAAACTCTTTCAGAGAAATAACATCAAGTCCTTGGTGCAGGTATCTGGAATATATGTAAGTAAAGATTAGAACATAAGAGATACAAGTTTTTAATGACCACACTTGTCAAGGAATGAAAAATAACCTTTTATTGGACTGCACATCATGGATGTGATTTGGGTATTGAGGTCTAGAGGAACCCAACCCACAGAGATCTGTATCTGGTGTTTGACTTCCACCCCCCATGGAACATAAACTGTGGGTTATCAGAAATCTACAACATTGAGCTTAGATGCTGACAACAAACACAGGGAGCCTGGATCATCAAGCAAGATTTAGCCACACGAGCGGATTATGGTCTGTAACAAGAGTGAACTCTTGTCCGTATAAATATGGAGTCAATTTCTTTCGGGCCCACACCAGGGCTAAGCACTCCTTCTTCAGCGCTGCATAGCTGACCTCTCGAGGAAGAAGCTTTCTACTAATGTAGGCGACAGGGTGCTCTCCTCCATCTTCTTCCACCTGGCTCAAAACTGCCCCCAGTTCGAACATTGAAGCGTCTGTATGAACAATAAAGCGTTTGTTAGGGATCGGGGCAGGGAAGAGGGGAACATGAACTAAGGCCATCTTAAGGGCTTGGAATGCAGTTTTTACAGTCAGGAGACCAGCGGACCTGTCGGGGTAAACTTTTCTTGGTCAGATCAGTCAGGGGTTTGGCGATGGCGCAATAGTCTGGCACAAAGCGTTGGTAGTACCCAGCTGTGCCCAGGAAGGCCAGTACTTAGGTCTTGGTGCGAGGTGTGGGCCAGTTAGTGACAGCCTCAATCTTGACGGGCTCAGGTCGCTGTTTCCCACACCCACCCAGTGTCCCAGGTACTGGACCTCCGCCATCCCAAAATGGCATTTGTCTGGTTTCAGAGTAAGGCTAGCGGCCCGAATCGGATCCAGCACCGTTCCTACGTGAGCTAAATGTTCCTCCCAGGACTCACTATAGATCGCTATGGCATCCAGGTACGCACAAGGAAATCCTGGAAGCCATCAAGGAGTCTATCCACCAAGCGCTGGAACGTGGCTGGGGCATTTTTCATTCCGAATGGCATGACCCTAAACTGGTACAAGCCAGACGGGGTGACAAAGGCGGACTTGGGCATCGCCTCCTTGGCTAGGGGAATTTGCCAGTAACCCTTACAGAGATCAATGGTGGTTAGATAGTGTCCCCTGGCTATGTGATCCAAAAGCTCCTCTACTCGGGGCATAGGGTAGGCATCGGTCACCGTCCTGTCATTTTAACTTGCGGTAGTCCACACAGAATCTGGTGGTACCATCTTTCTTGGGCACTAAGACGATCAGGGATGCCCAGTAGCTGTCTCAGCATCTCCTGAATTTGCTTCCGCATCCCCTCTCGAACTGCTTCCGGGATGCGGAAAGGGGCCTGTTGGAGTGGGGCTTGTCCAGGGGTTTCTACTCTGTGAGTCGCGAGAGTGGTGTACCCAGTCTCTTCGGAAAAAGTAAGGCTCATATCCTGTAATAGGGTGTTCAACTGTTCCCTCTCAGTGGGAGTGAGTTTGTCCCCTAATTGAACCTGGCTAAGGAGTTTGGCGGGCGGCTCCTTCTCTGAGAGGTCTGGTAGGGGTAGGTTGTCAGGGTCCTCTGTGGCAGGGATACATACAGCCGACACATTCTCCGGTCTCTCCAAGTATTCATTCAACATATTATTATGAAAGTCTCTTTTTAACCTTTCACCCTTACAACTGGCGATGACATAAGTGGTATCACACAGCTTCTCTATCACCTTATAGGGTCCCTGCCAGGAAGCCTGCAGTTTATCCTGCTTCCGGGGCTTCAATACTACGACCTTTTGTCCTATAAAGAAATTACATTGTCGGGCACCCCTGTCGTACCATACTCTCTGTGGCACCCGGGCCACCTGGAGATTGTCTTTGACTGCCAGGGCCAGCTTCCCCATGCAGTCCCAAAGCTCCAGGACATATGATACGATTGGGGTCCCTTCATTCTCCATTTCCTCCTCCCAATGCTCCCTGATGAGATCAAGTGGTCCTAGTACCTTTCTCCCATATAGAAGCTCGAAGGGGATAAACCCGGTGGATTCCTGTGGTACCTCCCTATAGGCAAATAGGAGGTGTGGTAGGAATCGCTCCCAGTCTCTGTTTTCGCTGGTGAAAGTCTTGAGCATTTGCTTCAAGGTTCCATTGAAGCACTCACAGAGACCGTTAGTCTGGGGATGGTATGGTGAACTAAGTAGTGATTTAATACGGCAAACCCTCCACAGCTGCTGTGTCAGTTCTGCAGTAAATTGTGCGCCTCTGTCCAAGAGGATTTCTTTGGGAAACCCGACTCGGGAGAAAATCTGTACCAAGGCGGTAGCTACAGTGTCTGCCTGTATATTTGACAGAGCAACTGCCTTGCAATAGTGGGTAGCATAGTCCACCACGGTAAGTATGTACTTCTTACCGGATGGACTATGGTTGGCGAGGGGTCCCACAAGGTCAATGGCTACCCTGCTGAAGGGTTCTTCAATATTAAGCAGGGGTACCAAGTGAGCCCTGGGGTGATCCCCTCGTTTCCCCACTCGCTGGTACAAATCGCAGGTTCGGCAGTAAGTCCGTACATCTGCGTGCACCCCAGGCCAAAAGAAGGTCTGAGTTACCCGGTGTAATGTACGGGTTACTCCTAAGTGTCCAGTTAAGGGAATGGAGTGCCGGATTCTAAGGATTTCCCTTCCATACTTGCTGGGGATTACTAACTGGCGCTTTTTGTA
Source organism: Pyxicephalus adspersus (assembly GCF_032062135.1). NCBI lineage: Eukaryota > Metazoa > Chordata > Amphibia > Anura > Pyxicephalidae > Pyxicephalus > Pyxicephalus adspersus. Next base: position 335,723 of record NC_092858.1, on the reverse strand, counting down.
GGGGTTCAGTCCTGCCTGTTCAGTGACCCGGTATAACTTATTAGCCTCCCACACAAAAACTTTGTTGTCCAACCCCCGAGCCCTGATTCCTGCCCTTTCCCTATACTTCTGAAGGGATGGATCTGCCCTAGTCTCCCTCCCAAACTCCTCAGGTGTGTCCCAAGCTATCGAGGTCTGGGTATTAGTCACAGTCGAACAGCGACAGTTTGGCCCGTAAGCTTATGGGCTGGAATCAGGTGCCCCTGTACCAGTGTAATGGTAGCCCCAGTGTCCCGTAATCCTTGGGCGACCTGTCCATCGAGGTTGACCTCTTGTCGGTGCTGCTGTCTATTATCCACGGAATCAGCCTGGATAGGATTGACCTTGTACAATACACCAAGATATTCCTCAGGGTGAATGTCCGTGTCCGTGAGGACAGTCGGGTTACAGGATGCAGCAGGGTTTGGCCCAGTGGGTGAGTTGTTCCAGGAAGGTCAGGGGGGGGCCGAAAGGGCAATTGGCCACTAGGTGTCCTGGTTTGCGGCATCGGTGACATTTCACCTTGGAATACTCTGACCGATTCCCGGAAGGACCAGCAACACGAGGGGGCCCGGGCGGAACAGGGGCCCTGAACTCCGGTTGTGGAGAGGGTCTGGATACGCTGGGGACCTGGGTATCCACTCGAGGATTAGATCAGGGTAACACTGGGTCCAGTCGGTGCAGTGCAAGATGTTAGCCCATTCCATGTGGGTGTCACCTCCCCGTTTTTTGGTATCTCAGAATTTCCGCCGGTATGCCTCGGGGGTTAGGGCGTACCGTTTAAGTAAAGTGTCTTTGACAAAGTGGTATTGTGTTACCTCGTCCTCTGGGATGGCCCAGAAGGCTTCCGATTCTCTCCCAGATAGCAGGCTTGATAGAATTGTAACCCATTCCTCTAGTGGTACCTGGTGAAGTGCACACTGCCTTTCGAAGCCTGCCAAATAGCTGTCGATCTCCCCCTCAGTCTCCAAGAACTGTTTAAATGCAGAAAACGGTACTTTTCGTCTTTCTGTGCTGGCCGGAGTAAGGGTTATAGGGGTTGGCTCTGGAGGTCGCTGGGAAATAATTAATTGCAGCTCCTATTCCCTGTGTTCTCAAGCTTCCGCTACCTGGGCAAAAATCTGTGCAATCCATTCCTCAGAGTGGTTTGGCCCATAGATCGCCAACCGCTCCCTCACTATGCGAGCCGTTTCATCTACGGATGGGATAGGGGGTTCAGCCATGGCAGAATTCTGATCCAGCTGCAATCAGTGACCTCTTAGGTCAGCTGTTGGCTCTCCCTCCACAGCTTTCCAGTAGATCCTTGAGGGTCATCCTTGTAGCTGCTCATATTGTCTGTTCATCCGACCTGCACGCATCCCGGGGTAGAAGGACCATCCAACCGCTGCCACCAAATGTAACGGTATCAACAGTTGGCGACGTCCTTCCCCCTAGTCTGGATGGCCCTGTAGAGTTACTTCAGCGACTCCCCAAGCTGAATTGTGATTCTCCGTAGTTGGGCAGCTCTTAGAAGAGCTAGTAGTAATATAGCGGTTCCCTACAACACGAGAAATGGCTGCGAGTTGAGGGTGAAAAAGAAAGAAGAACACTTTATTGATGCCACACTTGGTATTATATACAAGTCCCCATGCAAGGGGACCGCCCCTCTGGAGCTGATGGAGAACTAGGCGATAGACACACCGACCAATGGAAATAACCACACAATCCTGGACACTCCCACCCAATGTCTCCCCTCAACATCTCAACAAACAGACGGCCTTTGTTACACAAATGATAACACACCAAAACACGCACAACACATTTGCATGACTTAGCCTCATGAATTATATGGAGGAATATTCACCCATATGTGATTTGCATGTTTTGGTGTTATCGTTTGTTTTTAAAATGCACACAAAATGTGCGAAACCGTACGCTTATGAACGAGTGCCAAATATGCGCCTTGGTGTTCGCGTGGGTTTATGATTATGGAGGAGATTATACTGGTGGTTGGTGCTGTTGTGGTGGCAACTGCAACAATGTTGGTTTCGATTCTGCCCGTCCAATAACAAGAGTGAAGATTACATTAAATCGCATCAACTCATACTAGACAAGCAAACTTCCTTGATTAACCCCCATAAACCAGTCCAGTGTAAATAGTAATAATGAAAATGAATATGTATTTCTATAGATTTAAATTTATTTAGACATACACACACAAGTGAAATCACTAAATGTTCCTTGATACATGTATTCTAAACTCTTTGCCAACAATGATTTATTCAAATATTGGATTTATCTAAAGAAAAACTAGAATGAAATTTAGAGCAAATGAAAAATGGTTGATCGCACATTTTTTACATTCATTCTTTTGTGTGATGACATATTATAAAGGGCTAATTAGTATATATACAGCATGATATAAATTAGTTAGCAGTGTTGCAACCAAACTAAAAAGTATCAAAACAACAACTGCAACAAATCTAACTATAAATGAAGACATTTTGGGAAGGAGTATAATGTAACATAAAAATGTAGCACTTACCCAAAAAAATCAAGCACTAAAGACCTTAATTAATAAATCAATTGATTAATTAATTGATCTGTAATATAACTTGAATTAATTGACCTGTAATGGATTGTAGATGGGCACAGAACAGGGCGCAGGTGTGCGCTAATTAATTGCTATCACCTAACCATTCACAGAGCTGAACAGATCCCCTGAATCGCGCAGCTGCAAACTAATCACGATAATTGGCGGATTCTCGACCCCATTGCTCATTTATCAAAGCCGAAATCTGGCTAGCAAGTGAAGGTGAGGGCACTAGCGCACGTGACTGTGGGGGGGACATTAGAGTGTCAGCTCCTCTGTACAGAGACTGATAGGACTGGCTCAGTGTTCTCTGTACTGCACTGCGGTATATGTCAGAGCTATAAAAATGTAACATAACATGATGTGAGGATATATTTCGATGCAGCAGATACAGAGGATAACAGTGATGATTCTGGGTCATATGATGGAATAATAGTTCTGGGGTTCTCACCTCTTGTTCATGTAAGGATTGGAGTTTGCAGAATTTGCAGAGATCGATTCGGTTGACTCTCCGGCACTATTTATGACATGTTGGGGATTCCGGGTGGACGGCCTCTTGCTAATCCCAGAGCTCGTTATACCTGTGACACCTCCCAGGGATCTCATCCCATCTGTGACCCCGTCCTGCAATGACCTCCTGAGACAATCGATTCTGTGTTGTTGGTATTTCCTGCAAATCATCCATTAGATTGGCTAAGCTAAGCAGCAAAATAATTTATTTGTGATAATAAATGAAATTAGATCTCGAATGAGATTTACTGATCTTAAAGCAAAACTCCTTCCAGAAATAAGAAGATACATTTGGTGTGGGAACACACACAAGTCTTCTAGGGCCATTCTATGTTGTGTTCTCTTTATTCTTCTCATGATATCTGCACCCCTTGGGGTCTTCTTTACCCCTATCCCCATTTGGAAGGTTTATACTTCCCATTCTAATTCAAATGTTTACTGTTTTGTATCTTAGCCCCTTTTGTTCCATCCATGGATGTTTGCCTTTTTGTGATTTGTTATTGCTCAATATTCCCATAATAAAGACATAAAATCCATGAGAATAGAGAGGAGAGTGCAATGTATTCCTGACATCCTCCAGTGTCCTCACTTACCCCTCTGGATGGTGTCAGCCATGATGGATAGAAATGTCACAGTCAGAATAATGAAGTGTGAAGAGGTCAGATAGAGAAGGTCTAATAGCTGGTATCGTGCAATTTGCTTACAGGGAGGTTTATTACCAATACATATTACATCGTACATTGTCCCCACCATAGGTACCTGTCCCCACCATAGGTACCTGTCCCCAATGGATTTTCAGGAGTTTGAGAAGAGACCATATAGCCGATATATTTACCACAAAAGCAAACAGTTCACAACTGAGATTTAGGGGTTTTACTTTCCCCTCTTTCTGGTAAAAAAAGAAAACGGGATACTGGAGCCTCATCTAAGACTTCAAGAATTGCCTTCAATCCTACAGGAAACCTGACCTCCATCCTACGCCTCATCCACCTGCAGGATTGTCTGCTTTCTTCTCATCTATCAGGAAAGTACCTGCAGGAGGTCTGTGTCTTTGTGTGACAGGAAAACACCTGCAACTGTATTGCTACCTTTTAGGATATCTACAACTCCAAGAACCAGGATAATGATTCTTCTTGGACAGCAGGGGAGTAAGAATTTACCATGACCTGTATGATTTCCTACTGCTCTGCACAAGGGACTCACCATACAGTCCTCACAAAAGTTTGGTTGGTCAGTACACTGGTTTAATGATTGTGAGAGGGGCCCCACTTAAAGAACGATCTTTTTTAGCAAAATTTCTCAGGTCAAATGGGTGGTCATGATCCTGAGACCTTAACATTTAGAATTTCTGCAACATTGGAATCGGTCTACCTTACTACGGAGGATGTTCCTGGCCTCACAATGAACACCTGGGAAGCCAGCCATCAGGAATCAAAAGCCCATTTCTGTACTTCAAGGTAAGCGAATCCCTTCTTTAAGCAATGCGTGTTCAACATTCAGGAAATCAGAACCTCGGAGTACCCAAAACCACACAACGAGGAAAGAGCTGCAATCAATCAAGTCGTGCCAGTTTCAGTGTTGTTTATGGGTTCTAACTACACCATGGATGACAAAGTCCCTTTGTAAACTGAGACTCCATGCAGTGACCGTAATCTTCAAAGTCTTTTTCTGAGCCAAAGGTCCATGGCCTTTCATACTACTAAACCTACGCAGAGGGACTCCACTACCATAACCTCTCATCTGGAACCTTCTCATGTGCTCCGACAACTGAACCCCAGAACAGACTTAACCATCTCCATGAATTTGGCACAAATATATCAAATTTATCAAAGCAGCCTGGATTTGGTCTCTGCAGACTGCTGTGCAACATTTCTAGTCATCCAGTTATAACACATGTGGCAATTGCCAATTCTAACAATATTCAAAGGTTGGCACCTAACATTCCCTACAGATATTACTTTTTGGGAATAAAGGAACCTATCCACATTTGTTATCATCCAGGTATGAAGTCTACACCTTAGTGCACCCTTCAAGCAATCTTTCTTTTCCTAAGGGACTTCTTGGTTCCTTAAAGTAATTCTTGGAGTCCTCTTGGCTGAAGAATACCTTCCGGGTGCCAGTCACCTGAAAAAAGATTCCCAGAAACTCAACTTAAACTGCTGCAATCCTACTCTTACCTTCTGCATGGATCGTGTCATCCTAAAATCCATGGCAGGTCATGTATGTAAGGCTGCCTGTATAGCCCGGACAAGGGGAACCACCTCAAACTCTTTGTAAATGTCACCAGTCTAGTCAGACTTTCCAACCCCCCCCCCCCACCATATGGTGCCAATAGGGGAGGCCAGACTTCATCTAGAATTACCACCACCAGGCTGGAGTCATCTAGGAGGTCTACACTCTACAACTATTGATTAATATGGAGATAGAATCTCACTCCACCGCTCAGACTGCAGCTTCATGGGCAACATTCTACAACATTCTACAAAGAAGGCAAATCATCTAAGACTTCAGGACTCATTACAATGGCTGAATCATTCTGTTTGACATTGGTCCAATTCAGCAACATTCTTTTCATATCTTTGTGGTTAAGAGAATAATTGCACCCCACCCCGAGTCGTTTTCCAACTGCTCTATACCTTGTCCCACTTTTTTATTTAGCGCAATGTTCCTCAGACATTTGGGGGTCTTTTCATGTCCTTTGGTCTATCTGGCTGCTGTTACGACTCTCCAGATCTAAAACAAACCAGCAGAGTTTTGACCCCACTGACTTCAAATTTGGAATATCTAGAATCTGGACTAGAACTGACTTGGAGCACATTATGGAGTTACACTGTATGAGTGATTTGTGTGTTTTTTATATTTATTTTTGTTTTTTCAATATATGAAGTGGGGGGAAGGGGGGGGATTCCAGGTTTTCTGGATCACCCAGGTTTACTGCTGAAAGTATATCCTCTCCAGCCTTGGAAAGCTTTAATAAATCAGACCCATTACAAAGCTGATCCATTCGATTTGACATTGATCCGATTCAGCAACATTCTTTTCAGAACTTTGTAGATAAAAGCATAACTGCATCCCACCCTGAGCTGTTTTCTATACAAATCCCCCTCCATGCTGCCATAATTCTACAGGAAAATGGGAAATTGCTTTCGTACTCTTCCATACATTTTCTTACCTAGTGCTTCATCATGCCAACATATGGGGCTCCATCTCTGGTTATTCCTGGGAATGGGGGATAAGTACGATCTTACATTTATGTCATTCTGATGGTTAGAAATGACAGAGAACGAGAAGCGTCACTATACGCTGCCAAGAAGATGAAGAGGGAAATTCTGGAACGTGAGTTTACAAATATTTATTAGCTGCAGCTCGGGTGCCGGGATCATGCCAACTGACAAACATAGATCAAGCTGATACAGCAAAGTAAATAATAAAAGTATTAACCTAACAAAATATCTTGTCCATCCTTTCCATGGAAGTAAAATAAAATAAGAACAAGGAAGTTGGCCATTTATTATCATAACAATTTTTATATAACTCAGTTATTACAAATGTACACATTCCTTCTAAACTTTATTAACTATAACATTATCCCTCTCAGGTGGCAGGTCCTTGACAGGTTTTAACTCCATTTACCACACTGACACTGGATCTGCATTTAAATTGATATATATGTCAGGCTTCCAGGCGTCACTCTACAGCCTCGGGAACGATATCAATCCAGCATCTCCACACCGAAGTTTAAATAACTTAACCCTATTTTAACCAATTTTGGAGACCCCATACCTAAGATGGCTCTCCACACTCCATCACTTTCACACCCATCTACACAACCCACTTTCCATTAGGACCTCACACCTTACACTTGTGCGTCCCTCAACACCCGCTGGGCCCTATCCATCCTATCTTGCAATCCCAAGGACCACAAATTAAATCCCGACCGCATTGAAGAGCAGACCATCACCCCCCAAATTTCGTGGAACATCTGCCTGTAATTCCCTATTAGGGATGAGCTAGACGGCCTCTCACAGCCTTGCAAAAATTTCCTCAATCTTCCGACGGGTCCGCGAAATTGACGGGTCCGGTGAATCAATTTCGCCAATGGGGCGACTTTAAACATTAGAAGCAAAGACCCTATAAATGTTATAACCACCCAACTTGCTAGGTATGTGTAAGAGAACTGTGGTAACAAGGGAAAATACAAAAGTTCCAAAAGACCTTGTGGTTTTCCAGAAAATGGCAGCAATGTGACAGCAGGCAAATCAGATTTATGTGTGATGGACAACGTACAGAAGGCGGCATAAATATTAGGACATTGAGAAAGGGAGAACTCCACCCACTAGCAGCAATCTCTGCCAAAAAAAACAGCAGGAGAACGCATCGCTATTTAATGTATGTAGCCCTATTTAATTTATATAGCTGCATATTTTTGTTTGTAATCTGCCCAAGGAGGATGCTTTGGACCAGGGGACACTCTAGGCTATCTCTTCCCTATGACAGCTCTCATGCTTTTCTGCCTCTGTAGAGATCCCCCCATCATTTAGGTTAAAGACTAGGTTTACTCTTTAAACTTCTGCTGCAAGGGGAAAACCAATTCACCCCAATAGTCCAGCCAGAGCAACAAATAAAACATCTTCATATTTCCATGTTTTGACTGGAAGAGACATATCTTCAAACCATGCAGGACATTTTTTGGGTCCTACGAGGAGTTTCATCAACCCTAGTAAGCCACACTATCTCTCAGCATTAGTCATTACCAACCAACACTATACATGATGATGGAATCCTGGATCAGTGGAGCCCCCATCTCTGACTTAATATTTGTCCCTTGCATGCTCTGCCACCAAATATCTACAGCACAATTTCTTATATTGTTATATTTATGTATATTATTTGTCATTTATTTGTTGTACACTTTTCTTTTCATACAACCCATAGCGGTACCTTACAAACTACCAATATGAGCTTTACCATGACATTGTTACCCCACTTCACATGATAAAACACAACTTCTACTAATGGGGGGCACAGTTTGTGTTTATAGAATCTTCTCTGTGGTAAATCAGCCGTATTTTACTATTTTACTTTACTTAGTTTTGTTCATTTTCTGGGTCAGATGTTCCACGCGCTCTCTATTTTCCCTTTTTAAATGTTCCCTTCTTTCTCTGGTAAACTCGATTCTCTAATGAACAGGAACGGATTGCAGGTGGTTACAGACACTTGTACATGTGTGAATATGCTGTGCAGGGCTTTATTGGCATTTTTAATACTCAAACCAGACCTTTTATTAGGCTTGGGGCTGTCCCGTAATAAAATTGCAGTGAGTGTGTTTTCTCTGGTTTGTTTTATAGAAGGTACCCTGAATTCTGGCTTGCCAAAACGAGAAGGGGGAAAAAGTGTATCTCCTTTCATTTGTAGTGAAAACCGGTCCCCTGCCTTCCCCCACCAAGATTTATTGTTGGGGGAGACGGCTTCAATCCCACAATGTAACCTTTGTGTTGTGGGGGATCTGCAGGTGTTAAGCAACCTGGAAGTACCCTTTAATAAGGGGGGAGGGCTACGATATCTACTCCTAACCCTGGTAAATGAGTACAGAAATAGATATTACCCTAGAACCCATTCCAAGAAAGGTTTGACCTATTAGAAATAATGGCACCTAACAATAAGAAAATGCATTTTGGTTTCCCAACTAACACTTACCTTTGCAAGACCCAGCAAAATCCAAATAGAATCCCACCATAAATGTTCCAGTGCTGCCTGCTTCATATGCAATACCAGCCATTCTGCGCTAAAGATTGACAGGAGCTAAGGGCATGTTAAAGAAGCTCCTGTCATTGTGTTCACCGATCCAGTGAGGCTCCATTCTTGTTTGTTTGGCTGGATGCATGTAACTAATGACGTGAACCTCATCGACACTGAAGGAGCTCCTATCATTGTGTTCAATTGTGGAAGCCGGAGACAACTGTCCTCATTGGCTGGAAGAATGGTAATGGTTTGATGCACTTTGGATTTCTTTACCAATAAACATTGTAATGGGGAGGGAATAAGTAAATATGAAGCCCTGACAATTTGGGACTCTCCCTCCCGGCAGTGACTCAGAATCTGGTGGCTGGTTGAAATTTCATATACAACTTATGAATGTCCAAATCCTAGCTATAATATCACTTCAGGTATCTCTAGGTATGCGGGGAACTCATTATAAGGACATGATTTGGTATAAATGAGGATTACAACTCATACAGAACACAAGTATTTGATATCACGGGGATGGGTGAGCTGAGTCATGGCTGTTTCTGTCTTTCTAGGTTTACCTTAAACTTTGGAGAAGATCTTGCAAACATCCTGATGCACTTTGATCCTCGATTTAACCATTTAGGATTCATCCACAAGATAATCTTGAACACAAGGACAAACAATTGCTGGGGAACTGAGAGGGTAGAGGATGTCTTCCCCTTCCAGGAGGGGGCAGAGACCACGGTAGGTCTATACTGGGGTATCATGAATGCTGTATGGGGGGCAAACTGATTACCAAGGAATTCTTTTGCAAAGTAAGAGTGGGCATTCCCAAAGAGAAGTGAGGACACGCCCGCTACACTGCTGGGTGTACCCCAGATTTTAGAATTGTCAGTGGTGTGTCCAGGGGGTTTAGTGGTGTACCCCAGGGTTCAGTGTTGTCAGTAGTGTACCCCAGGGGTCAGTGTTGTCAGTGGTGTACCCCAGGGGTCAGTGTTGTCAGTGGTGTACCCCAGGGTTCAGTGTTATTAGTGGTGTACCCCAGGGTTTAGTGTTGTCAGTAGTGTACCCCAGGGGTCAGTGTTATTAGTGGTGTACCCCAGGGTTCAGTGTTATTAGTGGTGTACCCCAGGGTTTAGTGTTGTCAGTGGTGTACCCCAGGGTTTAGTGTTGTCAGTGGTGTACCCCAGGGGTCAGTGTTGTCAGTAGTGTACCCCAGGGGTCAGTGTTGTCAGTAGTGTACCCCAGGGGTCAGTGTTGTCAGTAGTGTACCCCAGGGGTCAGTGTTGATAGTGGTGTACCCCAGGGATTGGTTTTATCAGTGGTGTACCCCAAGAATCAGTGTTGTTAGTGGTGTACCCTGGGGGTCAGTATTGTCAAAGGTGTACTATGTGGTTCAGTGTTATAAATGGTGTACCCCAGGGTTAAGTGTTGTCAGTGGTGTACCCCCAGTTTCAGTGTTGTCAGTGGTGTACACCAGCGGTCAGTGTTATCAGCAGTGTACCCCATATTTTAGTATTGTCAGTGGTGTAACCCAGGGTTTAGTTTTATCAGTGATGTACCCCAGGAATCAGTGTTGTTAGTGGTGTACCCAGGGGGTCAGTGTTGTCAGTGGTGTACCCCATGGTTCATTATTGTCAGTGTTGTACCCCATGGTTCATTATTGTCAGTGTTGTACCCCATGGTTCAATATTGTCAGTGTTGTACCCCAGGTAAGGATGGAGCAAATATTGACCTACTGATAAGGAGGATATAACTAGTTATAGACACAACTCGATTATCTGCAAAATATAGCAAAAACACAAAATCAACTTAAAGTCAAAACTCAGCAAAATTACATTCCTTACATTTCCCTTCCTTTATCCTTAAACAAGGGATAACTACCTGACTGCATACCTTTGTTCCTTTACATGCAAATAAACAGCCTCAGGTTCTTCAGTATACATAACTAGATGAAGCTGAATGATTCTAGATTTGCATATTGACTATAACAAATATTCCAGGAAATCACAGGTTATTACAAAAGTTATACGTGTTATATCACTTTCAGTAACATCAGTGTCATTATAGATATTGCTAAAGACTCTAAGCAGTATGCTGACTGGAGTAGGGACAGCAATCAAACAAGAAGATAACATATCTTGAGTACTATGCATATCAGATACGTCTCCGGGCTTGAATGGGTGCGTCGGCTGATCTGTAGGGAAAAGAAAAGAGAGAGAGATATCTCCGTAGTTGCTGTTCAATTTTTTAATAAGTTTAGCTACATATTGATCTTTGATTTGTTGGAGATCCCCGGGTAATAAAATAAAAGGGTCTTTAGCCTTCTTACACTTCTAAATTATTGACATCAAATTCTTACACTCTATACATTAAACAGAAGCCATCAGTGTGCACATATTCAAGGACCCAGTCCTTCTATGAGGGGGTCCACACTGCCACAGTGCTTAGGTTCATAAGATATATACAGGGACCCAGGGGAGGGCAGAGGAAGAAAAATTCCACTTACCCGATCCTGGTCTTTTAAGGTAGATATCCCACTTCTGACACCAAATTGTTAAAGCGATTTCCTGTTTATCCCAGATCAATGTTTCCCTCTCTATCGTGACCTCTGTTTTCAACGCATTGGGAGCAGTGAATAACACACAGGCAGCTTAAGCATGTAGTTATATCATTTCTTCTCAAATCTTTATTATCACATCGCAGTTTATATAGTCAGACAACAAGGTGGAGGTGATAAGGAGGATTTAACTAGTTAAATATACAACTCAATTATCTGCAAAATATAGCAAAAAACACAAAAACAACTTAACTTCAAGACTCAGCAAAATTATATTCCTTACAGTACCCCAGGGATGAGTCTTGTCAGTGGTGTACCCCCAGTGGTCCGTGTTATCAGTGATGTACCCAAGGGTTGTCACACCACTTCATGGTGCGCATGTCACCGGCATCTATTTTCTGGATTTCTGGCACTTGACTTCTGGATTTTTTCCTGACCTCAGCTTTCTTTGGCTATTTTACTGTCTGGTGATTCAGTACCACACACTATTGTGCCCACCCTGGTGTGCCCAAGGACTGCCACCTGGCAACAGTCTGTAGCGCAAAATCCTCATCCCTCTGGACCAGGCTTAGATTCTGCACCTTGGGCGTTCTCAGGACTCACAACACCATTGGCCAAGTCATAGCGCCCCCTAGAGGCCCTACTCCCAAAGCGTGCCAGGAATTTTTTTCCCTCTTGCAGTTGATTGATGTCTTTAGGGTTTTTGCCTTCCATTCAGTTCTTTCTACCTGGAATATTTATGTTTCTGATATGTATATTTCCCTCGTGGTTAAACTTTTTCAACCTAACTTTGTAACTGATTGTGTAAAACCTAATTTTGCTGCCATCAGAATTATTGATCCATATGGGCCCCAGTATTCTTTATACACGGGGTGGGGCAGCACACACAGAAAGGTGATTGGACAAGCAGGAGCAGCCACTTTATTCATAAAACACAGCCGGGGCCCCAGTATTCTTTATACACGGGGTGGGGCAGCACACACAGAAAGGTGATTGGACAAGCAGGAGCAGCCACTTTATTCATAAAACACAGCCGGCTTACATTAAACAATGTATTACATCAGAACTGCTTCTGAAAGACATAAGTCATTATATAAAATAAGAATAGCTAATAAACAAAAATTAGACCTTGGCTATTAATAATATTGATCTGTGTTTATATGGTGCCAGCATAGTACGCAGCACTGTACAAATAAATACAAACAATGACATCGGAGTAGAGGAGGACCCCGATCCATGTAAGAGGTGGGGGAAGTAGCACACAATAGGGGGGGTAGGTGGAATGGTGGGTAAGTAGTGATGGTTTAGGACAGTGGTCGCCAACCTTTTAGGACCTATGGACCACTAAACATACAGGCTCCGCCCCCTTCACTTAGCCCACCAATTAGCATTTGCCCCTAAATACCTTAATGCACCCCAATTCTGCACAGTTGCCACATTTGACCATCGTAGATTTGTTGTGCGGCTCGGAGTGCAGTGGCTGAAACGGCAAGCAGACACAGGCGGAAGCAGTCCAGGATCTATGCACAAGCAGCAGATAAGGAGCAAACACAAACGTAGTCAAAGCACCAGCCGAGGTCGGTAGCCAATGGTGTAAAATGGAGACGGAGTGCGAGGAAGAGTAGTCGTTTAAACAGCAGCCAAGGGTAGGTACACAGGTAGCAGTATGGAGAGCGCAATGTAACAGAAGCAGGAAGAGAAAGATATTGGCAGAGCACAGGGAGTTCTGAGACATGGCTTACATAGGAAGTTCATAGGAAGGGCCCGGAGTTCAAGGTTCAGCAAGATATTAAATATCACGGTATCTCTGTGCAAGGAATCCAACAGAGTGCAATAGGCAAACCCTCATGTGGCGCAATAGACGGAGCTGCAGCCAGACACCGAAGCATCCCTGGGTTCGGATCCTGACATTTAGGCTGCATTATTTACAATGCTTAGTGGGCCGCAGGCAGGGGCCCCTTTAAGTCTTGTGTTAGAATCTCTCTGTCGGCCACACTAATAGACCAGGCAATGCAGCCAGCAGAGGAACATTGGTCCCCGTGATTTTCTGCTCCTCTATGACATTCAGCACAGCCACAAGTAGGACATTAGGATGGGTGCAATGATCGGGCCGTTCTGTTCACCTGTCCTACTTGGGGTTTGCCTGCACTAGGGGATCCTTGGAGCCAGGAAAGCAGCCAAGTGCACATTATGTGTTTAAATAAGCATCTGGCTGCCTCTGTGTACCTATCTGCTTGGCTGTACAATAATCTGGACCTGGCTGTATATTAGACCTAATGTTCACCTGGCTGATGGACAGTACCTGGGGGTATGCACAGGGGATGCCAGTAGGGGTCTGTATTTGGCTCTGCCTGCTGTCACACTTACCTCTTCTTCACTAAAGCACAGAAGCATCTCTCCTGAGCATGTGAGCAGTTCTAAGTCTAGGCGTGCCTATGCTAGCAAGTTTTATCAGCCAGCCAATCAGAAAATAGCCTCTTGACCATCCCTGGCTATAAAGCTAGCTCAGACACAGCACTCAGTGTTCGTGCAATGTGTCTCCACTAGTGCCGGGCCCCTAGTTCTGTGATCTAGTTCCTGTACACCTGCTGCTTAATTCAGTGTTTCCTGTGTCTCGCTCCCGTGTTAACCCCTTGTTGCCCAGTCTGTTGTTACCTGCCCATTTCCTTGTGCTGTTTGGGTGTTCCTGTCTGTCTGTGGATATTCCTGTGTCACCTATGCCTCCTGTTGCTTCCAGTGTCTCCTGTGTTCCCTGTGTGTGCAGTGGCCCCTGTGTCACTGGTGCCTATTTCCTGGATCCCTGGTATTGTGACCTGACCTCTTTTGCTTGCCTCGGCCCTGGCTTTCCCTGACTATTCTTCAGCTCTGTAATTTGGTACCGAGTATACTCCTGCCCACCCTGGTGTGCCCAAGGACCGCAATCTGGCAATAACTAGCAACACAACATCCTCACCACTAGGGGCTCTGGAGAAGACCTGGTTACTGCTTGGGCTCTGCGCCTTGGCCCTTCTCAGGGCTCACACCACTCCTGTGCAAGCTGTAGTGCCCCCTAGTGGCACTGCTCCTCCAAGCATAACATGTGCGGGTCTGTTCCGAAGCCTGACTAATGGTCTATACTGAGGTATGGGGGTATGCACAGAAAATGGTACCTGCACTAATTTCTGTACTGGAGGCTTATAACTGGATCTGTCAATGAGGTCTTCACTGGGGTAAGGGCTGAATTTAGAGCTTGGTCAATGGGTGTAAATGCCTCCAGCCTAGGTGCACCTACACTTGGCGGGTTACAGCTGTGTAGATGGAGTTCTATGTAGGAATGCCCCCAGGGTTGTCAGCATCATACAATGTGATGCTATGTCATGCTTTGTGAATAGAAATGACAAGGATCCCTGTGATATGTTGGGGGTTGTAGTCTTCGGGTGTTTAAAGTATCAAAGCCAGTCAATGCTTCTTACCTTGAGGTTTGTGGAACCCCTGGGGTACACTGGCACTTGCTCTATACAAAGAGAAGATGAGGTAAATCAGAAACAGCCTAAAAAGAAGACTTTTCCCGAAATACCACCATTGGTTCATATTTCCGGCACGTGCAATGTTTTATATCCAAAAACAGCAACCACCAAAATATCCTCCAAGAGGAAGGAATGTGGAGACTGGCCTATTTATCAACATTTAATGAAGAGCAAAAATCTCCAAATCATATGAGGAATAGATTATCAGAGGCGGCTACAGATTGTCACCATTCCTGGCTGAACACTAGAGGGCAGCAAAGCTGCCTCAATGTTGGCTTCCTGTCTATATGAAAATCTCAGGTCTTATAGATCCTGGCATTGGGGATCACTGATGGGGGGTCACAATTGTAGTCTCTCTACAAATAAATTGTTTAACAAATGTTAGTCCTTAGTATGGGACAGTAAATGGAAGATTTGGCTACAAATGGGGATGTTGCGTTGTAATCATGATTTGTAGCCAAATCCACACACAAGCTTGATTAAGAGTTCTTTATTGGTAATTGAAGAGTGACATCACAAGACATTTGTTACTTTTAGGACAGAATGGTTCATTTTTGTGAGTTTCCATATTTGGCTGGAAGTTTTTATCATTCAGATTTCTCTGGTGCTTGGGCCATAAATCAGAGGACTGAACAGGGCTGGGAGCAATAAATGGCAGAATTCAGGATATTTATTGCCTATAAATAACATTGATGTCTAACCCTGTAACATTTTTGTGTCAGAGCCAAGAAAACAAGACTAGTGCAGCCAATGAACTCTTGTTACTGTACTGGGGATACAATACAATCATACCTGGCATTAGGATTATGGTGCACAGGTGTGTGAAATGCCCCCTCCTGGTCAGGTGGGGGAAATGACTTCATGGACTTTATAGGCGCATAATAAAAATGTATTCTTTATACAAAATATAAAAACAGAATTTATTGAATTATTAAGAATACATTTCCACAGTCAGCACAAATATCTCACAGCTCATCAGACATTCCATGTGTTTGGCAGAATGTGCTTCTTCAGATTCACAATGATATATAATATACATATTTAGCATGAAATCAGCCAATCATGGTTAGAAGTTGTTGGAAGAGACAAACGCTGATATGACTTGGATATTAGGAAGAGATAACATCAGGGAAACAGAAATGTGAAGTTAATATTTGGAATAATGGACGCTATAAACTTACCCTGTATACCTCACATATGGAAAATCATTACCAACATTGGATACTGGGCCAGCTCTTGGGTGAAACCCAAATGATAGATGGCGCTGATACCGACATACATCCTGGGAGATAATATCATCGGGTATCTATGTGATCATTTCAGTGCTGAAATAAAAACTCCCCCAGTCACCGAGGAATTGTACCAAGCTCCATTCTAAAGAGAAGATAAAGAATAAATAAAATATTAGAACACAAAGAAGATTTATTTCTAATATGATTATTACACATAGGAACTCAGTCCTGAGTATAAACCTTTATATTCTAGACTATAACTAATTCATTTAAATATAATAGACTTATATAAAGAAATACGATCAGAGGGGATTCTCCTATATGGATATTTGTTAGATGAATTCTCCCATTTGCTTTTCTCTTTCTGCTCCTCCTAATGATGGGTCCTGCTGCTCTCAGCGTTCCACACGGCGCACAATGATGACAACTTCCATAGGAACAGAAAGGCCAGGCTGAGCCTTGTGTCATTAATTGTTGGTTGGATTTACTGTACTTCTGACGAAGGGGCTTTGACCGTTTGCTATATCACCTTTCCAATAATCCTAAGTTCTGGTTATTAAATATTGGTAATAAGGAATATTTGTCTTTAATGCTGAACGATGAAATATTAGATTGCTTGGACTGAAAACTCTCCTAACAGATTCTCAGTCTCAGACAACAAAGACGTCATCTATAGAACGCCAGCACAAAACAATGTGTCGGGGTACAAAGTGCACAAATTATCCTCTCCC
This sequence comes from Pyxicephalus adspersus, assembly GCF_032062135.1. Lineage (NCBI taxonomy): Eukaryota > Metazoa > Chordata > Amphibia > Anura > Pyxicephalidae > Pyxicephalus > Pyxicephalus adspersus. The sequence goes on along the minus strand of NC_092858.1, from coordinate 318,864 downwards.
AACATATATCACATGGGAAATTTACATTCATCAGGGAGAACATGGCGGGGGAGGTCCACATTCGTTACTGTTTGTTCTGTCCAGCAATTGCAGCAGCCGGGAGAACCAAGATGGCAGCAGCCCCGTCTTCCCTGTAGCCGGGATTCAGAGGAAATAACGTCTGACTCTATCCTGCACTGCCATTGTCTGCTGGGACTTTGCAGCCTCGGTCACCATGGCCTGGTATAGCGTGTGCTGGGCTCACCTGTGTTCCAGTGATTTGTGGAGTATTCTCTGTTCCTATGTGTTGAACTTTGCCTGGACCGACCACAGCATGTGACCCCAACTCTGTACTTCTCTTGCCGGACTGATTTCCTGGTTTTTACCTCTGCTTGTTTTTGGATTCCCCAACAGTCTGTACTCAGTATTTGTGGGCTCCGGGTCGTCCGCCGGGCCATCTCTAGATACCATCCCTTCCACACCAAGTCCTGGGGGCAACCGAGTGCTGGGAGACCCAACCAGTCTTGATGAAACATATTCACTTCATATTCACTGCTAACTCCTGGATTACACTCCCTGTATATCCTCCATGTCGGATACAGGAATATCCGGGACTGAACACTGCTATGGGAACATCAGCACCATATATATATAAAATACAAAACATCGGTGTAATAGAGATTGATAATAATATGCTGAGTAACATTTCCGGTATCACAAGAACTGGAGCCGATCCAATGGAACCGATGTGATTTCTGGATTCAGCAGACCTGGAATACACTAAATATATTGATAAGTCCTTGGCAAGTGAACATTTTTTTTGTTGAGCTGTGTTTTCATTCCCCTAAAACGAAGTCATCGTGAAATCCTTTATTGAATTATTGAAGTAGCAGAGGAACATGTGAGCCCCATGGGCATTACAATCCAAGCGTCATATATCACGGGATGGATGAGCAGTCCGGGCATAAATTTCGTAGTAGATTCTGAAAACATTCCCCAGCACTTCCATCCTGGATTTGACATTTTTGGAGTCACTCACAAAGAGGAGTACAGCAGAAGGGCCAACCAGGTCACATGACCATAGCCAGACATGAGATTCACCCTGCTGATTGGCTGTAAAATTTGCATACTGGAAGAAGAAAAATAAAGATTTTTAAAAGGTGAAGTTTAATTTCAAAGCTCTACCTCAGAGCCTGGACCACCCACCTCAGAGCCTGGAGTACCTACCTCAGAGCCTGGAGCACCCACCTCAGAGCCTGGAACACATACCTCAGAGCCTCACATAGACGTCATATGGACTCCAGAGAATTGTCCCAGGAAACAATCAAAAGGTTTCCATGAACAGAGGAGCACAGCATGGGGGGGGGGGGGGGAGCCGGTGGCACCCCCTGTGATCTCCTCTTGAGATCAGTGCACAACATTAATTCCTGATTGGTCATTCCTCACTCTACCATGGCTGAGATGAGCACAATAACATCTCGGGTGACTATTATTATCCCTCTGTATGCAGATTATGAGCCTGGGGGTGACTAAGCTTGGCCCTTACCCTGGAGGGGTCTGGTGCCAGGGGCTAACTTACCACCTTGTTTTGCTTGGATTTATTGCAGAGGATTTTTTTACTTTTGTACCTATGGCAGATTTACCCTCTTCTATCTGTGAATGGCAAACAGTTTGTAGCCCCCTCCTTTAAGGCAGTGGTGGCAAGGTCTATTTTGGGGGGGGGGGGGGGGGCTAATCTCCACAATACCCAGAAAAGGGTAAATCTGTCCCGGAAATAATGATCCCATACACACACCGGCAATGACTGACCCCAGCAAATCATTCCGGCACCTTCACATCCATCCCACACTGAGCTCCAGGTTTTCTCATTTCCTTCAGTCTGACATATTTGTAGGGGGCAATAGGGCTGTGGGATATGAGGCCCATTAGGGTATTTCTTGAATGTTCCATGTCTGCTCGTACAATGTCCCCAGAGCCTGTGGAAGCCAATGAACCAATGAGAGTTCCCCCTGGGTGCAGAATACAGCAAAGGGGATCAGATTGGTGGTTGTCTTGAGGTAAATACCCTGCTGGTATCATGGCACCGCCATTTGTGACCCAATGTCTTCTGATTGGTGGGGACACCATGCACGTCCTCGCCTGGTCCTCCTGACCTCCTCTTGCTACCCCGGGAACCTACATTGCCTTTATTTTTACCCATTGCCATATAAACCCAAATAATTGTCCAATCTGAAGCCCCCTGGGGCCATCTCTGATTGGGTCCTAATAATAATCATTTTAATTTATTTCTTATTAATTACTTTTTTATATTTATTTTTTTTTCCAATTAGATAGTTTTTGTGGGAAACTAACATTAAGAGCACCTCATCCTTCTTATAAATATATTATTCCACAAACCACAATGTATATGCGGTATATCAGGATGTTTTAGGTGCTTATTACAAAGAATGAAAAAATAATTAAAGTTAAAAAGAAAAAAGTCAAAAAGATTGCCATGGCATTGGGCAGCCAAAGCAACCCGAAGTGATTGTGTAATAAAGGATTTAGTTCCTCACATTTTATGCAATCTTTGTGTACAACCCACTGAATTAAAGCTGAAAGTCTGCAGGTCAATCGGAGTTGTTTCTATTATAATAATTGTGGTAATGTACAGAACTGAAACTAGAAAAATCTTGTCTGTCCAAATATTTATGAACCTAACTGTAGTTTTAATTATCAACTTCATATATTCACCAGGAGGAATTATTCATAAATCTTCTATTTAAAATGTTATCAAGCAAATTTCAACATGTATCCACAGGCTACTCAATTCTGTGATTGTGCTGTGAGCCCAAATTTCTAACACCCCTTTACTTTCACCGGTTACAGTCCACCTGTAACTTTTTCATCCAAGTATTCCATCATTCCTTATATTACAAATATAATAATAATTCCAGAACTAATCACACAGAAGTCATTGATAAGCTGAGTTTGTATGATATACCATAATAATATGGTGTAATATGGTATAATATGGTATAATATCATTTTATTTTCAGCTTTTTTCATTTGTCCAATTACTTCTCAGCCCCTGAAATGAAGTGATTGTGTAATAAAGGATTTAGTTCCTCACATTTTATATTTTTGTACAACCCACTGAATTAAAGCTGAAAGTCTGCAGGTCAATCGGAGTTGTTTCATTTATAATAACTGTGGTAATGTACAGAACCAAATTTAGAATAAACTTGTCTCTGGCCAATATTTATGCCCCTAACTGTAGTTTTATTTAATCAATGTCATATATTCACCAGGAGGAATTATTCATAAATCTTCTATTGAAAATGTTATCAAGCAAAGTTCAACATATATCCGCAGGCTACTGAATTCTGTGATTGTGCTGTGACCCCAAATTTCTAACACCCCTTTACTTTCACCGGTTACAGTCCACCACTTTCACCCAAGTATTCCATCATTCCTTATATTACAAATATCATAGATCTCCACAGTTTATAATTATAATACTTCTGTCAGGTGCCATAAAGTTTCATACAAAGTCCTCCTCAAACCATAACTATCCAAACATAGAAAGTTATTTTCCATTCTTTGAAATCTTTCCTTATTGGACTTTGAGTATAATCCTTTGTGGATCCCAGCTTTCCTAGCTGTGTGTGACTCCTTATATATGGACATAGATATGTAGATGGCGTGTGGTAAATCCCGCGACTATCTTGCGACTGACTGCGCGCGAAGCCATCGGACTAGATTTTCGCACAAAAGTCACAAGCGCGCACACGTTCTTTTGTTTGCTGCTTACGTTTATGTGTGAATATATTTATTCTTATCCTACAATAATAATAACTACATATAAATATAAATATATATATATGGAAAATACTTTTTACATGAAATTTAACAGATCCTCCTTAATCGCGCAGCTGAAATCTAATCGCCTTAATTGGCAGATTCGCGCTCCCTATTGCTCATTATTATCAAGGCAGGAATCCAGCTGGCAGAGAGGGGCGAGTGTATGAGTGCACTGGGCTCAGGACCGCAGGAAACCGGCTTGCTGGAAGCGCGAATGTACGCGCGTCCAGCGAGCACGGATTTCATTGATGAATTAGGCCCAATGTCTCTATGGGTCAGTGAATACAAACATCAACCTGAATCAGTGCAATACATAATAAAAAGAAAAATAATATTCCCCCATCTTTTTCCTCATTTATAGGAATTATTTGTAATTAATCATCTCATTCAGTCCTGGGTAATACATTGCTTTGAATTGTATATCCAATTGTATTAGCAATCTAAATCTCCACCCCTTGGGTTCCACTTAATGTTTTCCAGAGCCAAAGATGTGAGTTCATCAACCCTGTAACTGTGTACTTATGATACATGATAGCTCAGGGATGTATTCAGCATTTTTTATGTTATAAATGTGTTTGTAGAGTCTTACCCTGTTTCCCCGATGATAAGACACTGTCTTATTTTTTTTTGAAGGCCAAAATATGCTCTAGGGCTTATTTTCAGGGGGATGCCATCCATTCATTGTCCCCTTCTACTGTAATCAATAATATACTGTACCATTTAATGTCCCATTCTAAAGCTTACCGTATATAGAGTGGTATTGCTCACAGCAAAAAAAAAACCTGTCTGAACTCCTGAACAAACTCCTGCAGTCTCCGTTAGTCTCCGTGTTTGCGTGGGCGGAGTCACGTGCGCGCACTTCAGTCCTGTCACTTCCTCTTCATGAAGAGGCGCGGCACACACGGAGGAACCACACACGGAGTCACCCACCGTACCACCCGATTCTGGTAAGTAATCGGTGGGTGGCTTATTTTTCATTTTTCCCTAAAAAGGGGGGGCTGTCTTATTTGGTGGCCCTGCCTTATCATCGGGGAAACACGGTATTTTAAATTTACGTTAAGTTTTACTCACGTAGAAACATTTACATATAGCCAAGTACAAAACACCTTCAGTGTCGCATGCGACCAAATCGCAACCATGGAAGTCTACGCCTACTGGGAGATTACATTGTTTGTCCCCCGGCTGATAAAACCATCGGCACTTTTTGCATCTGGTTCTCTTGGGTTTATCTCGTCTATTTTCTAAGTCTTCGAAGTGGCCTCTGACAAGTTTATCCCTTATTGTAGGGGCTCTCTGATATGTTATTGATGGATTTTTACCAATACTGATGTTCAGGTCTTCTAATAAGATGGGCCAATATTTTTTACAAATATTTTGGATTTCGTCATGTTCTTGTGTGTTTTTAGTTATGATTCTAGTTATTGATGTCACTTATAACAGGGAGGGGAGGGTAACAGAAAGGTGTATTAACTACTAGGCCTCAAATGACTAGGGAAAAGGGAATGGTCACCCCTTGCAGACACCCTAACCTAACCCTAACCGTATGAGCATCCCCTGATGGTGGGAATGCTCATACTCAGGAACCAAGGTCCTACTAGCCCTGAATAGCCCTGGCAGTAGTGTCTGGCTTGAGACTCCTGGTTCCTTCCCCTATAAAGGACCCAGTGTCTCCCTGAGGCCTAGTAAACAACTAAATAACCACAAAACACCAAAAGTAAAGTGAACGAGATACTGGGGAGATCTACGGAGAAATCGAGAGTCCAGTATCCTGGCAATCTGAAATTCTAGATTACCGTCCACCATGACGGGAGGGGGAGGGAAGGAAGACGGTTCCAAGGTTCAAGAAATCTCTTCAACAGTGATTTGTGGAACACATTATGAATCTTCAAAGCCTGTGGAAGTTCAAGACGAAAAGCAACTGGGTTAATAATGGCAGAGATCTTATATGGTGTTGCCCATCTTTTTTAAATTATTTTGGATTTTCTGCCAAATAGATGACAAAGAAGAAGAAAATCTTTCCTCTTCAGGAATGCCTGAAGTCTCAGTACCAGAAAATGTGCCAATATGAGGATGAAACCCATATGCCCTAAAAAATGGCGACTTATCAGTGGACTCCTGCCTACGGTTATTTATGGCAAACTCGGCCAAAGACAAAAATGAAGAGCACTCCTCCTGATTCTCTGAGACAAAACATCTTAAATAAGTCTCCAGATTCTGGTTAGTGCGTTCAGTCTGTCCAGAACGCCTTCCAGAATCTGGAAACAAATTGATATCTATAGTGGCCCTCTGATCTGTGGGCTGTGGTCCCGCTGACTTCCCTATGATGATGTTGATATTTGAAACTGCTGTAAATATGTTGGGGAACATGAAGTAATAGTCATTTTGCATTGTGTTGTAGTGCTGAGATAGTTGTACCGTATCCCTGAAGAAGTGGACTCTGTCTACGAAACGCGTTGGATAAAGGACAAATCTCAGTGAATGTACTATGTCAGCACAATATATTTTTATGGATGGATGTGATTAATAAATTGTAATAAAATGTTTAAGCTTTTATGAAAAATAACTGTTATTAAAGTCCCATTGGTACGTCCCCATTTTTTGTTCTCTGTATTCAAAGGGTTGTCTGGCTGGAAAAAGAAGAACTGGGAATCAAATGAATTTCCATATTGCTTATCATCCAAGAGCTGGAACAAGCCACACTTGGGGTGAAGGGAAGCGCAGATTGTGGGGAAGTGATCTTTCCTGGACGTTATATTCCTCCATGCAAACTGAAATTCCCCCTTTAGAGACAGAACACAAACCTTTGGGAATAGAGCTACAAATGTAGAAACATTGACTTTACTGTTAGATGGGTAATAGAGCTCCCCAAATTCTATACTCCCAGGGTGACCCTGTCTGTAAAATGACCTTCATGAACAAAGGTCATTGTAACTCAGTGTGATGATGTTACTGGGGGGGGGGGGGGGGGAGTAAAAGTTTATACTCCTGGAAGTAAAAGTCAAAAAAATGATTGCCTGTGGGGAGGGTACTTCTTTAGTTTTATTAAAAGCAAATGATACTCCTTTCTATGTTCCTGCCCACAGATTGGGAGGATTGGGGACCATGTGCCAGCAATGATGGAGGGAAATTTTCTATTGAACGTCTATGTGCTTTGATGAGGACTTTCCTAATCCCAGATGGTCCGATGGTAATCCAGATGTATGCAAACGCTTGTGGGAACCTACAGTTGTGATGAACTCTGACATTGTGATCTGTATCCATGGGCCAATACCAATTGCAGAGTCCTATATATGAACTGTTTGCCGTCCAAGGACACGTATCAATGGTACACGTGAGCCATGTTGTATTACTGGATGGACAATGGACTTTTATTCCATCTGCTGATATTAATATGACAAATGGAATACAAATCACACTCTCTAATACCCACCGACATAATGCTGAATGCCAACTTGTACCTGGAAGTACTGGTATAATACCGGCTGGTTAGTGGTAAGGTCTGAAATGGAATTGGTACAATATCTCGTAGGGTGGTATGGAAATATATTGCTGTACGGAGAACGTCAGCTTGTGTAGTAGCCTACAACAGCACTCTTATATAATTGCAGGTTTGCTATAAATGCAGCCCGAATCACTTTAATAGCTTTGACTATAGACATTAAAGGGGCAGAAATTTCTAAATCAGCACCCCATTGTAAGAGATGGACTAAAACCATGTGGCCTATCCGATTTTGGCGATTGAAAAATGTGAAAAAGCCAAGAAGGATACAAGTGGTATTATTATTAATAGGGGTTGGAGCTGTAAATCAATGGGATAAGTTATATATACATGGGCATAGAGATATCTTAGTATAGAACATGTACGCAATATAGAAGCACTATATGCTGATACCTATGATGAGACTAAATGTAGGACTAGAAATACAAAGAGAAGGTTATCTCTGCTTTACTAATCACTATCACCGAGCATCATTGGTGGGACATTTACTAACTGGCCACCATTTGCATATTATTAATTGGAATTATCATCATATCCATATTATTATTACTAAGAATGTGTAATGCTTGTATATATAAATGATTTATCGCCAGAGAGGAGCTGATTGGAGAGTCCACCACAATCCAAGTATACAAGGCTGGAGTGTAGCAGGAATGGTGAGGCTTTCTGATTATTTATCCGGAGAGCCACCTTAGAATCAATCCTCTTAGCAAGTCAAATACAATACCATGGAATAGTGAATACATGTTGTGAATGTTCGGGTGGATTTGTGTAAACTGTCTCTGCCTTGTGAACATCTTGTGTCCCCTTCCCATACTTTCTGGGGGCCAATAATTCTCTGTGTGTAGGATACAAAGCCTCTGTGCAATCAGTTGCTGCTTCTCTGGAGATTGTTACCCGATTATAAAGTTCTATATCCCGGAAGTTTGGACCTTCTGGGGTACAAACATTCCTACCTCCCAAATATAAGCGTGAAAAGCTCTATCAATATCCTGGAAATCCGCCTGTTTTCATATTATTGGTTACATCTGCAGGGTATATAAGATGTTTGGGAATATAATCATCTTACTTAGGTGAAATTGCCCCATATAGGAAAGCTGCAGATGGGCCCATATTTATAATACAACCCAAAATATTACCAGAAGGGGCAGAAATGACTCCATTGGATGGGATAATTTCCATCTGGTAGCCAAATAGTTTGTTAGCCACACAGAACCGGTGTAAAACCTAATCCCTGGTCCATATTGACATATATATGACTGAGCTCTGATTGGGCGGGCAGGAACCACCACTATGTCTATAAAACATAGAGAACATAGGAGCTGGATTCAAACAATATGAGTTATGTTTTGGGTCTATGGTCACCCCTGAGCCACAGTTTAATCTTTATAGAGACTGTGTGTAATTGTGATAGGGGGTTGGGTCCTACCCTCCCCCACCCCATGCTTCTCTCTGCTATACAACACTTTGATTGCACAGGATTTTGTAAGATTTGTCTCCAGCAGGTGGTCATAAGGTCGTAAAGCGTCGGTAAACCTGGCCAAGTGACTTGGTCCCTCTTAGCCTTTCAACTAGCCAAGGACCCCACAATGGATGCTATGGGCTCCTCCTAGTGGAGGGAGCAAGTCACTGTCATAATAATGAGCAGGTATTTTATTCAAGATTAAATATCTGTTGTGTGATTATGATTTTAATGTAAAGACTCAATCTGGGGACCCTGGGGGGCGCACTCAGCAGTTTTGGAATAGTGAGTAGGTTGGGTGGCAATAGGGACACAGGTGGGATGGTGAAGGTTCTCTACTGTGAATGTATTCTTATAAGACAGTGCAGATCACATGAATGGGGTATGTATGCTCTGTCACCCTGTGACAACACTGAACGGTGTCCCCACTTTTCTTACAGATTGGCTTCCAGTATATGGGGGATCAGCTCATCATACAATCATCTACTGGATATCAGTTCATATATCCGCTCACCTCCTCTATAAGGACAATCTCTTCTTTGGCCTTTGAAGACTTCTCTCCCAGGAGCCTCATCATAGAATGAAGCCCACAGGGGGAGCCACTCATGTCACATGACCACAGCCAGGCATTGGCATCTCACTGCTGATTGGCTCTGTGAAATTGACATCCTAGTAGAAGGGTGGGGGGGCTTTAAAGCTGAATATTATTCTTCTTGTGTTTGACATCCCCGATTCCTCCTCCCCCTGCAAATAAAATATTTGAAACTTTTTTACATTGCTCATTTTACACCAATGGGCATTATCATCAGCTCTCTGTGTATTGGTATGCAATGCAGGCAAATCACATACTCACATCACAATATTCTCCTATTCTTTTTATTGAGGATGTGAAGCAGATTAGTCCAGTTTGTCAGACATTTTTTTGTACAGAGATTGCTCAGAATTAGGAAGCCCCATGGGGTATCTGATTAACAGGGACTATCAGCTGATTTCCAACCGGCATCATTATTTTCTGGATTTCAGATTTCCCGTAAGTGGGAAGTCAGGCAATCACAGGCCTTTGGCACATCTTCCACCGTCATGTTGTAAAGGACTGATGTCAGAAGGACAGTTCACAGCCATGGATAGAAACAAATAGTAATATAGGAAATTTAGGAATTTCAGCGAATTTGGGGACTAATTGGATAAATTAAGAAAAAAACAAATAGGTAAAGTAAACTTAAAGGGCTCAATTTATAAAGAGAATCTTTGAGGAAATGTCAGACTCCCTGCCTTATAAATGGAGCCCAAAAAATTTCCTGGTAAAGACAGGGGACCTTTTCTCTCATTGTTGTTAATAAAATTTACTGATTTTGTAGTTTGACCATTAACAGGTTTAAAAAATGTAATAATCTGGTCCAAATGTACTGGCAATGCAAGGATCCTCACAGGACACAGCAGCCACTAAAGGATCTGATGCCTCAAACTAAACCTCTAAGGTCTTCATCCAGAATTCACCAAACTATGTGTAATCACAGGGGGGAGGGCACCAGCAGTATCAGCACTGAAGTACACAACCTTCAGTGGTAGCAGATAACGTGTCCCAGTTATACAAATTCTTACAAAGTAGGAAAGAGGCAGATTTCTCCTATCCAAGCTTTGGCAGTTGTGCACTGGTTAGCATTCATCACCTACGTGCCAACAGGGAGATGCAGACAGTGACCATGATACATTACCATGGAGCCATGGTATCTCTGATTCCACCCCAACACTCCTATCTACTCTCTGAGGACTGAGGTGTTTCTTCTCTAATTTTATAGACTGTAAAGAAATAGAGACAAGCGGTCTATGTGAATGACAGGAAACAAGGGCCAATGAGGTAGAGCTGTGTGAGGATGAATAATAGTGATTCAATCCAAAAATTCTAATATCCAAAAGCCCTTAAAACTAAACGACCTTTCTTTCAGACAAAAATAAAATGGCCTTGAAGAAAAGTTGGGCTTGATTTTGGCAGTCCCTAAGACTACACAGGCTGACTTGCAACAAATGCTGGGAAAATCTGTTCACAGCTGCAAATTTAATCAGAGCACAAATCTATTCCCAGGAAACAAGTAATAGATGAAATGGGCACTAGAATGGCAAGATGCAATACGTGTAAGTTTCCCCATGGCCAAAACACTAAAAGTGTATGGACCTGGCATTGTGGAAGTGACCATCTCAGGATCATCTGGTTAGTTTGGGGGCTTTGTGATTGGCTTGTGGTTGACATCTGCACAATCTGGGTTGTCAATGGCCAATAATTTCCATGCAGCCCCCTAGTGTCATTTTGGACAACCTGCATCTTGTATAAGCATGGCTTTAGCTTGCATGACACAACTCATGGTAGCACATTACCCACCTTTAACTCCTTTCTTTATGATGCTGAGCACAGACATATAATTTTCTTGTAAATCCAGGGTTTTTCTGTGTTATTCCAAGACTTTTCATTTACATTTCTAGTGTATGCAAGAAAATGCATATAGGTGCTCAGACTGTACCAAATTGTTTTTTTGGGGGGTTTTGGAGAATTACATGGCATCCTTTTATATAAACTAGATTGTGCTAATTCTGCAGATCCTGATATATACATTTGGAGATGGATGAATGTGATAAATACGACATGTCCTCACTCTTTATTCCGATCATAATGGCACAAATTTAGGGCTTTGTGAATTTCAGAAGCCATGGCAGTACATACACCTTGAGTTATAATATCTATGGGGTTGTCAATGCGTTGCGTAAGATGTAACAATCATTTGAGAACCACACTAATCCTATACAAGGATCCATTCTCTTCTAGTTATGGACAGAGCGGGAACCCAATCTAGAGACAAAGAAGATTAAAAAAAGAGAGGGTTATAGATCAGAAAGTGTTTGCTGCTAATTACTTGGTGGAAAGAGATATTTAAAAAAAGTAAATTTAGGAAAAGTGATTGGGAATAGGGATGAGCGATATTATTTAGTTCGATCTCACGGCGAATCAGGACATTCTCGCTTACCGAACATTTAATCGAGAACAGCCTTGAGATTTGCTATGAGGTTGTGTTCTCACCGAACAAACAGGGGGAAAATGTGGGGGGCGGGAACGCCTACTATTTCCCCCTGAGAATGGCGCTGCTGGGAGCGAATCATTTGCTCCCAGGATGCACAGCAAGGCCCAGCAGCACCAATCAGCAGAGATCTCAGAACAGCCATGTATACAGGGAAGGAAGGGAGAGGTTAGTCACTCCATCCGGTGTTCTGTGTGAAGGATAGAGGCAGGGACAGACATGCATTGTGACAGGGACAGGTTAGGAGTCTTCTGTATATCTAGAAAGAGATTTCTTACCGCCTCTTGCTACTTATTCAAAAAGGAAAAAACATTTCTGTGCAACTGTACAAAAAGAAATATTTCAGTCTGATACTTCTTGCAAACTATCCACAAAGCCAGAAAATTTTCTGTCTTTCTCTCGAAAAAATACAGATATTTCATTGTTTGATACCTCTTGCTATTTATCAAAGAAGACTGTTTGGTACAGGTGCATTTTTGCCTGAATAAGTAAAAGATGAGTAGTAGAAGCAGGGGAAGGCGTGGCATTGGGGGACCTGCCACATCTGGCAGGGGGCATACTCCCCGGGAGTCCGCCATTGTATGACAGCAGCAGCAGCAAACTGTTGGAGGCAGCAGCACAAGTTGTCAGACAGGTCTGAGATGTGTGCGGAGTACCAGTATGCTGGTAGATGTATTGAGAGGGCAGAATACAATCATACAGCCACGTCATGTGGAGAGGATTATGGAATGGGTCTCAGGGGCCCCAAGTGCAGCAGGCTCTTCATCCTTTATGAATGGAACAGGTTAAAAATCTTCCCCAGATAGCTTGAACTCACCAAACACCTTGAATCCACGAGTCTTTATTGTTGCATGTACAGATGTACAGGTATTGCAGATGTACAGGTATTCGCATGTCAAAAGGAATATTTCTTTCCTAGCCTCAGCACATGTTACTAGCAACAATCATAAAGAATCTTACAATAAAAAAGAAGGAAGTGACTTCATAAAAAGAGGATGAGGCATACAGCAAAAATAAGTACAATAAAACATAGACGATAAGATGGCAGTACAACAATACCCTAAACATAAAGCATAGCTATAACACAAATGCACAGAAATAATACTGCTGGAGGCAGCACAGCTGGGGCCCCTACGTTGTCCATGTGGGGGGAAGCCTCTTCACATTCAGCAATAGTTGGAGCCTCTACAGTCCTGACCTCTTCATACTCCCACTTATCCTACACCTCTCATGTCTCGTCACACTTGCAGACTAGAGTCAAGCTCAACAGGGTCTTCTTTCCCCGCTGATTCTGCAAGCCCGTTCCCTTGGCTGTGGTTTCGCTAGATAGTAGGTAGGGACAGTGGGAATCTCGTTCATCCATTCATGCGCGTCACTAATTAGATGACGAGGCATTTGGCTACCTTAAGAGAGTCATAGTTACTCCGGCACACTGAAGGAGAAGTCTGACATTCAGCATAGAAGCTCCCATATTTATACAGAACAAAACATATAGTATTGTGTAGGAATGTTACACATCAGCAAACATAATTATTATCCCTTATCAGCACTACGGTGATTCATTCAGCCTTGAGTCCTATTCCTCCTTATCTCATAACAAGCAGCCAAGCTGCAAACTGTTTTACTTTTAAGATTAACATGTTCTCATCATCCTGTGGCCTTATTTAATAAACAGCTGTTTATAATTAGCCAAGGCCATGATGTTCTTCTCTTTTCTAAGAGGCCCAAGGCCTTTTTCTATAATTGAAGCGTGAGCAGATTTTTGATAACTATTCAGTATATAGCAAGATTAGGTAAAAATGAATACATATATTTTTTACCTTTAACAGGGGCCACACACTGCTACTGCTCTCACTGACCCACGCTCCGTCTCTGCTCCTCCATACTTTTGTCTAATGTCACCGCGCTACTTCTCCACAACTTTATGGGTGTCATTCCTAACACGTCATCCAGGTCATGATGCCAGCTAGCAATTATTATTATTAATAAACAGGATTTATAGAGCGTAAACAAATAATACAGCTATGTATATTCAATAGGGGTGCGTACAATAAATAGCGATGCGTTCTCCTGCTGTTTTGGTGGCAGAGACTGTTGCTAGTGGGTTGAGTTCTCCCTTTCTCAATGTCATAATATTTATGCCGCCTTCTGTACGCTGTCCATCACACAAAAATCCCATTTTCCTGCTGTCACATTGCTGCCATTTCCTGGAAAACCACAAGGTCTATTGGAACTTTTGTATTTCCCCTTGCTACGACTGTTCTTCTACACTTACCTAGCACATTTGGTGGTTCTAACATGTATAGGGGCTTTTCTATTAATGTTTAATGTTGGCCAATTGACTATAATGAAGTCTGCTAAATCAATTTGCCAAAATTTCACGATCCCACTGAAAGTTCAAGGAAATTTTCACGAGGCCATCTCACTCATCACTACTTGGGAACAATGTGACTGTTAAGCAAGTGAAATCACGATATTTACATGCAATTACACACCGGCAATATTTTTCATTGTTGTGTGAAAATTTGCCATTTATCTCTGATGAGGAGGGTGCAAATGTTGATTCCCACAAATTCCCAGTACATGTTTATACCAAGGAGTAATTCCACCAACTACCACACGGGGAATTGGGGTAAACCGATCAGAAAAGGAATTTAGATTGCCCCCATGCTGTTTAGAATCCCAAAAATCGGCTTATTAAACAATTTCCAGTTATTTTTGCCAGCAATTATTTTAAATCTTTTTTTTTTTCAAAAAACCCAAATTCCCGTTAGGAATTTCCGAATCCATTCTTTTTCCTCTACTGATCCAATTTTGTATTTTGCTCACTCTGCCCATTTCTAGGCTTAGCAATCATAAAACCAAAGTAAAATACAATTTTCACAACTTGTTGATCTGGGGGTGAGATTCCTGCTTTAGGTTCCAGAGTTCCTGGGTTATAAATTCTCCTGGACAAAGCCATGGTTTAGCTTTCAGCCCTTAGCTCCCAGATTTGAGGCCATGAAATGATTTCCCGACCCAGCCGATGAGAAGGAGGTGAATATCTGTGCAATGTCTGGTCATACAATGTGGCCAGAACATACAGGTGCAGAACGTAGCATTTGAATGGAGATCAGTGTTATGGATGAGGCGTGGCCCCCAAGGACCCCTCTGGGACTGGTGATAGGGGAAGAGATTGAGATGGAGGGAGTAATGAAGAACGCCGGATCCCTCCAGTGCTGCTGCCAGGGAGAATGGGGTGCTGGTATATTAATGAAATCTAAGAATTGTAATGTTCGCTACAGAATGCTGATCTAATCATATTATCATGTATAAATATCAATAAATTTACCCTCCGGTCCTCCCTTCAGCCTTGTAAACTGATTTCTCTCATTTCATTGCACGCTATTTACATTCCAAATACCATAAAAAGATTCTGTATGGACGCAATATTAGAATTCTCGGAATGCTGGAAATATCACGAGGACAAATTGTCCTGCTTGTCTGGGACTATAACCAGAGTGCTCAGTAATCCGTGTATGGGACTTCTGATATTTTAGTAGCAAAAAACAAATATGAAAAAAGAAAATAGAACAAGACAATCCGGAATACACAGGTTGCCGGGTTTCTAGAGGGCCGAGAGAGCGCAAAATCTGGAAGGTGTAGGAGAGCACGCCATGGATCCTGGATCATGGATCTATTCAGCCAAGGGCCGAGTAGGTTGTGTACTGATTGCCAAAAACTGAATAGTTCAGAACATGTCCACCAAATATGAAGCAAATCACTGATGGCATCTAAAACATCGACCCGTTGATTCAGGATCAAAGTGTGCCAACCTTGCGGGGGTCAAATACCATGGTAATAATACCTGTGAGGTCACATTAATAGAACAGGAGGATACCGCCATACATCTTCCCATCAGGCCCTGTCCTCAGTTGCCCCATGGGCTGCTGACCTCATTCCCTGTCCTCAGTTGCCCCATGGGCTGCTGACCTCATTCCCTGTCCTCAGTTGCCCCTTGTCATATTTGTCACTTTGTATCTGATATATAGAATACAAATCATAGCCTTTGCAGGTATTTGTTCCCCTTACAGGACTAATAAGCACTGCAGCCTCTTATATTCCCGTGTTCAGTCCCTGTATATAACTGCAGAGCTTACTGGTCTACTACATAAGGATTGGGAGGAGGGGGGACTCCGAACATGACAGGGACTCTTTACCAGGGGCCGACGCTGAAGTCCCTGGCTGAATATGGGAACTTTTCATACTTCTATCACCATTCATCTCCATCAGGCAGTACGGTGGCTCAGAGGTTAGCACTCCGGCCATTGCAGCGATGGGTCCCAGGTTGGAATCTCAGCCAGGACATTATCTGCATGGAGTTTGCAGGTTCTCCCCGTGTTTGCGTGGGTTTCCTCCCACATCCCAAATACATGCAGTGAGGTTAATTGGCTTCTCCCCAAAATAGACCTTAGACTACATTAATGACATATGACTATGGTAGGGACATTAGATTGTGAGCTCCTTTGAGGGACAGCTAGTCACATGACTATCAGACGTTATTTCCTCTGAATCCCGGCTACAGGGAAGACGGGGCTGCTGCCATCTTGGTTCTCCCGGCTGCTGCAATTGCTGGACAGAACAAACAGTGTTTTATATTGGGATGGCGGCACGGAGTCTTCGGCCAGATGAGTATAAAGGTACACTATCTCCATATGCAAACATGGAACAAGGGGAGAGGATCCATCAAGACATAAAGGTGATGGAAGAAAGGTATCAGATGGGAGAGACACATGATGGCAGAATACTGCTGGAGCCGTCCTATCAGCAGAAATCATACAAACTCAGCTTATCAATGACTTCTGTGTGATTAGTTCTGGAATATACTGAATATACAATATACTGACATTAGGTATTTCAGAATTTTAATTTTGTATACGTAGGCATAGTTAGTTTTCTATGAGGTTATTATTGAGGTCTTTGATTCATTAACTAGAGCCAATCTAACAAAACCAATACCATATGTGGAATCTGTGCATCAAACATAACCTAAAATCACTTTATTCTGTGTGCTTGGAAATGTTTGGTGAGCAGTGTTATTTGTACTAGAATAGTAAAAAGTTCACAAAACCTCCCAGTCCACATTTCTGCACAACGGCGCCTCATGCTGTCATCAGCCAGGTACTGCAGTCACATCATCCTATCCTGGCCTGGCAGACGGAGGTATATATTCCTATGGGCAACTGAGCTGCCTGATCTCTGCTACCTCTTACACAGCACTCGGCACAAGCATCATGCGTTTGTCATATCACAAGTTCCAAAATCAAATCTATTCTCAAGATCGCCTCCAGATTTCACCAGTTCATAATTCAGTGCACCAGACATGGCCACAAACTAAATACTGACAGCCAATGAGTAGTGCTGATTCCAATGTCATATTACTGGGAGGTGACAATGAGCCCTGATTGTTCTCCCCAATGGGGTTACTTGCAACAGCAGGGAAGATCGGGCAAATAGCATTCAGTCCTTCGCTCTCCAGTCTGCGGCATCCTCAGCTTCCTATTGGCTGTAAATGTAGCAGGTAAAGTATTGGAGTAAAATAAGTCATCCACCTGAGGACAGGTGAAGGACCTGGGGAAGACCGACCTCTCCTATATTCCTGTAGCACTTTTTCAGCCGGATAGCGCTGTGTTCTGGTCATATTATATGGTATATTATGGTATAATATAGTATAAAATGGTATAATATGGTATAATATGGTATAATACGGTATAATATGGTATGGTTGTAAGGTGAGAACTTTTGGCTGATAATATCGTGTTACCAGATGTTGGTTTTCTTTACACTTTTGGTTTATATTCTCCTGTACCGGTTAGTTTTATTTCCAAACCAAGAAAGGTAATTTCAGTGGTGCTGTGAGTCATTTAGGTAAATTTAGGATTATATAAATTATTTTTGCAGATCCTCCAAAACTTACTGTAACTCACATTCAGACCCAATCCAGGCAATGAGTACATCGTCTATAAATCTTCACCATAATATTATGTGACGAAGATATTTTTCTAGGGACCCATTGCTGAACAGTTCTCTTTCCCATCCCCCCAGGTACAGGTTGGCATAAGTTGGGGCACATTTTGACCTCATTGCCACACCCTGTACCTGGAGGTAAGTCTTTCCATAAAACACAAATACATTTCTCCTCAAGATGTATCTTATCAATTCCACAACAAGCTCATTTTTTCCAGGTTTCTATGACTTGTTCATCTAAGAACATTTTAGTTGTTTTCAAACCCTTCTCATGCGGGATACACGGATATAGGATCTCTATGTCTATGGCTACTAATCTAGATGTCACACTTACCTGTTCCTCACTAAAACACAGGTATCTCTCTCCTGCGCCTGCTGGCAGTTATGATGCTGGGCGTGGCTCTGTTTCCAAGCTTTATCGACTCCGCCCATGCCGCTGGCCAATCAGAAAGTAGCCTCTAACTCCTTATTAAGCGAGCTCTCAGACTCCATTCTGTGTTCATGCAACAAGTTACTAGTGCGGAGCTCCCAGTTCTGTGAATTAGTTCCTGTACACCTGCTGCTTAATCCAGAGTTTCCTGAGTCCAGCTCCTGTATTAACCCCTCGTTGTCCAGTCTGTTGCTTCCCTGTGCTGTTCCTGTGTTCCTGTCTGTGGTTATCCCTGCTTCCCCTGAACCTCCTGCTGTTCCAGTGTCTCCTGAGTTCCCTGTGCATGCAGGGGCCCCTGTGTCATTGCTGTCTATCTCCTGGATGCCTGGCTATTGACCCCTGGCTTGTGACCTGACCCCGGCTTCACTTGACTATCCTTCTGCCCGGTGATTTGGTACCATGCTTTGCCCACCTTAGTGTGCCCAAGGACCGCAACCCGGCCGTAACCAGCAACATCCCCACCATCAGAGGCTCTGGAGAAGACCCGGTTACGGCTTAGACTCTGCACCTTGGCCCTTCTCAGGACTCACACCACCTCCATGCAAGCCGTAGCGCCCCCTAGTGGTCCTGTCTCTCCGTGCCTGACTCTAGAGCCAACAGGGACCTTAAGATCTTCAAATAATTTCAGTACATCTAGCGTATCTTTCAAGAACGACTGGAGGCCATATACATGTTCATTTAAATAGTTCTCTACTAATTCACTGGCCCTTTCAGAAATACAACTAATACAATACATCTACCCAGAAGGTTTTTTGTGAATCTTAGGTGAACTGTAAAAGATGGGAAGTTTTGGGTGTCTAATATTCAAAATATATATACCTTCTGGTAATGATGTCTTTTTGTTGTCATAGTACTGTACTATTTGTATTCTGCTAAGTTTATGCCATTTATTGGTAAACACATTCCTTTATATTGATCTGATCCCATGACAACCGCATTTCCCCCATTATCGGCGGGTTTGATTATTATATTAGGGTTGCTCTTTAAATCTTGTATTGCTTTTCTCTGTTGTTCATTAATATTCCCCTTTTTTTTTTCTTGTTTCTAATTGATCAATCTCTAGACTTACTGCCTTTAGGAATGCCATAGGTTAGAGTTCCTTTATAAGTCTGGAAGGCTTCCTGAATGAGAAGTTCTTCAGATCCTTTTGTGAATTTCCTTTAGTGAACATTTCAAGTTTTCTCTTATTTCAGTACATGTATTGTCTATTACTCCATTATTTTCATTCTTCTCTAGAAGTTGTTGTAATATTTTTATCACTATATACAGATCAGACTCTAGATATCTTCTCAATCCCCATTCAGCGATTAATGTAGAAATATCAGTTTTATATGGAGTATAAATCTCTAGGTTCATACAGCGGATCCTGAGGATCATCAGCTTCCAAAACCTGGCATACCTATACGTATATTCACACACATATGTCCATAAACATTGTATAATATAAAGGTGTCTCCCGTCCAGGTAACGTGTTCTTGTGCTGTTATGTATTAACTTATATTTATTTAATGTTCAGATCTTTTTATTTAGAATCTTTCCATAGCTTATAGAATGCTATACATTACCTATATATATTATAAAATCCTTCCTATGGGGGGAGGGGGGCGATCCCCAAAGCTCTCTGAATGCCCTGAGGCACACCTGGGGACGCTCTGAACTTCTTCTCGCTCCATTTGTGCTTATGTCAGCGTTTTACAAGTAAGCACAGGGAGAGGGTCCTGACATGCTGACAGCGTTGTTACATAGCAAGATGTACAGGCAGGTATAGGGAAGAAGGCTCCTTGCTTTGTTATCAGTAAAATAGTTATTAGATTTTGTGAGAATTCTTTGGAATGAGTTTGAATATATATGAGGGGCCAATATATAAGAGCCACCTGGTGAATGTTCCTTGATATATATGAGCCGTTAATACACAGCACTCTAAGGTAATGCATAGCATTCTATAAGCTATGGAAAGATTCTAAATAAAAAGATCTGAACATTAAATAGATATAAGATAATACATAACAGGAATTTACATTGCCCCCATGCTGTCCAGAATTCCTAAAATTGGCTAATTAAACAATTCCCGGTTATTTTTGCCAGCAATTATTTTAAATCTGTTTTTTTTAAAAAAAAAAAACAAATTCCAGTTAGGAATTTCTGAATTCATTCTTTTTCCTCTACTGATCCAATTTTGTATTTTGCTCACTCTGCCCATTTCTAGGCTTAGCAATCATAAAACCAAAGTAAAATAAAATTTTCACAAGTTGTTGATCTGGGGGTGAGATTCCTGCTTTAGGTTCCAGAGTTCCTGGGTTATAAATTCTCCTGGACAAAGCCCATGGTTTAGCTTTCAGCCCTTAGCTCCCAGATTTGAGGCCATGAAATGATTTCCCGACCCAGCCGATGAGAAGGAGGTGAATATCTGTGCAATGTCTGGTCATACAATGTGGCCAGAACATACAGGTGCAGAACGTAGCATTTGAATGGAGATCAGTGTTATGGATGAGGCGTGGCCCCCAAGGACCCCTCTGGGACTGGTGATAGGGGAAGAGATTGAGATGGAGGGAGTAATGAAGAACGCCGGATCCCTCCAGTGCTGCTGCCAGGGAGAATGGGGTGCTGGTATATTAATGAAATCTAAGAATTGTAATGTTCGCTACAGAATGCTGATCTAATCATATTATCATGTATAAATATCAATAAATTTACCCTCCGGTCTTCCCTTCAGTCAATTGATTTCTTTCATTTCATTGCACGCTATTTACATTCCAAATACCATGAAAGAATTCTCAGAATGCTGGAAATATCACGAGGACAAATAGATTGTCCTGCTTGTCTGGGACTATAACCAGAGTGCTCAGTAATCCGTGTGTGGGACTTCTGATATTTTAGTAGCCAAAAACAAATATGAAAATAGAAAAAGATAATGCGGAATACACAGTATACAAGGAAACAGGGAAAGGAGAAGGGGGAAGTGTGCGCCTGAAGCCTGCAGATCCTCCAGAATACCGCCGAAAACAGAATACAAAATAAGTACTAAAGCCAGCAACCTTTATAGGGCCGCGGGGCCCCGGAGAGTAGGGTGACTGTAAACAATCCAGGGATCCCACACTTCCAAAAACCGGTCATAAGGCTGGTCAGGTTCTCATTTACCATAAATACTTCCAGTCTAGACCTAACGTCACTGAAGGCCACTCTCCCAGTCCTCCAACCCCCGCTATTGCTTGTTGAGCCGCCAGAAAAACAAACGTTGCCGGGTTTCTAGAGGGCCGAGAGAGCCCCAAATCTGGAAGGTGTAGGAGAGCACGCCATGGATCATGGATCTATTCAGCAAAGGGCCGAGTAGGAATAGTGAATAGTTTAGGACATGTCCACCAAATGCAGCAAATCACTGATGGCATCTAAAACATCGACCCGTTGATTCAGGATCAAAGCGTGCCAACCTTGCGGGGGTCAAATACCATGGTAATAATACCTGTGAGGTCACATTAATAGAACAGGAGGATACCGCCATACATCTTCCCATCAGGTTGGTTCCAACCCAGATCGGCCTCCCATTGGGACTTCTGATGTTTTCCTTCATTTTATGGTCAGCCAGCACATGAATTGTTCATAGATTTCTATAGTGGCTCCTCTGGCTCAAACACAATCTTCTTCAGAGGTCACCGAGTAGATGATATATGTGAAATGGAGAATTTTCTAAATTATAACCTCACTTCATCCTACAATTTCCTGCTCTTCATCCATGGAGGTCACTTAATTTATCCCTCTATAACAGATGTGACGGCTGAGCTCCAGTAGGTACTTCATGTCTGGGTGGAGACCTTTCTTCTTCTTTGTCCTGGATACACCAATCTAAGCCGACCTCATTCCCTGCCCTCAACTGCCCCATGGACTGCTGACCTCATTCCCTGTCCTCAACTGCCCCATGGACTGCTGACCTCATTCCCTGTTCAGTTGCCCCATGGACTGCTGACCTCATTCCCTGTCCTCAGTTGCCCCATGGACTGCTGACCTCATTCCCTGTCCTCAGTTGCCCCTTGTCATGTTTGTCACTTTGTATCTGATATATAGAATACAACACATTCCAAATACATGCAGTGAGGTAATTGGCTTCCTCTCAAAATAGACCTTAGACTACATTAATGACATATGACTATGGTAGGGACATTAGATTGTGAGCTCCTTTGAGGGACAGTTAGTCACATGACTATGGACTTTGTACAGCGCTGCATAATATGATGGCGCTATATAAATACTGTGTAATAATATTAATAATAATAATTGTTCTCCTTTTACAATGCTTTACCTTTTCATGAGACTTTATTTGCTCCGTCACCTCCTCCCCATACATCTCCATCAGCTTCTAACACCTGGAACATTCTGATATCTCTCAGAACAGAACCCTCATAGACCCTCATAATACTTACTGGCCGATTCCTCCTGCAGAGGTCTCCATAGACTTGTTCTAGATTCACCCTCCACCTTGATTCACACTTATGGCTCCCATTTGATCTCCATAGACTTGTTCTAGATTCACCCTCACACCGTGGTGGGTATAGGACTGGGTGTGACAGTGGTGGGTATACGGCTGGGTGTGGCAGTGGTGGGTATACGGCTGGGTGTGGCAGTGCTGGGTATAGGGCTGGGTGTGGCAGTGCTGGGTATAGGGCTGGGTGTGGCAGTGGTGGGTATAGGGATGGGTGTGGGTCGTGGTGGGTATAGGACTGGGTGTGACAGTGGTGGGTATAGGGATGGGTGTGGCAGTGGTGGGTATACGGCTGGGTGTGGCAGTGGTGGGTATACGGCTGGGTGTGGCAGTGCTGGGTATAGGACTGGGTGTGACAGTGGTGGGTATAGGGCTGGGTGTGACAGTGGTGGGTATAGGGCTGAGTGTGGCAGTGGTGGGTATAGGGCTGGGTGTGGCAGTGGTGGGTATATGGCTGGGTGTGGGCGGTGGTGGGTATAGGGATGGGTGTGGGTGGTGGGTATAGGGCTGGGTGTGGCAGTGGTGGACAACGTAGAACAAAGAATTGTCACCTAAAAGAAATGAGGGTGAAAGTTGCAGGTAAGACTGAAAAGAAAGACTGAGTTTGGATTGTGAGAGGAGACTGAGGCTATGCCTGGTGCACCATGTGTGTCTTTTTGTCCTGCATTTATGTTTTATCCGTGTTCTGTTTTGTATATGTCAGTGTATAGTGAATGGTTATATTTTATAATTGTCCTTGTATATATGGTAAGGGGGGTAAAACACTACACCAGTATGCCACCATTGTGACCACACAACCCTCCAGCATCATGTCGGGGGTGGCACTGGGGTCCCCCACACAATCCTTGGCCCTATCTGCAGGCTGCACCTACCACCGGCTCCCAGCCAGCAGCACCGGTAACCCTTCCTGAGCCTTTCATCCCTGGGGAATCCTGAGGACCTGTAGGAGTGGCCCTTAAAATGACTCACGTGTTCCTTGCTCTGGATCTCCAGGAGCTGATGGGGTGGTGATGAGGGGGCATTTGCACCCTATTGTCCTCCCCCATTCTCATATCAGCACAGGGGACCTTTGGCTTTAGCTTCTTGGCAGGCATAAGTGGGTGGAAAGAAACTTAGGGGTCAGGTTGAAGACCCTCGGGCACTGGATTCTACTACAGAAGACTGGGGCAAACTACAGAGGTTTCTGGGCAATTATCCAGGACTGGAAGGAGTGATGAAGGGGGTACAAAGGGTTACTGACCAATTCAGCAGCAATATTGCCTCCTGCAGCACCGGGATTTGATGGTGGACTGTCCAATGTGGTGAAAGGTTGGTGATCAGCACCTACCTGCCAGAGAAGACCACCCAAGGGCCATCATAACCCCTGGAATACATCCCTGGGAAGCAGCAGGTCAGTCCAATGTTGTCTGCATTCCACCAGTGATCGCAGTGAGAACTCCAGCCTGGTAGATGTCCTCCCCGAGTGTTCCTGCTGGACAGATTTGTATTTATCAAATGGGGGTTCTGGATGATTGGTGGGCCCCCCATTGCTCGTGTCCCCTGCTGCCACCAAATAACTGCCCATCTTCTGTAGTTATTTACCTGAACGTATGACAATACTATAAAACCATATGATCCATAATTGTACAAAGTACTTTGTTACCCCACCGAAGACACAACTTCTAATATTGGGGAATTTACACCTTTTGATCTAAAAATTGCTGGTTGTATTTCCAATGATATCTAAATCTTCAGTTTACAAGAACCTCTCAGACAATTGGTGAATCCCCAGATAGTCTTCCCTTTTATTTGGGGCAATAGGCAGCCTGGGTACACTATGGCTGCTACTACCCCCTACTGCCATGGGGTCTTAGTGATCAATGTGTCTCAGGTTTGTGAGGGGTTATGGCCTGGTGACAACCATTGCTTGTACAATATTTGATGTTCTGATGTTGGAAGGTGCCATGTGGGGTCCTGACCCGGAATACTTCCGCTGATGGCACAGCAGTGACTTTACATAGAGTGTTATGTTGTCCCGGTTTTGTAGGTGCCGGTTCCTGGAACTCCAATCCAATAAATTCCCGCTCTTACCACAGGTGTCGGCATTCATGTTGGGTATTGCCTGATTTCTGGAAAGGCCAAACCCCGGGAACATTGCTTTCCTGCAAACTGGAAGACGTGGGAGCTCCCTGTCTATGTGGGCCGATGCCAATAATAGTTTACAAAGAATTCTCATCCTCTGCTGGATGATAGGGGCCCCGCTCTCAATGTGGGGCCCCTGTAACACTCGCTCCTTACAATCCTCATGATAAGGTTAATGAGGTCCCACAGCTCCTATAACCAGGTGGAATAATAAAGAATTATTTGTGTTACTACATCTGCATTATGCAGGGCCCGGCTGTCTGTGCGGGTCCCACAACTCAGGGCTTCATCCAACACAACACTTTTATCCTTCATTGTATAATCAGAGGTCACAGAGGAATATCTCTTATATACTGACCCTATACCGAGGCACCTCTGAGCCCCATGCGGATCACAATCCAAGTATTCTATATCACGGGGATGGCTGAGCGGAGTCATGGCTGTTTCTGTCTTTCTAGGTTCACCATAAACTTTGGAGAAGATCAAGAAAACATTCTGCTGCACTTTAATCCTCGATTTGACATCTTTGGAGTCTCGCACAAGATAATCTGCAATACGATGACAAACAATGCCTGGGGAACTGAGCGGGTGGAGGATGACTTCCCCTTCCAGCAGGGGGCGGAGACCACGGTAGGTCTATACTGGGGTATGATATTTTATATGGGGGGGCAGCATAGTGCAGATCACATGGACGGGGAATGTCACCCTGTCATCACACTGATGTCCTCATTTCTCTTCCAGATTCGCTTCCAGTATTTGGGAGATAAATTCATCATACAATTATCTGATGGACATCAGTTCACTTATCCACTCAAGTCCTCCGCAACCCAAATCTCACGCTTGTCTTTTCACACCGTCTTTCTCACTGGCCTCACCATAGAATGAAGGAGGAGCCAACCAGGTCACATGACCAGAGCCAGGCATTAAAGTCTTATTGCTGATTGGCTGTATAATTGGTGAAAATAAAGGTTTTTAAAAACTGAAGTTGATTCTGCTTTCATTTTGTCATCCCCATTATCCTCCTCTCCCCCCCTAGGGGCTAACTTACCACCTTGATTTGCCTCGATTCCTTCCAGAGGCATCTTTACGTTTTTACACTTCATAGACTGGATAAGGAAATGCTTGAAATGTTCATCTGGGGGGTTATTGGCAATTTTAGATGTTTTTATTGTCAGATAATAAAAAAAAAAAGCAGTGTATGCCCCCCCATTTCTAATTTGGAACCAAACTATTTATTAGACTTTAGATCTTCCCGGATAGGAAATGGGCCAGTGAGCATTTGACCCCCCTCCCCCATATCCTATAATAATAAATATCATCCATTCTGAAGCCCCCTGGCTCAGTGGGTCCATCTCTGATTGGGTCCCAATAATCGTTTTCTCAGAAGTCATGTTTGGGTAGTTTTGTTGCTGGGAACAAATGACTAATCGTCTCTGGTTGTCTCATCTTATGGAACAACGTCTGTCCAGGGGCTAAAAATCAGAGTGGCCCCCAGGAGAACTTTAAATTGGGTCCAGGCTCCTGCCTTGCTATGGACCTTTGGGGACCCCCCGGGTTTCTCTGGCCTCTGCAGTACCAATGGCTGCAAGCTGATGTCCTCACATCTTCTCTCCACTGTCCAATCACAAATGAGATGAGAACGGGAGCGGGGATATCAGCCAACAGGCCCAACCAGAACATTCACCCAATACCACAATCACTGAGAGACAGCAGGGGCAATACAAGTGGGGGGTTCAGATGTTGGAAGGGATATGCTGCAGGAAACTTGTCAAGCTTTTAGGAGTCTTCACCCCCCAAAACCCCAGATGAAGCACATGGGTGCAGGGAAGACGGGTAAAGGACATGGCATTGCTCCAACTGTCCTGATTTTGCTGCAATATTACAGATTAGATACCTGAAATGTGTTGGCCCTGTAGCATAGAGAGCGGAGGACAGTCAGGTGTAATTCAGCTGGCTACCACTAGATGGCACCATGATACTACATTGTATGCCCATGTATACCCCTGAGTATGCAACCATCAATGGTAGGGTGTCATAGGGTTCATACGAGACCCCGCCCAATATCATGGCATCCACATGGGTCTAGGAGCCAATCAGAAGACATGGAAATGCTGCACACCTATAAATCGAATTTACAAATTGGACAAAAAATGTCCCAGCTCCTTCCCCATCCAATCAATGCGAGTCAGACATTGTGAAAATAAAACAATTTATTCATAAAATGATCCCTGGAGGTGCAACATGTGTGAGGTGGAGCCGCACTCCTCATTGATCACTGTCCCCCGCTATGTCCACCAATCATTCTTCAGGATCTGCTGGAATAAATCAGTGTTAGTGGAGAGATCAGAGGATCACCTACCTGTCACTGACCTCAGCGGCCATGACACTCAGGTCTGACACCCTACTAGGACCCCTAACTCAAATCTCTGATTGGATGGAGATCCCTACCATAAAATGTCACTCAGATTTCTGATTGGATGAGGATCCCACCATGAAATGTCACTCAGATCTCTGATTGGATGAGCACCCTCACCATGAAATGTCACTCAGATCTCTGATTGGATGAGACAACAGCTGCTGGTTCTGGAGACGTGGACTCAGGAAGTACTGACAGATCCTGAGGAGCCGGCCCAAAGGGATGGAGAGGAACCACAGGAGTGTGGGAGAATTCCTAAATGTGGGAGGAGTCCTGAGTGCTGGAGGAGTCCTGAACCCAGGAAGAGTCCTGAACCCAGGAAGAGTCCTGAACGCGGGAAGAATCTTCTACTAGCGGTCTCTAGGTCATGGGGAGCAACCACTGGATTCACAAATATGAAGACATCTACATCCCAATAGAGAAAGACTACAAATATGGATGTGATGGGAAGATCCTTGCAACCTACGAAGCTCCAGGAGACCCCAAACTAGAGAGAGAGGCCGACCCTCTACACCCCAAGACCCCAACCATCATCTTATCAGGGTTCAGTGGGGTTCCTCCCAAGGTTGGACCTCCCATTTGATGGTTTTGGCATTTTCCTAGTTCCAGGTTGGCAGAGCAGAGATCTCCTTGTCTGGAAGGTGGCCTTGTGATGAGCACTGTAGGGGGCGCTCCTTTCTGATAGTCCATATAATGGAGGCCTTCCTCCCACTGACCCCCATATATTTTATTTGGGGTTCGGTCAAGCTTAGAGACACAGGGCCACTAGGGGGCGCTACAGCTTGCACAGAAATGGTGTGAGCCCTGAGAAGGGCCAAGGCGGAGAGTCCATGCAGGATGTTGCGCTGCTGGTTACTGTCAGGTAGCGGTCCTTGGCCACACCAGGGTGGGCAGGATGAGACGTGGTACCAAATCACTAGGCAGGAGAATTGTCTCGGGTCAGGTCGGGTCGAGACCGGCAGTAAGCAAGAGAGGTCAGGTTACAAGCCAGGGGTCAAATACCAGGGATCCAGGAACTAGACACCAGTGACACGGGGGCCACTGCAGAGACAGGGAACACAGACACAGGTGACACAGGAATATCCGCAGGCAGGAACGCTGATACAGTACAAGGGAAATGGCCGGGCACTGCAGGGTACAGACAGACTGGGCTACAAGGAGTTATTGCAGGAGCTGGGCAGACAAAACACTGAATTAACCAGCAGGTGTAGAGAAAAGCAGAGACGCGTTGCACGAACGGTGAGTGCCGGGTCTGAGCTAGCTAAATAGCCAGGAATGAGTAAGAGGCCATTTCCTGATTGGCCGGAAGGTTGGGCGAAAGTGATAAAGCTTGGGAGTGAGGGGGGCACAGAGAATCAGCATTAAGGTGACCCACAGGGCGCCATGACAACATATAATACCCCCGCCATGGGTAGGAGGTAAGTTACCTCTGATGGGCCAACCAATCTCCGCTGTACGAGTCTCCATTGGCATAAGTGTAGACGCCTTGTCCCTGGCGCTGATCATCCACCCAATCACCTGCAGGAAGAAAAGGACAGCGTCACCCCACGGGGAAGCGATCTGATTGGTTACCGAGTATCGGGGGGGACCTGGGCTCTCAGTGATAGCCTGCCCTTATAATATTGTCAGCAGAAAACGTACCCCCTCCAGGCTCTGAGCAATCACCCCCCGGGTTCTTTTCTAATATACTTACCTGGCTGGTCACATGATAAACAGCTTTTTATTCTCCTCCCACTCCTCTCCAGAGATGGGCGGCGCTTGGTGTTACATAGATCCCTTAATGGATACCCCAGCAATGTGAGGCGGGGCCATGACCCCCTGCACTGCGAGCATGGACCTCTAGTGACAAAGGAGTGGTACTGCAGGGGACAGATCCAGACTGAAGGTAAGTATTGAAGCCTGAGCTGCCTCTGGGGGCTGAAATTATTACAAAATGGGGTATAATGCAGAATCTGTTATCAGGGAATACATGGAGGGAGATATCCTTGTGTACTTACCTTCATACTTGGAGCCGTCAGGGTACATGAAGGTCCCCACCCCATGCTTGCGATTCTGGTAATACTCTCCTATATAGCGGGCGCCATTTTTGAATCGATAAGTTCCCTGTAAATAGAAATGAAGATGATTGGGTGACATTCCCTGGATAGAAATAACAGATTTCATGTTACCCAGAGCTGAATGTTAGGAGAAAACCAAAGAAATGCTCCAACGCCTCCAATGCATCCGGATGAAAGGATCAGTGAATCCTGAGATTCACACGTACCGGGGGCAAAACCCGAGGTGTCACCTGACCTCCCCCTGCTGCCATTATAGGACACAGCTTGCTCACTCCCCGCCCCCAGCCTGTGATTGGACAATGAAGGAGCAGCAGATACCTCACTCATCCTTCCAGTCAGCTTAACACGAGTCATGAAATGTTCACTGCAAGACATCTGATTGGCTGGGAGTGAAGCTCCTCCCCCTACCAATCCTGTGTATAAGAGTTCTATTCAGTAGTTATATTAGCTGTATGTGGCATTTATCTAGTCATATACACATTATAGAATGCCTGGAAATCCCCCCCCCATTACACCATGGAGGGGTCCCCAATACCCCCCTACTGCCCCTCATTACACCATGGAGGGGTCCCCAATAGGTCTCAGGGGACAGGTAGGGGCGGATTTTGGAGATGTTGCGTAGGTGAAAGTGACCGGACCTGGAAATGTTCTGAATATGGGGGGTAAATGAGAGGGCAGAATGAGACAACGTGCCTTAGGGGAGGGGGGAATAACAGATGGAAATATTTCAGATTTGCAGATTCAAACTACAAACTATATAAAACAATAATGATCCAATACCCAATATACACAGAACCAGAACTCCTTCCATGTGCTCCACATTAAAGCCATGACCAGTTCCCGGAATAATTTGGTGGCTGCACAGAAATGGGGTATTTCTAGGTGAATCTTCCCCCGGGATATCTCCGGGATTGCTCACACAACATTACAAATGTCTTTTCCATGCACGGGGAACGTGTTGGACGCTCACCCTGCTCCCGCCCTTTGCCACAGATTAGAGGAAGTTCTGACAGTGACAGTTTGGTGATTCTGTGTAGTGAGATTCATATGAGATTCATATGAGATTCATCCGATGGATCAAACAAAGAGAAATCCTTCTACCATTGTAAGTATATTACTGCTTCTTCTATTATATGACAAGGCACAGAGGGGTGTTTACCCTAAATAATGCCCTCCTGTGTGGGGGTGCAATCACTTTGTGTCACACTGGGAGTAGTAGTAGAAATGATTTATTTCTTCCTGTATTCAGGCTGCGATCACTTTGTGTATTGTTGTCCCCGCTGTGTTTGCTGCTTTCATGTGTTACACTTTGTAATGGCATCCGAGGAGTCGGGAACAATGAAATCCGAAGACTCCGGATCAGCAAATGAGCGGGAATGTTATCTGTAGCTAACTTATGGAACCTTGAAACGTATAAAGATGTCTGGATTCACGTTACTGTTCACATGTAATTGTGTGAATTGTGTACAACCCGCACTGATCATTGTGATTTCACAAATATTTGTTCCTGTTGTTACATAAAATGTCGCCAGTTTTCCCGGATTGTGAGTTCTTCCAGGTGAAATTCACCAGGAACGCTTTCTTTAGCCAGTTTCCGTATCCGTTGTTCTGTTCCGCTGTTGCTGATTTGAGGTACAATCATCGCTTGGCATCGGGAAAATACGGAGACGTCACCACATTGTGATCATTGTCAATCAATCCGCTCTGCTGTCACCGCTTTGTCTGTTCTGCAACAACCAATCCAGCCGCTGTACTGATACCCGCTCCAAAGATGGCACCTGGATGGCAGATTTAGAACATTCTGGCCCAGTAATCCATTGGGTCAAGAGATAGGTAATCCGGCACTTTGGGGCAGATACGATGATGCCCCATCTGATCTTCTTTCTGGGCCGGAAGACGGAGACAAAGGAGTTTGGGGAATGATGCGGCTGGGCAATGCCAGCTGGGGAGATGAGACACTGATATGGCCGGAGGTGGCTGCAGAGTGAATGCCCGTGTTACCTTTCCTTCTATTTCAGGAGCTTTGACTAATTCTCCAAGTTTGCTGGGATGGGGGAGGGGTGCGGTCATCCAGCAGTCATCTACCCCCAACACCAGCAGTATTCTACTCACTGCATACAATATGTAAACAATCTGCCCCTCTGCCCTCCACCATGGGCCTTCATCCTCCACCTCATTTTCAGTCTGACCCCTTTTTACCCGATGATTCCTCCTCTTCCTCCTTCCTATTCTTGTTATTCTTGGCACCTCCATCATGTCCTGGGCACTGCCCATAAAAGTCCCACTTCCACTTCAAATTCAAGGAAAAAGATGAATCTTCCTTCTCTTCCCTCCACCGGGACCATGGAATCCACCGGGGAGACTATGACATCACCAGAGACTATGACATCACCTGAGACTATGACATCACCCAGGACTATGACATCACCAGAGACATCACCCAAGAGATCAAGAAACAAGAAATAAAAGCTGAGGGATGAATGTAGAGGTGACAGGGGCACCAAGGATCTTCTTGGGGGTCATATACCCCTCGTCATACTATATAAGAAATCACAAATTACAAAGAATTCCATTCCATACCCCGAACATCTCGGCTGCCCTCTCCCCGCCATGACCCAAGAACCTAGTTGTGGATGATGGTATGAGCGTTCCTGGGGAGCTCCGGCCATACTCCTCCTTGGGGCACCCACATTCTGATTGGGTGGTGGTACCATAGGGGCAGCTCCACACTGCTTTACTGATGTAGACCCCAACAATATGGCGGCTGAACCTGTGAACTGATTATTATAACTTCTCTCCCCGCCCATGGACAATATCTGGGGGTCTTCTGCTCCAGGCCCTTGGAATATGACTGGGACACCCTGATTATTGGCACCGTCTGTGAAGAGGACCATCGTATGTACTGAGGTCGGAGGGAACCCATAAGGTGGGTGCCATAGCTGGGACTAGGGTTTCTGCACCTGCAGGGTATTTTCAGAACCTCTCCATGAACATAGAACATGTGATAATCTCTTTATTGGGGCTCGTGGGGTAACTCTGGTACTTTCCCCCCACATAATGATTGGGAAATATATTGGCCCCTGTCAATATAACCTTTCATGATATTCAGGGACCTCCAAGGGCCCCAAGTTCTGTATCAGTGAGCGTTACCCCAGTGCTACTTCTCATCACTGAGTCCATGCAGCCGGCTGGTGGATCCCGGGGACCTCTAATTGGATGTCTCCATGCCCCCCCCCCCCCTTGTCCTCATGGTTCTCCTGCCTCCCTGGGGTTCTAATATTATTATATTTACCCTCTTACTACTTGGAGACCCCACATTTCTGGTTGGATTGGGTCTGATACAAACTATGGGGGTCCTAGTGATTGATAAGTAGAGATGGAATGAAGCCCCTCATGAATCGGCAGCCCTGGGGGGTCTGGGGGGGTATTTATAGGATCGCCATGATTTGTTTGGTTTGATGATTCCATCTGAGGACTTTGGATCCTGCTTGGGGTTTAGACCCTGATTTTGTCCTATTTGGACCTCCCCGTACATTGTTCATGTTGTCTCCCGTCTGTACTTATAGAATGATATAAATCAGACAGAAATGTCGTAGTGAAACCACCACAGGATGCAGACATCGGGGGGGTAATTACAGTTCTCTGCAGGCGAGGTGGGTAAACCCCCCAGGAAATAATTCTTACATAACGGCCCCAGCTGGTTCTGACTCATCATTGTTTTATTTGCCTGCATTTACATTTCTGCTAAAATAAAACTCGGCCGTGATTTCAGTTCCTCTTCATTTACAGAAAAACAAGAAATAGAACAAAAGGTCAAATCAAAGACTGAACCCCGAATTATCACAGAGAGGTGGGGACAGCGCCCTATAAAGGGTGACAATCAAAAAGACCTGAGGACCACCAGATTTTCCAAAATGTTTTATACTTTCCTCCACACACAGACCGGTCTTCCTCTCTCAGCGCCCGCAGACATCAGGCACAGTTACAGGCAGCAGGAACGTCCCAACATGTATTTAGTGTATCAAGCAAGCCTAACAGCTGTTTCTGCAGAACAGCGCCATCAAAACATTAGTGGCCAAACAGTGTACTACAGTCCCTTCATTGAAAATGCGACCTGAAATTCATGCTGGGAAACTGAAAGAACTGTATTACAATACTGGCCCCTGAGGTACCCCACTGACAATACTGGCCCCTGGAGTACTCCACTGACAATACTGACCCCTGGAGTACTCCACTGATAATACTGACCCCTGGAGTACTCCACTGATAATACTGACCCCTGAGGTACCCCACTGACAATACTGGCCCCTGAGGTACCCCACTGACAATACTGGCCCCTGAGGTACCCCACTGACAATACTGACCCCTGGAGTACTCCACTGACATTACTGCCCCCCCCAGCGTACCCCACTCACAACACTGCCCCTGGAGTACTCCACTGACAACACTACCCCTGGGGTACTCCACTGACAACACTGTCCCGAGGGGTACACCACTGACATTACTACCCCCCCAGGGTACCCCACTGACAACACTGCCCCTGGGGTACCCCACTGGGGTAATCAAATTCATTGGGAACCATCAGATTCACCGGGGTCATCGGCCCGCATGCTCAGAACTCTTTGCTTTTATTATAATTATAATTTTCGGGTTTTCCCAGATTTTTCCCTTTTACATTTTTGTTTTATTCATCACTTCCAGTGCTGGAGACAATTCGTCATTTTTATATTCTCGGAATTTTCCTTTTCTTGTTTTTTATTGCCCCGGGGAATGGATTTCACAATCTGTTTGTGTGCAGTCGGCCTCTCCCATTTCCCATGTTTGCCCTGAGCTGTGCAGTATAGGAGAATCCCAGATCCAGAATTTATATCTCCACCATGGGGTATGTGTACATATCCATCCTGCCCCCGCATTACACCAGGGGTCGGGGTATGTGCCCCCCCCCATTCTCCATGTGTCACTGGTCCCAGTATGGACCAAGGCTGCCGGGTCATTTCCAGTGCCAGTAATTGTCTACAGTGAGCACGGGGCATTAGACAACTGACCCTGAGGGGCAATAATGGATTATGCCCCCTCCCACATGTACGGTGCTCACATCATGTGGCCAGGGGGTGGGGTTCTCATGTAATATAATACCGGAATGATCCCCCCCCATTGGTCCTTCTGGGGTAAAAAATAAAAGAGGAAC
Organism: Pyxicephalus adspersus; assembly: GCF_032062135.1. NCBI lineage: Eukaryota > Metazoa > Chordata > Amphibia > Anura > Pyxicephalidae > Pyxicephalus > Pyxicephalus adspersus. The sequence continues at coordinate 284,321 of NC_092858.1, read as the reverse complement.
AAATCCCACCATTGTCCCAATCCCAAACCCCTGGTGACCCCAGTGGGAACACACTTAGTCATGTGACCTGTGGGAAGGGAGGGGGCGGTCTGAACTCCCAGTCCCATGGCAGGAATCACATGACCCAGAACACTGTCATAACCAAAGCTGATTGGCTAGAAATCATCATAAAGTGGAACTCCGGGCAGGTGGGTATTATCAACCCCCACAATATATGGGGCATCCAATACAAGTACCTGTGTGTGTCCTCTTATCAGCTTCCTGTCACCCCAGTCACTGGGGGAGGGGCAGTGGGGGCTGACCCCATGAATGTCCTGCAGCTCTGTAATTGTCCAATCAGCGGCCATGTGTAGACCCCATAACTGGTCATATGATGGCGGTCTGGGGGCCACATTGGGGCCGTTACCCGGGGCCAGCCAGGTGGAGGCATTTTGCAGCTGGGAGTGAATTTTCTGAATGGTTCCTGTAATAAATTGACATTTGTAATATTCAAATATTCGGAGTCCCCAGAGAGCTCAGACGGAGGAGACCGAAATCACCTGCAGAGCCGGGGCCACATCTGCTGGAGACGCCCGGCCAGGTAGACCAATCAGAGGAGAACAATGCTTTGCCACCCAATTATTACTTATTGATCGATGATTTCATAGATGGGACAATGGAAAGCGAGGGGTGGGGGGGGATTGGCCGGTGCTGATGGTCACATGGTCTCACTGGATTACTATATCCCAGATGGTGACAACGGTGGGCCATGTCTGTGCAATGTGTGCTGCTCCTTGTAGTCACCATCAGAATCCCATGTGACAGGGTGACACCACACCGGGTGTATATTGTGGGGTGTGGGGACACCCGGTGTATATTGTGGGGCGTGGGGACACCCGGTGTATATTGTGGGGTGTGGGGACACCCGGTGTATATTGTGGGGTGTGGGGACACCTGGTGTATATTGTGGGGTGTGGGGAC
>NC_092858.1:278489-280072 GCF_032062135.1 Pyxicephalus adspersus | reverse complement strand
ATATTGTGGGGTGTGGGGACACCCGGTGTATATTGTGGGGTGTGGGGACACCCGGTGTATATTGTGGGGTGTGGGGACACCCGGTGTATATTGTGTATCTGGCTTAGCGGGATCTTATATGAAGCTGCAAATCTGACATTCACCCATCCTTACCTGATGGAGAATCTTACAGGTCCACATGTTTTGGATGAATGTTTGGTGAATTTACTTCTATTTAAATACGCCCCCCTGTGTCTCTGTACATGTCAGCAGCACATATAAGCGCCGTGTGACCACACCAGCCAAATATTGACCATATTTTGTGATTTCTGACAGATAACCATTGCACCAATCAGGATGAACCATCTGGGGGTAATTCTCACCATCTTCTGCCTGTTCACTCTGGAGGGGATAGGGGTAAGTACTGTGTGCATTATGGGATGTCATATAATATACAGACCAGCCTAGTCACATGACCTTCAGCACCAATAGCCATTCCAAGCCCTTCTAATCACAAGTTACCCTTTGACCCCAAAAATCAACCCCAAACACCCAACCACCACTATGACCACCATGACCTGAATGAACCCCACAACCACCACCATTGACGGTGTGTGGTGTCAGTAGATTGGTTACTATCGCCCTTTGATGGACCTTCTCAGCCTTCTGGTTCTCATAATAGTGTCCGGGGGTGGCTGAGGGGGCGACCATCATGTAAACCTACCCCCACCCACAAAGCTTGTGATTGGATAAGCACATCTCCAATGATTCAATACCACAACTCCCACCATTGTCTTGTCAGGGGGAGGAACCCCAAGAAGAGTTGGACCTGGCGCCCGAGGCCTTGGATGACCAATACTTGGGCTGCCGACAAGCCATGAAGGATCAGCTTAAATCACAGGAAATTCTGAAACATGAAATGTCCGGCAGCAAACATTTCCAGAGGTCGTGGAGGGAAGCGGAGAAACGTTGGAATCTGAAGAAGAATGAATTGGCTCCTAACCTCCCGGAAGGATTCACCGACCACCATGGCATCGCCATTATGGTCTTTACCGGTTCTATTCGAGAATCATTTAACAGAGCAGTGAAGTCTGCGGGGAAATCGTACAAATCGTACCGGGAGGAATTCAACTATAAATATCTGCACTATTACCTGACGGTGGCCCTGCAGCTCCTATACAAGGACTGTGGGGGTGAACATCACGTCTCGTATCGGGGGTTCCCCAAAGACGTCCATTGGATGAGCACAGAAAGCGGCCTGGTGAAGTTTGGTCATTTCCTCCACACATCTTCCAGTGAATGGATTGCCCATGAGATGGGTAATGCCTCCTTCATCACCGTCTATGGCTGCTCTGGGGTCCCCGTACACAACTTCTCCGACTATCCAGAGGAAGAAGAAGTCGTGTTTCCTGGCTATGAAATCTTCACGGCCACACAGGTTGAGGAAGATCCCAAAGAGTTCTCCCTGGTCAGCACCGGGAAATGGTGCAGCAACTTCAACTGTGCGCTGGTTCAAGGTAAGAGGATAGGGGGCCCGTATGAAATGGGGGGGAGGGGCAGCAGGGGCTGTAAGGGGGTCCTGGACCCTCCTCAGCCAACAGGAG
>NC_092858.1:276612-277290 GCF_032062135.1 Pyxicephalus adspersus | reverse complement strand
CGGGGTCCACTGTTGGATATGCTGGTTGCAGGGATCCGGCTTCTAGAAGATATAAAAAATTGTAATGGGACAAGCTGGATGGCCGGCAAGGTCTTCTGCTTGCCTCCCCTGGGTTTCCATCGCCCCGTCTGTGTGTGATCACATGGGATTCTCCTTGTTTACACATGATCGTGTTCTGATGACACAGAAGACATGACATCATGATGACATCACAACGACTCTCAGTGCTCATTGATTCTTCTAAGCCTTGGGCTCAATGTTAATCATAGGGAGGTTCTTGGAGTTAACCTCATCCCATGCACTTTCACTGGCCACTTGCTCAATTGGCAAATTGTGCACTCACACTGCATTGTGTACGTGTGCGGTACTTAGAAAATGTCAAACCCAACTGATAGCTCAAATCAGAGAAATGACTTTGAGGAGAAAAAACAAAGAGTGTACTAAGTATTCCAGTCTGTACTCCTACAGAAGGTGCCATGCTCTCCATATGGAAGCAGCAGCATCTCTGCAGAGGCCAAGCACAACCTCCGCTGTAGTCAGTGTCAGAGCTTTTTAATCAAACTGGAGCATCAACTTTACTTGCTACATGGCCACATCCCCGAACACAGGGGCCCCTCTCTGCTGCAAGCTGGCACATCAAGGTACAGACCCAAGAACTCAGCACAGGGATGGTGGGGC
>NC_092858.1:275708-276434 GCF_032062135.1 Pyxicephalus adspersus | reverse complement strand
CCCTCATAATGGGCACAGCAGGGGTACAGACCCAGGAACTCAGAAGGGATTTCACTATTAGAAAACCCTTTCACAGCTTTGGATGATGGGGTACTTTTTCTCTTTCTTACCCAGGAGAGAAGTCCAAGGTCCCAGTGGAAGATTGCATCAACTCAGGTCAGTGTCCTGGAATCTGAGCACAGACTATTCTTGGTGCTGGGTGTCTGGGGGAAAGGTTGGGGTGAGTCTGAGGATTACGGTTCATCTCCAGGTTTGGTTGAAGTAGGTTATGAGGTGAGAGGTGAAAGTTAGGCTTAGATCAGAGTTAATATTAGATTAGGATTGGGGGTCATGGCTGGGGTATTGTTGGGTAAGGTTTAGGAGTGGGTTGGTTATGGTTGGGTAAGGGGATGGTTTGGGGCTTTGGTTGGTACAGGGCTAACGTATTGTTGGGTAAGGTTTAGGGGTAGGTTGGTTATGGCTGGGTTAGGTTTGGGGGTAAGTTGGTTATGGCTGGGTTAGGGTTTGGGGTAGGTTGGAGTTCAGTTGGTACAGGGCTGGGATATCGTTGGGTAAGGGAGTAGGTTGGTTATGGCTGGGTAGGGGGCTGGGTTGGGGCTTTAGTTGGTACAGGGCTGGGGTATTGTTGGGTAAGGTTTGGGGGTAGGTTGGTTATGGCTGGGTAAGGTTTGGGGGTAGGTTGGTTCTGGCTGTGTAAGGTTTGGGGGTGGGTTAGTTATGGCTGGG
>NC_092858.1:272246-275375 GCF_032062135.1 Pyxicephalus adspersus | reverse complement strand
GGGTAGGTTGGGTATGGCAGGGTAAGGTTTGGGGTAGGTTGGTTATGGCCGGGTAAGGTTTTGGGGTAGGTTGGTTATGGCTGGGTTAGGGTTTGAGCTGGGTTGGGGTTTGGTTGGTACAGGGCTGGGGTGCTGTTGGGTAAGGTTTGGGGGTAGGTTGGTTATGGCTGGGTAAGGTTTGGGGGTAGGTGGGTTTGGCTGGGTTAGGGTTTGGGGTGGGTTGGGGTTCAGTTCGTACAGGGCTGGGATATGGTTGGGTAAGGGAGTAGGTTGGTTATAACTGGGTAGGGGGCTGGGATGGGGCTTTAGTTGGTACAGTGCTGGGGTATTGTTGGGTAAGGTTTGGGGGTAGGTTGGTTATGGCCATGTAAGGTTTGGGGGTAGTTTGGGTATGGCTGGGTACGGTTTGGGGGTAGGTTGGTTATGGCCGGGTAAGGTTTAGGGGTAGGTTGGGCATGGCTGGGTAATGTCTGGGGGTAGGTGGGTTCTGGCAGGGTAAGGTTTGGGGGTAGGTTGGTTATGGCCGGGTAAGGTTTGGGGGTAGGTTGGTTCTGGCTTTGTAAGGTTTGGGGGTCGGTTGGTTATGGCCGGGTAAGGTTTGGGGGAAGGTAGGTTATGGCCGGAAGAGAAACTTCCAGGATTTGGTTTGGAGGTGAGGATGAGTTTCTAGAATGTGGTTTAGGGTTCCGGTTCTGGGATTTAAATTTTGGGTCAGGTTGAATGAAATTCTGACTCCCCCTAATCCTCCATGTACCTTCCCCCTTCCATCACACAGAGCCCCCAATGTTACCCTCTTCCCTCATCCTGACCCCAAATTTAAATCCTAGAACCGGAACCCTAAACCACATTCTAGAAACTCATCCCCCCGTCCCCGAAACCCAATGCCCCCAATATTGCCCCCCCCAGTTCTCACACTGTAATGTCACATTTATTTCTTGCAGCTCCCCCGGTGTTCTGCTCCGGCACCGCCACTCTCACCGCTCTGCTGGCTGCAGCTGTTGTCACCTTTCTGCTGTAATGACTTCCTGTGATGGAGGAGAATAAAAGTTTAAAGTGCAACTCCACCCTTAAACAATGATCGGCTCAGAATCTTCATAAAACGAGAAAAAAAGCAGCAAATTTTGTCCTGGATTCCATGTGGGGATAACGTGTCACATGATCAGATCGGATGTGTACTTACCTGACAAGTGAGCACAGGGGTCAGGGAGGGTCACAAATGTGACCCCAGAAATACAACAGGTGACACGCATAATGATGGGGGAAGGGATGAGCCACGGGGGCAGTTCCCACCCCTCCCCATCCTTGGGGTTTATTTCACCTATTTTAGAATTCTCCAAAAATAAACCCCAATCCCAGGTGACATTTTTTGCCTTTAAACTTCCTTCTGATTGGCTGGATTTTGGTGATTAGCTGTTGGCCTCATCCAATGGCTGCCGCTGTGTTTGTCTCTGATTGTCTGTGTTCTCTTGTACGTGGAATCATATAACCAGAGGATGCAGACCCCGCCTGCTGCTTGCTGTATATGGCTGCTGTGTGGCATTGGATTGGCCTTGTAGGGTGTCACATGCACTTCAAGTGGACCTGTCATCATATGCATGCTCAGTGATGTGTCCCACTGCTCCCCCTTCTCTTCACCGGGGTTCAGGTGTCACCCGGGGTCACCAGCTACTTCCTGTGCAGGAACAATGCAGGAATATTGCAGGAACAGTGCAGGAATATTGCAGGAACAGTGCAGGAACAATGCAGGAATAATGCAGGGACATTGCAGGAACATTGCAGGAACAGTGCAGGAATAATGCAGGAACAGTGCAGGAACAGTGCAGGAATATTGCAGGAACAATGCAGGAATATTGCAGGAGCAGTGCAGGAATATTGCAGGAACAGTGCAGTACAGTTTGGCCTAAATGAAACTAAGAGTTCTAACAATGTATGACAATGGTATTGCTGAATAACCGGGACCACAGTGGTTGTGTAAACTGAGAGAACAAAGGAGAACATGCACACAGACAGAGCGCAATCGGAGAATGCCAACACAGAGCGCACACAACAGTGAGAGGGCACAGACAGAACACAGGGAATATATAATAAACATGACATAGAACTTGCATGGAACACACCAAGAGAGAATAATCCAGCATGCAGGAAGGAAGAGCACACAGATCAGAGCGAGCACAGACATGACACACGTGTAGGGTACACACAGACAGAACACAATCAGAGGAATCACATAAACCAATAAATAAACTGGTGTCAGTTGGCAGAGCCGGAGGTCCCTGGACAATGGAACCCCCATGCAGTCCTGGTGCTCGGAGCTCTATTTAGTATTTTGTTTCCTCATCTAGGACGCAGCAATTCATTGCATCCTGTCCATGAATTCTGTTTTTTGTCTGAACATTGTCACCATTCGGACTCTGATCTCATTGGTCCTCAGGCCATAAATCAGAGGATTGGCCAGGGCAGGGACCAATAAATAGACGGCGCTGAGAAAGTTGTGGACATCTTGGGTCACTGACTTAGATACCCGGTACACGATGGATGAGGAGAGGCTGAAGAAGTAGACCACCATGATGACCAGTATATGAGTCCCACATGTGTGTAGCGCCTTGTGTCTGAGAGTTCCAGTGGAGATCTTCAGTGCAGCCATCATGATGCTACCATAGGAAATGGCCAGGAAGGACAGATCCATAATCATGGCAGCAACTCGCATCACCAGACCCGCAATCTTATTCCTGGCCACATTACTGCATGCCAAGCTCAGCAATGCCATGTGCTCACAAGCAAAGTGCTGGATGGTGTGGGAGGCACAGAAATTCACTGAGGAGGCCAAATAGACGACGGGACCAACAAAAATAATGCCCCTCATAAAAGATAGAACTGTGAGATGAAACAAAACTCTCCTGGTGATAATTCTGTGATAACTCAGCGGCCTGCAGACTGCAATGTACCGGTCCAAAGACATCATTAACAGAATGTTGCAGTCCATCATGATGATGAAGTAGATGAAGAACATTTGCACCAAGCAGCCAATGAGAGTGATCTGATCCATTGTGAAGAGGAAGCCAAGGAGCATCTTGGGCAGTATGGTGGTGGTGCCACAGATGTTGGTGGCAGACAGTAGTGAGATGAGGA
>NC_092858.1:267043-271079 GCF_032062135.1 Pyxicephalus adspersus | reverse complement strand
GCAAAGTATAGAACTGGTATGGAATTCCATGAATGACACTGAACCCTGCGGTAATAACACAAGTGCCATTAGAAACAAATATTTGGGGGTTATGTTGACCAGTGCAGCCGAAATTGGGGTACTTTCTGGTGTTACCACTAGAGGGCCACCCAGCGGTGTTAGATGACCGAAATTCATAAAGTATTCTTTTCACTTAGGTGTAATTTTTCAGGCAGCCACTAGATGGTGCCAACAACAAGAGAGTGCAAGTTAGATAGATGGGCCATGTGAGGTTCAATCTTCTATCATCAATTTGTGTATAGGAGCCCACAATGGGTGATCCATTCACCCCATGAATCCATTCATCCATCCATTCATCCATCCACCCACCCCATGAATCCATTCATCCATTCACCCCATAAATCCATTCATACATTCATCCCTCCATTCATTCATCCATCCATCCACCCCATAAATCCATTCATACATTCATCCCTCCATTCATCCATCCATTCACCCCATAAATCCATCCATCCATCCACATCATGAATCCATTCATCCATCCATCCACCCCATGAATCCATTCATCCCTCCATTCATCCATGCATCTATCCATTCACCCCATAAATCCATCCATCCATCCACATCATAAATCCATTCATCCCTCCCTCCATCCATCTATCCATCCATCCATCCCTCCATCCATCCATCCCATAAATCCATTCATCCAACCATTCATCCATCTATCCATCCATCCACCCCATAAATCCATTCATCCAACCATTCATCCATCCATCTATCCATTCACCCCATAAATCCATCCATCCATCCACATCATAAATCCATTCATCCCTCCCTCCATCCATCTATCCATCCATCCACCCCATAAATCCATTCATCCAACCATTCATCCATCCATCTATCCATTCACCCCATAAATCCATTCATCCATCCATCCATCCATCCATCCATTCCTCTATCCATCCCTCCATTCATCCATCCATTCATCCTTCCATCCATCCATCCACTACAAATAAAGGTTTTATTTAAACATGGCACGGTGTTGTTATTTCTAGGGCTGTTGTAACTTTTTAGGTTAGTGCCCAACCTGCAGCCCGTGGGCCATCAGCATGCGGAGCTGGCAGATCTGGCTCTCTGCTCATTGTTCCTCAATAATCATTCTACCAGGAGAGGGAGCTTCCTGAGCATGCTCAGTGTGAGCTCCTTAACAATGGGCGTGTACTAATGATGTCACCAATCAGCTGTGCCCCGCCCACCCTGTACTGTGAGATAACCACGCCCCTTGTACAGCAGCAGCATGAGAGCTGTGTCTGTGTCCATGCAGCTGTCACTATCTCCATGTATAAACCTTCATATCTCCCACACCTATTGTCATAGAAATGTTTCCGGGTACACAGGGGACCCTGAGAGCTGTTACTAAACTACTTTAGCCCCCTAAACATAAAAGTTGTCAGATATGGGGTTACAAGCATAAAACCCTAATAACAAGCAGGGATATTTTATCAATATTCATATTGGGGGGGCTATTTCAAGAAAAGTGTCCCCAAATTGAGTTTGCATGTTAAGAACCCCCGGGGGCCACTTCCATGGCAATAAACATTAGGGTACTGTCCATTCACTCTGTGCCACAAACTTGCTCGTTCACAAAACATCAAGACTGCGTTCAGGTTGGCATTAAGGTTGCGGTGGGGTTACTGATTCCTCGTGCCATGGACGCTGCCTTGGGGGAGGGGCTAAGTACCGCCCACTGCCGCCTGGAGCCAAATCTGCAGATGCTGCAAGGGACTGGCAGGGGGCCCGGTACATAATGCTGGTCACTTATCTTCTGTATCATCTGCGGGATGTTACCAACCCCCCCCAATAAAACATTTTACCCCCCATGCCAGGCTACCCCCTTACCCTCCATGAACCCCAATTACACTGTAAGGAAAGGGAATGGTCACCCCCTAAACTTACATCCCTGCTGTAAACCATTCCTATCATACCGTGCTACCCTAACACACATATCTGGCCACTTCTGTGACCCCCAATATCTCAGGAACAGGGAGATGTAGGGCCCCGAAGATGTAAGAACATGGGCCCCTTGGATATCTGTCACAAGAATTGCATTTCTCTGGAAGGATCCAATGCACAGATTCTTGAGGTGCACGTACGTTATGGTAACTGGAAACTTTTTCATTTCATTCACATTCAAGTTATTCTAGTTTTCAAATCTTTCATGTTTTTTTGCAGTGTGGCCCACAAGTTTTATCCCAACAGGGGCCCCTAGATGAGGAAAGGTTGGGCACCACTGGTTTAGGGGAATGGTACCTCACTCACAAGGTTGGGGTGGCAGATATTTGGGGCACCCTAATTAAAGGGGCTTGAAGACCTAAAGCTCCCCACCCGCAGACCCCCACAACACTATACCCCAAGGATGGATCTTGCCAATGTTGGGGGTAGGTGGGTCTGCGAGGGGGGCTATTCGGTTTTTACCCCTTTATTTTTGGGTAAATCTGATTCCTAAGGACATTTTATAGATGGGGGTACACAGGATCGCTGCCCCATTTCCTATCCAGGAGGTCCCAAGCCTATGAAACGGTCCGGGTTTAATATCAGGAAACCCCATGATGTTTTTTTTACCTGGTTAGCTATTACAAATTCTGCATTTTACCCAAAAGAAAGATCTTGTGACAAAGTTCTGACAATGTTACATTATTGTGCTTTAGTGGAAGGAGTTTTGTTGGCTAATCTAGAGTTGTGACTTAGAATATAATGTCTTGGTGTATATTGTGTTATTTTGTCTTGTTGTAGTATTCTATTGGTGCTTCCACTTTACTCATTGATGTCTATCATGCTTTAACCACACCCAGAACATGCCCCACCCACTCGACCACACCCAGGACATATCCCGCCCACTGGGTCACACCCACCGTCCCATGTTGGCATGAGAAAGAAAGCGGCGGATAATATACAGAATATAATCTCATAGTAATAATGACAAGTTTATATCAGATTGTAGCAATGATCATGGAACGATGTGATTGGCTGATCTGTGTATAATTGTACAGATATCATTGCTGACATTTTCTCCCCTCCCAGTTATATGACAATCTGCCCCCCGGGGTAAATAAAGCCATGTGATCTTGTAGGTTCTGTGGCTGTTTCGGACCCTTCTACCCATCCAATGAAGATAAATAACTTGTAACCCTTCCTGACACTTGTAGTCCCACAAATACTTCCCGCTTCTTACAATCACTTTGATCCTCATCACAATGCTGAACCCTCTGGGCCGGTATGGGGTTGGCACTTTGTGGCCACATTGGAGGTAGTGGTGTGGGCAGGATGTTGGGGGTAACTACATTGCCCCAGAGCTGCCCCTTGTCTAATAGATGGCAGATCACAGCCCAGCAATCTGATTGGAGGAAATCTTTTGTACCAATCTGTGACCCCAGAATGAGGGGTGAGGGGAAGGGTTGTCACCGAGACACATAGAGGCAAGAGCGTCAGTTCCTGCCCCCCCGGTGCCCAGCAGGTGCCAGTCAGTGCCCGGGGGTTCCAGGTGTTTGTAAGCAGCTACAAAGCCTGGCAGAGTGGTGGGGGGAGGGGGCAGGATGGGGATTTACTTTTCTTTATTCCTTGAATTGAAACCGCAATCAAACCCCGGGCAAAATGTGAAACAATAAATAGTAAAAACCGATTCCAAAAACACCGATATGAGTCAAAAAATCTGCCAATCGGTGCCACCTCCATACTGCAGAGGGCGCTGTCAGTGCTGGGGGATGGGAGAGTGAATGCTTCTTACAGGAACCCCCACAATGCTGGGGTGACAATACACAGTTATTATTCACATTTGTGATCCTTCATGCAGAGCGGATCCCATGGTGTGTGAATGTGTTTGTGTGTCCGTGTCAGATGCTGGTATTGCCCCAGGGGTGGTAGGGCAGTATAGAGGAGAATAAATTACAATCTGTCCCCAGCCCCATGTGGGGGTTCAGCCTCCACTCTTCATTTCTGACATACGGCTCAGCTCCCCATTTCCCTCTCTGTGGGGTCT
>NC_092858.1:254030-266131 GCF_032062135.1 Pyxicephalus adspersus | reverse complement strand
CCGGGGGCTGCCACTGTTGGGTTATACAATCTCCTACAGAAGGATTGGACACTGGCACACACCTGGCCAATCCGAGATACCCCTCCTGCAGGTGGCCGCAGTCTAGGGACCGGGGGGCCAAATGTTCTTCAGAAGACTTTACTTTCCCTTTTGGCTGTAATGTTTGCTGAAAGATTCTTCTATAAACCTTTCTCTCAGAGCTGCTCCTTCCTGTTAGGGTTACATGGGTTCATGACATGGGTCCTGGTCCCTAACTTACACTACAACTATGGCCCACAGGGAATAGCCCTACTATATGGAGTGGTTCTGGCCCATTCCATGATAAGATGATACCTGTAGCCTGGAATCGGGTTACCCCTTTATCAGAGATTCAGGGGGCATTTAGTCCACGTTCTCTCTTGCTTTGCTCTTTCCTCCAGAACTTGTATTACCTTTGGTTCTGGTGACCATTGTTCCATCAGATCTTATGGCCAGATTTTGTATCATTGTCCCTTCGGGCTCTTGTGGGTGAGAGTATTTTACAGAGACCATTTAGTCCTTACTGATGGTGTGAATACAACTTTTAGTGATCACCCCACCATCGTGGGTCCGGGGGGTAATAAAGTTCCATGTTCAGACCTTCCAGATTCCCTGTTTTGATATCACCCTGTATGAATAATGGAAGCAGATTGAAACTGTTTTGCTACCCACGAAGGGTGTTTCCCCCGAGTTTGTGGATTTGGGGTCTACTCCCTAAGCGGATCCAGCTATGGTTAGGGTAAGCAGCGGGACCCCGGTTGCTGATGAGGGGCATACCACCCTGAACCTTGAATATCAGCCATATAATTTTAAGTCTTGGATCCTATTGGAGGGTTTTGGAGTTCCTAATTCCTGAATTGGTTGGTGGCCCCTGTTCCTTTTGGGATTGTATTTCCATTGTCTCTTTATAACAATGTTAGGGTTGTTCCTAATGTTCCTTTCAGGTACTCTGTTACTATTGCATTGTTATCTAAACTTTTATGTTCCTCTACTTTCACATGAAATAACTGAGGTTTATTTGCCCCCTTCTTGGTTTTTGCCCCTAAACCCTTGTTTTCTCAAACATTCTTAGCACTCTGTTGGTGATTATTGTTGGGATTGCGTGTAGTAGGGGAGTTCCTGTTGGTTCCAGATTCTACTTGTGTCTCCCTCCATTTTTTACCTACATATATATATGCTGGGGGTCTGGGTCCCCGTAGCAATAAGTGTAAAAGCTGCCCAATCGTGAGGCTGGTTTGGTGGTTCCGCTTTTGTCCCTGGGCCCTTTTAGCCTTTTACCTGGTCAACATTTATCACATGAGAATTATATTATTACCCTGGTGGGGTGGTGCTCCCTTCCTTTCAGATGGCTTTGGCATGGTTGCACCCCAGCTGACTGCTTTAAAACGTACAAAGAACAATAAAGAAAGGATTTAATAAGAAGTAAATTCCCACTGAGGGCCCGACGTGTTAATGGTCCCAATGCAGAAACTGCTTAGCTCTCCATTGAAGTAAGCTGGTAATAGGACGGTGATCCTGGGCTGGGCTATAATCTGTTTGTGCCCAATCCTCCTGAAGGTTCTGGATCAGGACTAAGGGCTCTTGTAGGGGTGCTGAGGAAGGGGCCGTGAGGTTTTCAGCACCCTGACAACCCTTCCCATCAGCCACGATCTTCCTGCATTGCACAGATAATTTAATGTATTTAATAGGAATAGAGAGTTTTAAAAAAAAACCTTTAATTAGAATGTTGTCAGGAATGAGGAGAGAGGAGGAACCGGAGACGCCAAAAAATAAGCAGATTAAAATATATCGCTAACATTTCCAATCTAAACACAAAATCAAACAATACAGAATGTAAAATCTCAGAGGAACGTTACCCACAGGTGTGGTGTGACCGCTAAGAGTTAAGTATAAACTTCTTATATTCCATTTTTTTACTTTTAGTCAATGGGAACTCAGATGAAGGAGATGAGGAGGATGAAGGAGAGCAGCCAGGACCATCACAGGATGAGGAGGATGACGGAGAGCAGCCAGGACCATCACAGGATGAGGAGGATGACGGAGAGCAGCCAGGACCATCACAAGATGAATCCTGTATCTAATGTAGTCTAGGTACTAAATCCACCCAAAAAGATCCAACCAATGGATGCAGCCAAATCCCAAATCACCAATTACACATTGTAAATTATTTACCACCCCATCAACCACATATCCCACCAATCACATTCAAACAGTCACATCCCCTGCCAATCACACCCAACCAATCACTTCCAACTAAACACAATTCTCACCAATCACATCCAACCAATCATATCCCCCACCAACCACATTGCTCCAGTTTCCTCTAAAGAGAGATTGACCGAAATCTGTTAATGAAGGCGGAGATCACAATGACTGTGACTACGGTAAGTCCGAGTGTTAGATTCTGAACGGTGACACTCAGATCATCTCTGGAAGCTGAAACAAAACACAGAATTCACTTTGAGTTGCTGGAGACAAAATGTAAATTGTATTTTTATTTCTTGTGATCAGAGGCGTATTCATCCTCCATCCACTAAAATCTTGACTTTCATATTCACCCTGCTGGAAATGTGAATCTGCTGCTTAAGAGGATCACCTGACTATAAATTCCCAATGGCAGTAGCTCAGATTACACGCACAGCTGAATGCCACGCCCCCTCTTGCTCTTCAGTAGACATCCAGTCCTACTGGTAGTGGGCTTTACTAGTGCTGGGCTTTCTTATTGGACAGCAATCAGTGGCAGAAACAATGACATCACATGACACAACCCGTGAAGCTGGAGGATGGGCGGGACACAGGCTGATTACCTTGCAGAATTCGGAGATTTTCCTGCAGGATATCCAGCATTTTCAGGTTATGGGAAATGGTCTCCCGCACATCGCTCACTCGCATCCCGTCCGTCTTTATCCTTTGCTCCACAAAGCGAAGATCCCGGTCCACATCCAGGGCCAACTGACGAATATCTGAAAAGGAGGATGAAGATACCAGAAAGAATAATACCACAATATGAAATGAGAGCTCATCATCCCTAAATAATCTCTATGGTAACAGGGAGCCCTCATAGCACTCTCTATGGTACCAGGGAGCCCTCATAGCACTCTCTATGGTACCAGGGAGCCCTCATAGCACTCTCTATGGTACCAGGGAGCCCTCATAGCACTCTCTATGGTAACAGGGAGCCCTCACAGCACTCTCTATTTGTGGTGTTCATCCATCTGGCCTGTAGATGTCACTGTTCTAGTTAAGTTACCCTGCCTTCTTTATTACTGGACACAATACTATGGTAACATGGAGCTCTTCTAGAACTCTCTATGGTACTATGGATCCTTCTTAGCACTCTCTATTGATGCTCCCCCAAGAGCCAAGCACAGGTATTGCAATGCTTGGTGTGGATGATGTACCAGTCATATTTTGCTCTTCCAGGCCCCAGATACTTTATGAAACATATTTATTTGTTTTTTCTGGGGAGGGAGACAGAGAAAATGCTTCCTCCTGCCTGCAGCAGACTGAAGACATTATCTCTACCCAATTGGAATGCATAGAATGCTTTATATTACTAAAGGTGGCAGCCTTCCTGAAATGTGAGACTGTCAGTACATACTGTGACATGTCAGTGATTCATACAAACTTGTTACTGACAGGTCATCTTTATTGATGGTCACTTACCGTCGATCTGGGTAAGTACTTTGTCCAGCCTCTGGGTGTCACTCTTTAGCTGCTGTCTGTCCACCAGCTCTTGTTTCAGCAGTAAATTCATGATAATAATGGTTTGTTCCACTTCCCCAGAATACGCCGTCTGCTGGCCTTTCAGGGAATTGTACAGAGTTTTCAGCTCTGCAGAACAGAAAAACCCAAAAGTTGTCACCTGAACTCCAATCTTCAGGAAGAATACTGAGCTGCAAGGGTTAGAGCCTCTGTCAGGTTCTGACACACTTCCTGTCCCAGCGTTATCAAGTCATTTTCTGCCAATAGATTTCTATATCTGTTCAGCCAGTCTTGTGATCCAGCCAGCTTGGTGACCACACTTTTCTCTGATGTAGGAAATACAGTTTGGTCACTGCCTGCTGATTGGATGTTACAGGAGCAGGAAGGCTCTGCTGAGGATTACAGGAATATAGATTCTGGGTAATGCAAAACCCCCAAACCCCTCCCTGACCGCCTGCACCTCTAGGATGAAGAGAACCTGTCACCTGAAGGATCTCCAGAATCTGACACTTCTGGAAGTGTCGATTTTCCTGTCCCCCACCCCCAAACTCCATGACTCCTCCCACCAACCCATGTCACACAAAAATCTGCCTGTAAGCTGTAAACATGGCGGGGATACTGACAGAGGGGTCTCATCAGAGGGACATTGATCAGCAAAATATTTACAGGCACAGGGGATTTCCCTCACTTCCTGTTGTGTCTCTTTAGACAGGAAGTGAAGAGAGAACACCTTAAAGAGTCAAAACAGGAAAAAACCTGATAGAGGGTCTAATATGAAGTGCGGGGGGGAGGGAGAGGGGAGCGGGGAAGAGAGAGAGTGACGGTGGGGTTTGAGGGAGGGCAGGAGGAGGCAGAAGGGGTGGGGGGTAAAAGGAGAGGGGAAGAGTCAAGAGAGGGGAGAGGAAGAGAGTGAATGTGGGGTGGGGGGCAGAGAAGAAGAAGGGGTGGAGGGTGAGGAGAGTGGGCTGAAATAAGAGGGGGTGGTAAGATTGGGGGCAGTTGTTACCTTCCACATCTGTATATACCAGAGAAATTAGGCTTTTGTAGTGGGCGAAGAGTTTGACCTCCAGGGTATTAGATGCCACCTCTTCCCGGTATTTGTCCCACTCTTCATGATTCCGGATGGCCAGAGCCTCCAGGGCGGCGATCCTCTCCTCATGTTCAGCCGGAGGTGCAGAGACTTTTTTTTTCTTCTCAATGTTTTTTGAATTGAAGTCTTCAAATACAGAAGAGAAATGACATCAAAAAGACAACGACATTTCCTGCTTGATGAGTATTATCAGATTTATGTTCTAAGGGGCCACCTGAGGGATTTGGCACCAGGTGGGACCTCATAGCCCACCTGGGAGAGGACCAAGTGGGGGAAGGGGTGCCAACCCTACAAACCTAAGGCACAGATCATGGAGCCCCAAGTAACGCACAGATATTGGCCCCCATCCCTCGGTAAGGGTGATGTCGGCCCTCCTGACCTAATGATGAAAAACCAGGAGAACGAGGGGCTGGGGCATCTTAATAGGGTCCATCTGGAATTAAAAGGAGGAAATCCTGAATGGAACTCACAGCCCAAACCAACATCTCTTTCTGGTGACCAGGGGATGGATAGGCGGGGGGGACAATGCCCCAGTTGGGGTATGATGGAAGTCCTCAGTTCCTGCTGTGTCCCTATTTAGGGGTCCTTACAGGGAATATTAGAGACGAGGCTCTCCAATGGTTCATGTGAAGAACTAGACTCCAATGGGGTCAGAAAGGAATAGACAGGGCAGCTAGGGCACCAGAGACTCCCAGATCTTCAGAAAGGGCTAAGATGGGATCTATGATGGGGACAATGATGGGGTCTATGATGGGGCTCAGCCAAATTCTGCTCCAGTCCCAGCTGTAGGAAAGAGAAGATTCCCCTGACAGGCAACCTCCTGAGGTGGAATCCCTGGGACTCACACTAAGTGGAGTGTCCGTGCCTTCCATACCTTCCCTGCCTTCCATGTCCAATGAGAGACCTTGTGGGAGTATTGTAGGAACCAAACATTCAGGAATGCCCCATCAATTTGTTCTTCATCAGCTGCGCCGTTATTGCCAGAAAAAGGGAAGCTGAGTGGTAAGTTGGTTCCTGAGAAGATCCTGGAGATCTATGAGATCCCTCAGAACATCTGACTGGAGCCAGGTTGGCGAATTCACCTGGGCAATTCTGGAGCAATGGGGACTCCTGGAACTCCTCCATCCCAATCCTACTCAATCAGATAACCTTCCAGTCCAAGCACTGCAGGGACAGCAAAGATGTTGATCCGGAGACATAATTATCCCAACAGCCCGGGATCCTCCTTGGACCCACAGGCTGAAGAATCTGATAGGATTTGGGGGCTTTCCAAGCTTCAGTGGTCAAGCTGGGCCATAGGGACTACCATTAGTCCCAGGAGTAGTCCCCAGAGTCCTGGGGGCTCTCCCTGAGGACAAACATCAGACTTCCCTCATGAAGGAAAGACCAATGAGAGACACAGGATTCACCAAAGACTACATGGGAAGGAAGGGACAAAGGAAGCACAGAAGGAAAGTTAATAAACATTCACCCAACTCAATATTTCTCCTCTTGGAATAATTAGAGAGGAGACAAAAAAAATGTTAAACAAAGGGAACCTGTCATGTAGATGTCACATGATTATTACATCACAGAGGAGAGAGTCACGTTTATTCGTTATATGATGTTGGCTCATTGTGACTGGCTCCCAGCCTCCGGATGGATCTGAGTGTCTATGCTATGTGTATCATTCACCGTTATCTAAGACTTCTTACCTGAGTGGCAGAGAGCTTCAGTCTGCTTCTCACCTGCAAATATAACCAATGACACAAATTCATTTTCATTGTTTTATCTCAGATCATCTGAAATCTGTTTTATTCACACAGTGAAGGATTGTCGGCTGTTCACATACATATTTATTTCATTCTCAGCTAGAGTTGGATCGCATTTGTCCTGGAGTTGGGTTGGAGATGGGTCAGAGTTGGACCTGGGGGGCCGGAGTTGGACCTGGGGGGCCGGAGTTGGACCTGGGTGGGGGCCGGAGTTGAGTATAAGTTGGGCTAGGGGTGACCGGCTTCTTACCTCCCATGATGGCGGAGTTGGGATGGAGTTGGGCTAGATTTGGGTTGGAGTTGGGACAAAGTTGGATCAGAGCTGAGCTAGAGTTTGGGCTAGAGTTAAGACAGTGTTGGGCTAGAGTTGGGATGGAGTTTGACCTGGGGAGGGCGGAGTTGGACCGGGTAGAGGCCGGAGTTGGGTATAAGTTGGGCCAGAGATGACCAGCTTCTTAGTTCCGATGATGGCGGAGTTGGGCTAGAGTTGGGTCGGAGTTGGGCTAGAGTTGGGTCAGAGTTGGGACAAAGTTGGATCAGAGTTGAGCTAGAGTTTGGGCTAGAGTTAAGACAGTGTTGGGCTAGAGTTGGGTTGGAGTTGGACCTGGGGAGGGTGGAGTTGGATTGGGTAGGGGCCAGAGTTTGGTATAAGTTGGGCCAGGGGTGACAAGCTTCTTACCTCCTATGATAGTGGAGTTAGGTCGAAGTTGGGCCACAGCTGGGCTAGAGTTGGGTCAAAGTTGGACTTGGGATGGGCTGGAGTTGGACCAGGGAGGGGCCAGAGTTGAGCCCGGGGTTGACGTGCTTCTTACCTCCCATGATTGCACAGTTGAAGTAGCTGCATGACTGACCGGTGCTCTGCAGAATGTAGGTGGAGGATTTTTTCATGACGTAGGTGAATTTTTCGGTAGGCGGGATCAGAACCTCAGCTTCCTTGGGGAAAAATGAGAAGTCGGTGATATTGGCCCCGAAGCAGCTGGTTATCTGGAAGAAGGAGACCAGGCCAAAGTTTTTGGCTTCGATTCTGTGCATAGAAGAGGAGGTGAATCTCCCAAACTTGAAGAGCGGAGAAGCATTGAAGGTGTCCCAGCTCCCCCGGAAGGTGACATGTTGGAGGCGGCAGTCCGGTTTAAGAATCTGCAGAGCTCGGGTCAGATAAAAATGAAGAGCTTTGAAGTGGAACTTCTCCATGTAATCCTTGGTGGAGTTGGCAGCGATGGTCAGGTTGCCATTGAGTTGCCGGTCTATGGGGTTATCTTTCGGGATCTCATTGGTGTAGACCAGTAGGGCAATGCCATGCTCATCCTCAAACTCATCCGGGAGGTCCAGCTTGGACACCACTTTGTTCCATTGTTTGCTTGCGATGGTCCAAGCTTCCTTAAACTGCTGGTTTGCCTTCTCCTTCTTCAGAATTCGGGGAATGACGTCATTGCTGAGTTTATCCACACAACCGATGTACTGATCATCAAACACTGCCGGCTTGAACTTCAGCTCGTAGATGTCAGCATTCACCTGGAGGAGGGAATATGGAGGCTAAATGGCCAAACTTCACCCCAACAGGAGGACCCCAAACTTAAATTTACCGAGGACCACATCCCAAACCTATATCAGGAGCCCTAGGAAGGGATCAGGGACAGATCTCCTCCTGAAGAAGTGGACTGGTTCCACAAAATGCGTTGAGGAAGAACTAAGAGTTAATGATACCGAGATTTATGTATCTTGTTTTTGGATTGTTTTTACTATTTGTACATTTATTAATTGTTTTGGTATAAAACTAATCTGTTAAGGAGATAAATAATTTAAGTATGTATACCGGGGAATTGGTGTACTTATTTCAGAGAGGACAGAATCAAGTTTGTCACTCCACGCATTTCGCAGAACTGCTCTGCTTCCTCAGTAGTGCGGAAACTAAACGTGCTTTGCCCGGAAACCCCCTCTTCATAGGGCCCTGAATTCAAACTTCAACCCAACACAACTACTGGACAAAGCTCATTGGGGGGGGGTATTGGGGTCTCTGGGTTTATACTGAGGGATAATGAAAGTGGCCATTGCTGACCCCATATAAATCTTTAGTGTCAGTCAGACACAGGAAACAAGCAAGATATCATTGTATCCTCATTCTAGGTCAGTGATTCTTTATGATACACAACCAGGTCAGCTATGACATTTTTCAGTGCCAGGTCCTCTTTACGGTCATTTCGCTACAAAAAGAATAATTTAGTTTTTCATCTTTGCAGCTATTGTTCTGGAATTGGTTAGACACCCCAGGAGGGCAAAACATTTACCCCTAATCTCTTAATATGGTCTTGGTGGAGGATCTGAGGACAGACAAGTCTCACCTGGAGGAGGAGATGGGGACCTCTGAGGATAGATCAGTCTCACCTGGAGGAGAAGGAGACCTCTGAGGACAGAAAAGTCTTCCCTGGAGGAGGAAGAGATGGAGACCCCTGAGGACAGATAAGTCTCACCTGGAGGAGGAGGTGATGGAGACCTCTGAGGACAGATAAGTCTTATCTGGACCTGGAAGAAGAGGAGATGGAGTCCTCTGAGGACAGATAAGTCTCACCCGGAAAAGGAGGGGATGGGGACATCTGAGGATAGACAAGTCTCACTTGGAGGAGAAGGAGACCTCTGAGGACAGATACATCTCACCTGGAGGAGGAGATAGAGACCCCTGAGGACAGATAAGTCTCACCTGGAGGAGGAGGTGATGGAGTCCTCTGAGGACAGATAAGTCTCACCTGGAAAAAGAGGGGATGGGGACATCTGAGGATAGATCAGTCTCACCTGGAGGAGAAGGAGACCTCAGAGGACAGACAAGTGTCACCTGGAGGAGAAGAAGATTGAGACCTCCGAGGACAGACAAGTCTCACCTGAAGGAGGGAAAGACGGAGACCTCTGAGGATAGATCAGTCTCACCTGGAAGAGGAGGAGATGGGACCTCTGAGAATAGATCAGTCTCACTTGAAGGAGAAGGAGACCTCTGAGGACAGACAAGTGTCACCTGGAGAAGAAGATTGAGACCTCCGAGGACAGACAAGTCTCACCTGGAGGAGAAGATGGAGACCTCTGAGGACAGACATATTTCACCTGGAGGAGGAGAAGACGGAGACCTCTAAGGAACAGACAGGTCTCACCTGGAGGAGAATGAGAACTCTGAGGACAGACAGGTCTCACCTGGATGAGAAGGAGGAGATCAGAGTTGTGGATTTCACAAATGTTAGACGCAGATTAGCCTCTGCTGCGGCTTCTTACAAAGCAACAAAAGTTACAATGCTGCAATACTGGTTGAGAAGAGACTGAGGAAATGCTTCTTCCTGCCTGCAGCATACTGAAACTCAAGGATGGCTTTTTATGATGGAGCAGTTAATACAATAATGGGGTTGTGTATATTGTGTTGGTTTTTATTTTTGGAGATTTGAGGTTATTTTAGTAGTGTGAGGACACCAGCAGGGGAGGGGGGGGGGGGGGGGGGTTGAGGAGTCACTCCTCCCGGTCAGTAATGGGCAGCTGTAGGTTCCCCTTAGCCAATCTGAAGAGAACACTGGGGATGTGAGCGGATTTCCTGTGGGAGCTGCCAGAAATGTGAGAAAATAATGCTAGCAGCCATATTGGGCTCAGGTGGAGCCTCAGGGAGTGCCATGCGCCTTGGTTGGTGCTCCCCCAAGAGGCAGGCCCAGGAATTGCAATGTCTTGGTGGGATGATGTACCGGTGATCGGTGGCACAGCCAGGCCGCATTGTTTGTGTCTTCCACTATCCAACACAGCAATGTCTTCATATCACACAAAAGGCTTCCCTGTGCCTAGGCACTCCTGTTCTGTACCCTCCTAGCTGTATATCAGGTGACT
Organism: Pyxicephalus adspersus; assembly: GCF_032062135.1. Classification (NCBI taxonomy): domain Eukaryota; kingdom Metazoa; phylum Chordata; class Amphibia; order Anura; family Pyxicephalidae; genus Pyxicephalus; species Pyxicephalus adspersus. The sequence goes on along the minus strand of NC_092858.1, from coordinate 255,718 downwards.
TCCTGTGCCTAGGCACTCCTGTACCCTCATGGCTGTATATCAGGTGACTTCCTGTGCCTAGGCACCCCATAGGTTAGGGAAGGGTGAACTGCCATCTGTTCTCTCCTTTCCATGCAGTTTTATTTGGTTGCATGAAACGTGTACATACCAGCTACAAGCATGCAGACAGTGTTGTGCAGCTCCTTTAGTGAAGTCAGTTGCATTTTATTCCATATTGCATACACGAGGCGCTTAGAGGCCTGGGGGCTGTTAGAAATCTGCCCGCATGTTGTTCTCCCCGATTGCATGGGCTGCCTCCATTCTGCATATTCCTAGAATAACTTTGCAGGTTAGTTGGATTTCTCGGCCTTGTTATAGGTCTGCATTATAGGAGTGGTAGGATTAGATTGTAAGCTCCTCTGCAATGACGCGTCACCTTTATATAATATTTATATCCTAACATGCTGAATATTAGCACACCCGATGAAAACAATCTAGATTCTTTCTTTTCTCATTCATCTAGACCGGGTATGGGCGCAGGCTCAGATCTGTGATAGGAGAGTGGGCGGCGTTATGCCATCACATTCAGTGGCATACCCCACCCCCTCTACCATTGGCCCAGCCCCTCTGTCAAATTTGTGGCCCGGCTGAAAAAGTTTGCCCACCCCTGTGCCTAGGCATTTCTGGTCTGTACCTGCATAGTTGTATAGCGGGGGACTTCGTGAGCCTAGGCGCTCCTGTTCCCTACCCTCCTAGCTGTATATCAGGTGACTTCCTGTGCCTAGGCACTCCTTACATATGGTCTTTTATGGTCACATCTGGACCCAGAGGGTGACACAGGGCTATTATAGTCCAGATACAAGTCTGTACACAACATGTGGCCCTATGATCACGACGGGGTGTCACCTCCTCTACAATGGGTGCTGGCGGGCTCCAGCTACTAAACCCGATTCCTTTTATGAAATAACGGAAAGGGGAAGAGAAGACTTCCAGCTTTATGTCAGCCAATATATGGAAATCACAATACAGGTAACACCAGACTTCCCTATGTATGAGACCACGAGAGACTTCCAGGGGGGATGGGGATTGAAGAGAACTCCGTATCCTGCCACTAATGGTTTCCCCAAGCTTGATGGGGGGGCGTTATATTCCAGAACAAGAGCCTGAACCAGACGTAACTTCACGCAGATATCTGCTCACCATTCTTCCTTCAGGTCAGTATTCCAGAACATTCCAGCCTTTTATTGTCCCGACACCCAGCTGTCCTCCCGTACATTCCGATCAGGGAACTTCTACAAGTCCTGGAAATCAGTCCGCACCCCGCAGAGAAATCATCCATTTCCTGTACCGTTCCTTGGACAGGAAGTATCAGTGATCAGACAACTCAGAACCGGCCCAGATGTCTATGCAGCTTTACCAGAATTTAAACTATTTTTACCTTAATCTGGAGGGTCCTAGAGGCTGCACCGACCCGGCCCGCACACATAGCTGGAGTTCCCCTTTATTACAACTCCAATACCACAGAAATTTAAGGAACAATAAAAAGTCTTCTCCCCCAACAGATGCGCTGTTCATCATAAATGTCACCCAATGAAAAAACACCAAGTGGAAATGTTTTATAGAAAATAATTCATTATTTCTAGTGCATGAGAACGGGGAGAGCGGAGCGCTTACTGCAATCTGACGACCTCCAGCTACAAACCCCGAGA
>NC_092858.1:251651-252513 GCF_032062135.1 Pyxicephalus adspersus | reverse complement strand
ACTGGTCAGCTTGCCATAGTTGGGTTCGGCTACATGGATGTTGAGTGACTGACTCTGGTCAATGAAGGCTCCTCTGTCTGCAGCCATTTTAATGATGGTTTTCTGGGAGATCTCCCACACGGTCTTATAGAGTTCTTTCAGATCAGCAGGGATATCGGAAATACTCTACATATAGATTAAATTGTACAGACGTCAGTTTGTGTATTACAGAATCCTCTAGAATTGTACAGCACTATATATAGCCATTACCTGTATGGAACCATTGCAAGCAATGATCTGATTCTTCATGTCCTCATTCCACAAACCTCGCTCGGTCAGATCTTTCAGCAGGTGAGGGTTCACAACCTAGGTGCGGAAGGGGCAGTGTATGAGGGGGTGAGGGAACAGAACTGGAGCAGAAGATTGGATTACAGAATTATTCTTACCTGGAACTCCCCAGACAGAACTCTGCGGGTGTAGATATTGCTGGTGTACGGCTCAATAGATTCATTGTTCCCCAGGATCTGTGCGGTGGATGCGGTAGGCATTGGGGCAAGAAGCAAACTGTTCCTAACACCATACCTGCAAAAGGCAAGCAGTGTGATAATGAGGACAGGAGAAGCTTATGGATATGACAGCTAGAAAGAGCAGCAAATAAACTGCAAAGGGAAAATGTATGATTTACACTGCTAGAGAACCTGAAAAATTCCTATACTGGCTTTCCCAATATGGTACCACCGCTCCATGTCACTGCACTGAGGGTCATAGGTACCCCAAACACAGATTGTTACAAACTGAATCAGCAACGGAGATTAACAGTGGAGCACAAGCTGCAATATATAAAGCTAGTAAAGTACTTTCTTGTAATAAAAGAGGAATAGAC
>NC_092858.1:248379-250717 GCF_032062135.1 Pyxicephalus adspersus | reverse complement strand
TTTCTAGAAGCACAGAATAAAACCTGAGGATTACGGCTTTAACGTAAAGATAACAGAGACTGCTGATCCAGGGAACATCCGATTGCCTCATGAAATCAGGAAGGACATATTTCGCCTGTTGGAGCAAATTGTACCCGGGGTTTTTTTTTTTTTGCCTTTCTCTGGACCATATCTGGGATATGTTTTTTTCCCTAGTGGTTGGACTTGATAGTAGGTTAGGTTGAAAAGACATAAATCTATGTAACTACATAACGTAGAAAAAAGGAAAACATTTGTTGCAGTGCTCAGTAGAGGTCTGCCTTACATTCACGTCATATTACTATCACCATATAGATCAGAGCACCTGAACCAGTCAAGGGTCACACAGGCCAGATTTTTGGATAAGTGGAATCTTTTACTCTTTGTAAACCATTTTTCTCATTTACCTATCAGGGAAATACTAAACGAGGGCATTCAGGCCTCCTAATAGATTTCCTACCTTCAGAGAGATGTGACGACTTACTTGGCAATCTTTTCTCGTAGTGGTGCCCAGTCCCAGAGTTCGGTGGGTGTAACGTTCCACATATCAGGCTGAAGGATCTAAGAGGAGAGGATGAGACTGTCAGCCACTACTGTAGAGGACGGAGTCCCTCCATTTTTAGGAGACCCATTCTTACCCCTTTGCTGACTGGGCTTCCCTCATAGGTTTGGTAGGGGCCGAGCTCCTTGGCCAGCTCACAGCTAGACTCCAATGCTGCGTAATAAATGGTCTCAAAGATCTGCTTGTTCAGCAACTGAGCTTCTGGGCTTTCAAATGGGTATCGCATGAGGATGAAGGCATCAGCCAGGCCCTGCACCCCAATTCCAATAGGACGGTGCCTCTTGTTGGAATATTCAGCCTGCAATACGACACAAAACCAATGTCAGGACTGCAAATAATATCTGAACAAAAGTCTAACCTACAGCAAGGAGATTTACCTCAGGGACCGGGTAGAAGTTGATATCAATGATCTTGTTCAAGTTTCGGACTATGACTTTGGTGACATCCGCCAGTTTCTTGAAATCATAAGTGCGTTCAGACGTCACATACATGTTCAGAGCGATAGAAGCCAGATTACACACAGCAACCTAGAATATTAGTGTCCTGTTCATACAGGAAGGTGTAGGTTACCACATTTCTAGGCTGCTAAGCTGACACTTCTTCAAGGATTAAATGAATGCCGGAGCACAATTGTTATAGTAAATCGTACCAATGAATTGCCCAGTAATGTCAGACCAATATCTGTGCAATCAGCAAAGCTCTCAGCCCTTTATACAATATCGGTGTCTCTGCATGTCATTAATAGGTGAAGGCACATTGTCAGGCTGTGTGACCCCCGGGATTTATCAGGGACCCCAGTTAGAGCCCCACCACTGTATACGTATGAGGCGGTAGGGTCTGTGTCCCCGCTACATAAGAAGCTTCCGTCAATCTAGAACGTTCCCTGCTGTCAGAGAAGCCTCCAGTGCGTCAGACCTCATACATATGGGGATATAGAAGAGTAAAGATTCTTTATAGGACTTCTCTTTACAAAGTATAAAGCAGGTGAAATGTAACAAAGGTCTATACCCCATCCCCCCCATCTTTATAATAAGCCCCCTCTATACCCCATCCAGCTGCTCTCATTGGACAAGTGTTGCACTCACATCCTTATTGGCCAGCACAATGTCCAGGGTTTCCTTGGAGATCATCGGGGAGTGACGGTGGTTCAGGGGGTTGACATAGTTATAGAGATCTTCCATCACATCTGTAGAGAGAAAGATGAATGTAAATATAACGGGGACACACAAATACCGATCAGAACTTCAATCATATTTGGGTTTCCCAGGAGGATAAAAGTGACAAAGCAGGTGGCCAGTGAAGGGAGGCTGGCCGTTATATGCTGGGGGTAATACTGCTGCCGCTGGGTATTTCTGGTGGCAGACAAATATTCAGGGGGGGGGTTTGCAGGGGGTCCCCATATTTGGGTGAGGTCACAGGATTGATGCTGCCAATTCAGCCAATCAGCAGCCTGATCCACAGCAGGTTTAGTCACAAACTAGAAACCAACATGCAGGATGAGAGTTAAACTTTCACTGGCTGCATGCTTGTGTCCAGTCAGTAATGGCAGCCCTGACGGTCTTACACACTCACCGCTGAATATCTTCTTGGTCTCTTTGTGCAGATTGGAGACGGCAATGCGTGCAGCCAGGATGGCGTAATCCGGGTACTTCGTGGTCAGGGTAGCCGCAGTCTCTGCCGCCAGGGTGTCCAGCTCAACGGTGGTGACCCCGCTGTACAAACCCTGGATGACTTTCATTGTGATCTGAGCCTGAAATA
>NC_092858.1:219639-246757 GCF_032062135.1 Pyxicephalus adspersus | reverse complement strand
TCTGTGCTAGACAAACACTCCCAAACCATCATACATATCACTGTATATAAGGGAAAAGAGGAACCCTGCCCTCTCTTCATCAGCCGGCTCTCAGAAAACTCACTTACTGGGGCTCAGGAGCCGGGCCCCTACCAGGGCCACTGGGGGGAATGTGGCTCAGCAGAGTGGTATTCTTCCTGGGTCCCAGGTCTGGGCAAGTGGGATGCCGGGGCCCTTTTTCTGATGTTTGGGTCTAAGGGGAACTTATTTGGGGCCCCTGCCTGGGCTAGTGAGTGGAGAAGGAGTGTGGACGGGGCCCGGGGGATGTGACCCCATTGGGGTCTCTTTCCTTATATAGCGCCCACATATTGTCATATCACTGTCCTCAGGAGCTTACAATCTAATGCCCCCCCATCTGTCATTATTAGTCTATGGGTTGGGGGAAGACACTGGGAGAACATACAAACTCCATGCAGATTGTAACCATGTGACCCAGCGCTGAGCCATGTACCCCACAGAGACTGTCAGGACAGACCGGGCCCTCAGCGGTTTATTATATTTTGAGTATTTTGCATGGAAAAAGTTTGACGAGGCTGCTACAAAACAACTTCTCAGTGCTATGTCCCTTCCAAATCTTAGGGAGCAGCTGGACTTCAGATACATTAGCTGGAGTTCCACTTTAACCCCCACATTCTGTGTAGAAAGAATGAGATCCCCCATAGTCCCTGATCAGCGCAGCTCCTACCCCTGGTCAGGGCTTCTGCCAATTCCCTGTGAGCCCAGACTGCCAGGCCTGGAGTTCCAGCTTCCTATAGCCCGGGGGTAATTTCATTGTCCTCTGCTCCTCAGTGAAACCTGTGCCTGGAAATTTAGGGGAGAACAGGGAAGCCTCACAAGGGTTATAGGGGCCCTCAGAAGGTCAGGATTTGATATGTATGATGGTTTGGGAGTGTTTGTCTAGCACAGACGCTGTGGGCACACAATGGAGTCTGTACAATGACAACATGTCTGAGGGAAGGGCCCGGCCCGCTGCTCTCCTCCCATCTCACAAGGCGGGAAGCGGGACTTCAGTCACAGGGTCTCACACAAAATGTCCGCCACAGCAGACATGAAACTCCTCATGGATCTATACTAGTATTGACCACTAGAGGCAGAGCACGCAGTCATACTGTGAGGGATGGGCACCATTTTCGCGTAGACCACATTGTCTCCTGCAGAAAACTAAGGGCGGGGCTAGGAAAGTTCCCTGACAGACAGCTAGTGGCGGGAAGACGTCTGGTGAAACCCCGCCCCCGGACGCTGGCTCCTTATGACATCAGAAAGCCGCATTTGGCGCGGTTTTTGTTTGTGAGGAATTGGCGCTCATTTTACCTCAGACTCAGGGAGACGAACCGTCACACCGGAGACCGGAGCCATGCACGTGATCAAGAGAGGTGAGGGGGAGGGGCACGGCCCGGGACACGGGAGGGGGAATATACGGTGCCCATAGTACATCACAGGAGGGGTAAATACCCCTATACAGGCCCATAGTACAATACAGGAGGGGTAAATACCCCTATACGGGGCCCATAGTACAATACAGGAGGGGTATATACCCCAATATGGGGCCCATAGTACATCACAGGAGGGTATATACCCCTATACGGGGCCCATAGTACAATACAGGAGGGGTAAATACCCCAATACGGGGCCCATAGTACAATACAGGAGGGGTAAATACCCCAGCATTGCCCCCCTCCATAGACCTGGTGTGTGACCCCTGATCCCCAGCCCTCCATATGTGATATTGGGGGGGTTTTGTAGTGCCTGTGGTGTGTAACGCAGACTTTTTGCCCCCATACAGATGGCCGCCAGGAGCGCGTTATGTTTGATAAGATCACTTCCCGCATCCAGAAGCTGTGCTATGGACTCAACCCGGACTTTGTGGACCCGGTAAGTGTTCAGGGAATGACGGGTTCTCTTTATACCATATTACTGGATGAAAGGTGCTGCCGTTACAGGATTGGCTATAACCTGTCTGCTGGGGGGAGGTGGAGGGCTTCTATTGGTTGTCTCCCTGCTAGGCAGAATAGTGACATGGGGGGGGACCTCCATCGGGGCCCCTCCGTATCTCACTGCTGACCTCCATCGGGGCCCCTCCGTATCACACTGATAACCTCCATCGGGGCCCTAAGTATCACACTGATGACCCCCATCGGGGCCCTTACGTATTGCTCCATTAACCCCCTTACCACCCCCATTTGTTTTACTCAGATGACCTCCATCGGGGTCCCTATGTATCAGACTGCTGACCTCCATCGGGGCCCCTACGTATCACACTGCTGACCTCCATCGGGGCCCCTACGTATCACACTGATGACCTCCATTGGGGCCCTAAGTATCACACTGATGACCTCCATCGGGGCCCTAAGTATCACACTGATGACCCCCATCGGGACCCTTACATATCGCTCCATTAACCCCCTTACCACCCCCTTTGTTTTACTCCCCTACCTACTGCTTCAATGACCTCCATCAGGGCCCCTACGTATCACCCTGGTGACCTCCGTCGGGACCCCTACGTGTCACCCTGGTGACCTCCGTCGGGGCCCCTACGTGTCACCCTGGTGACCTCCGTCGGGGCCGCTACGTATCACCCTGGTGACCTCCGTCGGGGCCGCTACGTATCACCCTGGTGACCTCCGTCGGGGCCGCTACGTATCACCCTGATGACCTCCGTCGGGGCCCCTACGCATCACCCTGATGTCCTCCGTCGGGGCCCCTACGTATCACACTGATGACCTCCATCAGGGGCCCCTATGTATCACTCTAATAACCTCCATCAGGGGCCCCTACGTGTCACCCTGATGACCTCCGTCGGGGCCCCTACGTATGACCCTGATGACCTCCGTCGGGGCCCCTACGTATGACCCTGATGACCTCCGTCGGGGCCCCTAATGGGGAGATTTCCCCCAGTAGTTTGTGTCTCTGCCCCTCCCACAATGGGGAGATTTCCCCCAGTAGTTTGTGTCTCTGCCTCTCCCACAATGGGGAGATTTCCCCCAGTAGTTTGTGTCTCTGCCCCTCCCACAATGGGGAGATTTCCCCCAGTAGTTGGTGGTAGTTGCGGATCTGCACTCACCATAGAAGAAGGCGATGCCCAGACACATGAAGAGGGTGATGATGATGAGCCCAAAGCTGGTACTGTAGGAGTCAATCAGAGTGAACCAGTAGATGCCCCCCTGTGGGTAGAAGGGACATATTATTACCCTGAACTCTTCTGTCCAACTCAAGACCCCAATATATTAGCCATGAAAAACAAAATGGGGGTCTTGCCTGCAGAGGTCCCATGATGGAGCTCCAAATTCCCCACTCCGTAAATGGGGGAGAGCCGACCTACCCCAATTCCCCCATTTAAAGTGTTGAGGCCTCATGGGGTCCCTAAGTTCATTAGGGCAATAGGAGAAATCCATCATGGGACCTCCAACTTATCACAAAGTCTCAGCTGAAAGTGTCCAGAAATATTTGGATTGTGGGTGTATCTGTACCATCATATAACCCCTATACATAGGAAGATCCGGGTATTGGGGTAAATAAGCTGTGAGAAGTGCCTGAGATATCAGGGGCCCCCTATTGGACGATGGTGGTGGGGTGTATCTGTACCATCATATAACCCCGATACATAGGAAGATCCGGGTATTGGGGTTTACGGGGCCCTCAGTAGGTCAGGATTGGGGATTACAGGGCCCTCAGTAGGTCAGGATTGGGGGTTACAGGGCCCCCAGAAGGTCAGGATTGGTGTTTACAAGGACCCCAGAAGGTCAGGATTGGGGTTACGGGGCCCTCAGAAGGTCAGAATTGGGGTTCACAGGGCCCTCAGTAGGTCAGGATTGGGGGTTATGGGGGCATCAGAAGGTCAGCAGTGGGGTTAGAAGGCCCCCAGAAGGTCAGGATTGGGGTTACAGAACCCTCAGATGGTAAGGATTGGGGGTTACAGGGGCCCTCAGAAAGTCAGAATTAGGGGTTGGGGGTTACGGGGTCTCTCATGGGTTCAGGCCAGAAACTTCTAAATGAACTGCCAAAGAGCGGGCATGTCTAACGTGTGCGTGTTGTCCTATCGGATAATCCTACCCACGGAATGCATACTACCACCTGATTGGGCGTGTACGATGACATCACAATCAGCTGGTTTTGTCTGTCTGCGTCCATCTCCTATCTCAGGGGTGTGAAACTCCGGCCCGTGGGCCAAATCCGGCCCTCAAGGTCCTTTTTTAGATAGATGGAAATGAGTCTTTTCCACCCTAAAGTGTGTGGAGAGGGGTTTGGTTTTGTTAGTTATGGATGAAGTAGTAAACATCAATAAATTTAAAGTTTGGCTCCTGACTCGGCCCAAGTTTTTAATTTCGGCCCTCTATGTATTTGCGTTTGACACCCCCGTCCTTTCTTTTTCTATGGCATTCTTCTTCAGTGTGAGCTCCCCGACAGTGGGCGTGTCCTTTGGGCGTTGGTGATCAGCTATGCCCCACCCACCTTGGGCTGAGAGAGATAACCCCGCCCACCCTGGGCTGAGAGATAACCCCGCCCCTCATACAGAAGCAGCATGAGAGCTGTGTCTGTGTCCATGCAGCTGTCATTATACCCATGTATAAACCTTCATATCTCTCACACGTGATGTATGGTGCTGTATTTGTCATTCCCAATATTACTGCACCCGTGTGAGGCGGCCATCTTTCAGTGACAGAAGTCCCCCCTGTCCATCCCCCCTGGGGTTCATGGCGTGCGTTTCCCAGGACGCTCTGCGCTCACATTCAGACTTTACTGCTGTGGCCCTAATGATAGAACCGGGGGGCCTTTTTGTTTTTAGAAAAACAAAGTTATCTACCCTTTTATATAACATACAAATTATGGTGATTGGCTATTCCAAGAGCAGGGCCCCCCAAATGGACGCTCCGTACCACCTGGGCCAAATCTGGGAGGAGAAGACGGCGGCGCTCCGGGGACACCATGGAAGGGGCGGGGAAGACAGCGGCACTCCGGGGACCCCATGGAAGGGGACGATGGCAGCACTCCGGGGACCCCATGGAAGGGGAGAAGATGGCAGCACCCCGGGGACCCCATGGAAGGGGAGGAGAAGATGGCAGCACTCTGGGGACCCCATGGAAGGGGAGGAGAAGATGGCAGCACCCCGGGGACCCCATGGAAGGGGAGGAGAAGACGGCAGCACCCCGGGGACCCCATGGAAGGGGAGGAGAAGACGGCAGCACCCCGGGGGGGGGTAAATAAGAAGCAATGATGACACTGGGGGGGGTAAATAAAGGGGTAAATAAGAAGCAAGGAGGACATTTGAATATTTTTATTCTTCATATTTTAGGATTGCAGTGTTTCAGCTGGTAACAATACAAAGCTGGCTGTGGGGTATATACACATGATGTGAGCACAGACATTCTCCCGTATGTCCGGCGCCTCATTTATTCGGGGGTGAGGGAATTCGGGGGCATTCAATCCAATTATTTACAAAGAAATCATTTCATACAACAACAAAAACTGTACAATTCAGTGCAAACAATCCCAACATCGGACGTGTGCGGTCACCACACGTGGCACTATGAGGGTCACTCGGGGGCCCATGGGGTTCTTACCCCACAGGGGGTATTTAGGGATCAGACGATGTATTTGAAGCTGTAGGTTTTGTCACAGGGAAGTCTTTGGCCCTTACAACGGCCACACAGCTCCTGGCAATGAGGGCGCTTCAGGTCGATGTGACGCCTATCGGGGCAGGAACACAACGCCTTCATGCAGCTCTGGAAGAAGAAGATTTCGGGGTTATAGGGGCATCCAATGGGGGAAGGGAGGGGTGCAAGGAAAACCCAGAGATTGACAGATCCACCATAACACAAACTTACCTGCCGCTTCTGCCACCAGACTACAATTCCATTCTAAAACTCCCCTCCCCCCCATGACCAGTTATTCAGTAGTTATATAGCGCCAACATATAACATAGCGTATGATCAGGTACAGAATGGTGCCACATGCAGTGCCCCAATCAGCGCATTTCCTGCGGACATATCACCGACCCTCCACATGTGGGGGCTCCTCACCCATAGAGCTGACAATTCCCCCCCCCCCCCGGGTATTTTCCAGCACAATGGAGCACCGTGGGGGCACTGGGAAGAGAACCGACTGGCTGAGAGCAGAACGATTTGGGGCCGGTGGCCAGGAAGCCCCCCAATCTCCATCCCATTGAGCTCCCATTCCCCAATAGCACTCAGATGAGCAGAAGCCCACAGATTGTAATCAAGCACTGACATGGCAAGAAGACCATACCCAGCAATGTACAGCGCTGCTGAATATGTTGGCGCTATGTAAATCCTATTTAATAATACAAAATATATCTATATATCTATCTCTCTCTCTAAAAATGCTGAGGCAGCAAAGTTTGTATTTGTGTCACTACAGGACCTTTGACCAATACTGTAGGCAGCCACCAGGTGGCACTGTGCACCAACCTGGCAGTGACACTGACAGCCTATTATGCTATATTCAGTGTGAACACAGCACCGCCTAGTGGTCAGATAGGAGATTGCCAACACAGCACCGCCTAGTGGTCAGATAGGAGATTGCCATTCAGCCAATGTATTTCTGGTATAATCTGCAGATGTTTTTCTCTTGGGACATGTTCCCACAGGTCCTGCCAGACCCTCCCCTACAATTCCAGTGACAAGATCATGCTCTGGGGCTTTGCAATTAACTTTTCTCGTGCATGATTGCAGACCTCAAAGCAAATCTCAAATTCAGAGATTTCTGGCTCATCAGAATGTGATTGGTAGGGATGAGCAGTAAATTTCAATCAGATGACTTCAGCACTTCACCCATCCCAAAAATTCCCCATTACCCTCAAAACCAATTCCGTAACCGGTGACCCATCAATCCAGAGAACTTTACACAAAAATGAAGTGTGACACCCCAGGTGTGAGGGCCAATCACAGCCTCTGGGGGCAGTGTAATAGTTTGGTGTATGAAGGGTTAATAGAAGGCAGGGCTCACCTTACATTCGATGGATTCCACGTAATACGGATTATACGCGTTCAGACATTTGTGGCAAAACTGCTTAAAGTACACCTGGAAAACAAAGCCAGAGGTCAGGAGCCACGGACACTAAGGGGGAACCCCGCCACCCCAACCACCATGAGGGGGGGAGCCCCACCACCCCAAACACCAGGCACCATAAGGGGGGGGGGAGGGAGAACCGCCACCCCAACCACCATGAAGGGGGGGAGGGAGAACCGCCACCCCAACCCCAGGCACCATAAGGGGGGGGAGCACCACCACCCCAACCACCATAAGGGGGGGGAGCACTCACATACCACAATCCATCCAGGATCAATGAACAGAAATCAATCAATGAAACATTGCGTCAGCTTCTGATTGGCTCTCAGTCCTACACAGGGCCCCCTATGGGAGGGGTGTATTACTGCAGGCTGTACATTGCCATCCCGCCTGCAGGTTTATGGATCTCACCTTGTTGGTTCCAGAAACGCACCAAACGTAAGCACTTTCCCATCGCACCTGACAGTCCCGGCAATGGAAGAATCCGTATTTCTGCTCCAGGAACTGCAGAGAGAAAACAATGAGACCGGAGACCCCTCACTGCCCCCCTCCCCATCACGTGACCAGGGGCAATTCTCAGCATCTGTTCTCTGTATAGGCTCTGCACCACCTCATGATCCTGCCAGTAACCCTTCCCACCCTATAGTGACAACTCTAACAGTAATGTATCTATGAGGAAGCAGTGTTGTCACCCCCCCATACATTACTACAGGGGGGATTCTGTGGTCCATAGAACAATAGGCATGGCAGCACAGGAAGTTATCAGCACACAAGATTTCTGGCAGGATCCACAGATGAACTGATATAACAGCACATAGACAGTAGCTATAGAAGATAACGGATTCCACTCACCTGGAAGGTTGGTTTCCTGGGCCCGGCCTCACTCACCTCCCGGACTTCCAGGTCCTCTTTCTCATCCTGGTTGCCATTCCCTCCCTTGGTTGGTGGGAGGGTGAAGAGCCTGCGGTCTGTCAGCCTGGAATACACAGCTATGGTGCGAGGAAACCTCACCGGGGTGACAATATGGAGGCCAGCATGTTGCCCCGGCACAGGGCGATAGAGGAAGGAGCCCCCTTTACGGTTCTTCAGAGTGCGGGGCCCCAGCGAGCACTGGACACAGGCATCCACCCTGGGGTTCACCTGCACCCCCACTTCCTTGGTATAGAAGCGGCTCAGCCCCGGACCCAACTGGCTGAGCAGAACCTTCAGCTGGGCCCACCGATAGTCATCCAGACAGTCCAGGGGCAGGGTGGGCTTCATGGGCCCCAGGGCCCCTTTGTATGGTGGCTTCCAATATGGCTGATTGGGTTTGTAGAATGGGGGACGATAGGATGGCCCATAATTGGGGAAGACAGGGTATTGGTGGTACATCACTCCAGCCATGGTCACCTCCTGCACTAAGTACACCTGGCTTCCCCTTCACAGACTTTTATCAGCTACTAACCAGCAGCCCAATCAGTGCAATCACGAGCACTGCTGAGGACTAACTAGTCCTGCTTAACCAGTTCATCTCCAGATTCTACCCACATACCAGGGGAGGCCTGTGTACACATACATGGAGGATTCATCAGAGTGCTGGGGACACTGACAGCGGTGCATTGTGGGGGAGCACAGAGCCCGTATATATCGCCGCAATATAATGGGGCGCAGCTGCCAATCACATCAGCTGTAATACGGTGTGACATAACAGGGGCCCCCACAATGGCCCAGAAGGGGCCCCTAACAACCTAGGAGATTCATTTGTTGGATTAACAGCTTTCTGTGTGATTTTAGTGTGTGTTATATAATGTTCTGTTGTTAGACTGTAAGCTCTTCGGGGCAGGGTCCTCTCCTCCTGTATCACTGTCTGTATTAGTCTGTCATTTGTACCCCCTATTTATTGTACAGCGCTGCGTAATATGTTGGCGCTATACAAATCCTGTTTATTAATAATAATGCAATCAATGCGTCCATAGCACAGAAGTGAACACGGATTCACTTGGGTTGTATGTCACAGATGTGCGATGGATTCACTCCTTTCCGTGTTTATCGCACCGCTCGTTGGGTTACATCAGATCCATGTTATTCCTTTTGTGGGACACTTCCCCCAACTCCTAGATTGTAAGCTCTTTGGGCCAGGGTCCCCTCCTCCTGTGTCTGTCATATGTAACCCCTATTCACTGTACAGCGCTGCATAATATGTTGGCGCTATATAAATACTGTTTATTAATAATAATTAAAGCTTTGTATAGGAAGAGAGGTGTCATGGCCACCCCTTGTACATTCACCAATGTGTATCCATTGTGATGGGGCCCCTGCTGCAGAACACGCCTGTTAGATGTACAGCCATAAGGGGCCCCTGATGTGCCCGGCTGCCCATGACACAGGACAGACACCTGACGATCATTTCCAGCCATGGTGGCCCCCATGTTGATCTCGGGGCCCCTCACAGTGTTTTGTTGTTACATTGTCTGTATTATTGAGTCCATTCAGGTGGGGCAATAACACCGCTTACAGGTAAGTGATCTGCCCCAGGATGGTATGCAGCCACCCTGGGCGGGGTACTTCTTGCAGGCTGACATTATTTGTATGATGGCAATGGGAGCTGTGGGAACCTTGGCCCCTGGCCCTGGGGGGCGGCCATATTGAGCGCATTTGTCTGACATTCTGTGCTCAGCTCTGTCTAGGAAAATCCCAGCTGTCAGATTAACCCTCTCAGTGCCAGGCGGCTCCTCTTTTGTGAAGGCTCTACAGGTTGGGTCAGGCCCCGTCTCCATGGAGACACAATGATGACACAGCATGAGGGGGCGGGGCTGTGCACACCTGGCCTCAGGTAAGACCTGTCTTTGTAAAATGTGTGGATAGGGGAGGATGTCCGCTTCTCAACCTGACTTTCTCCATTCCTGGAAGTGATACCCCCAGCACACATGAAACTGCCCCCAGAGCAATGGAGTAAGGAGGGGACTGGGGCAGAAATGCAGCCCAGCGACACAGCCAGCAGCATATCGCCAACACAGGTGAGAGCGCAGGGGGGAAACTGGGGAGAGAGAGAGATCACTAAGACAGGTGAGAGCACAGCAAGAGACTGCTCTGAGAAAGAGACCATCAATGCAGGTGAGAGCTGAAAAGTGATGGGGGGAATGGTGGAGGGAAGGGAGGAGGGATAGGTAACATAGGTGAGAGTGCAGGGGGAGAGGGAGGAGGGATAGGTAACATAGGTAAGACCATCAATGCAGGTGACAGTGCAGGGCACACACTGACCCCTCAGTGACCCCGGGGATGAATGGGTGACACACACTGACCCCTCAGTGACCCCGGGGATGAATGGGTGACACACACTGACCCTCTGTGACCCCGGTGGGTGACACATTCTGGATATGTAATATATATTATTAATGAGATGTTTTTGTTTTTTTACAGGAGGCACCGGCAGCCCCAGGATCCGACCTCCAGCCCAATGCCATCATCGCTCCGCTCCCATTGCCCCCATCGCCCTCTGCTCCACCCCGTGAGACCTGGGGCGGGAAGTATGAATTCCTGCTCTCGTGTATTGGATATTGTGTGGGGTTGGGCAATGTCTGGAGGTTTCCATACCTCTGCTACAGGAACGGAGGAGGTGAGAGCGCCCCCGTGCTGTACATATTCTGTGCAACGCCCTTCATATTGCCGGTATATGGCCACTTGGGGTCTCTATTGGAAGCCCATGTGACAGGGTGACCACACGGGAGAGGAAATGAGAGCGTTGTCACCCTATAACAGTAATCACCTCCATGGCAGAAATATTATAGGGGAATCTGAAGTGGTTGGAGGTGTCAGTAGTTTGGTATATCCAGAAATTGCGGGTGAATGTTATGTGAATGTGACAGTGGGAGGAGGTCAGGCTGTGTCAGGAGATAATTGTGTTTAGTAATCTGATTTGTTCTCCACACCCAGCACATAATGAGCGGGTGGAATCCAATGACGTGTCACCTATACATGTCTGACCTGTGACAACATCGCTGGATCATGCCGCCCAGAACCAGAAGAAATTGTGTCACTCCTCCGGGTATTCCTAAAGGAGCCAATCACCTGTTAGAAATGTCTGTGGGGGGATGGGTTGTACCCCGATCTGGGGGTCAGGATGTGCATTGTGTATATTGGGTGTATAGATATCCTCTCCCATTATTGGAGATCCCGGTATATGGCACCGGTCAGTACAAGGGGGGGGGGGTCCTGAGGTAAGTACTTATCATATCTGGGGTGGGGTCGGTACAGATTGGGGTCCATGGGAAGAAACCTGTGCATTCATATACTCTGAAGTCATGTGATTTACACAGATCTGCCAGGAAGCTGATTGGGCAATTAATATGTATCATCACCCCGGTCCAATGAGAAGGTAGGTGAGCAGGAAATAGGCGTGGTCTACCCACCTGTGTGAATTACAAAATTGATTGGCAGTGACAGTGTTGGGTGAATTGAAGCCGCCGTCCCTAGAGATTGGAATTGTACAATTTTTTGGTGATTGTATCTGACGGTGAGCGTTGTTTTTCCCAGGAGCCTTCCTCATCCCATACTCCATCATGCTCTTCTTCACCGGCATCCCCCTCTTCTTGATGGAGCTGAGCCTAGGCCAATACGGGGCCGCGGGCCCCATCACTGTGTGGAAATGCTGCCCAATCCTAAAAGGTAATAATGCCAGGGAAGCTCCTCCAATGACACAGAGAGGAGGACGACTATGGTAAACCCACCAATCAGAATCATTGCCTGAGCCCAAAAGGGGTGATGGCACTACAAATAGGAACAGCATGTGTATTGTGACAGCAAAACAATGATCAATAACCAATCCTTACTCAAACAATGACCGATCAATAACCAATCAATACCTGAACAATGACCGATCAATAACCAATCAATTCTCCAACAATGCCTGTACCAGTGACCGACCAATGACTGGTCTCCTGTACCAGTGACCGACCAATGACGGTGCTGTCTCCATCCTCAGGTATCGGGATCGGGATGCTCCTGGTCTCGGCGTTGGTCTCTCTCTATTACAATGTCATCATTGCCTGGACCTTCTATTACCTGGGCCACTCCTTCCAGAGCCCCCTCCCCTGGTCCTGCCAGCACCCCCAATACATCCAGCTTTGTACGGTAAGGTTCTGATCCGTGTCTGTGGCCGTCACGTATGTTCTGTGTGTCACCTTTCACGTGTTTTGCGTGTTTTTCAGAATTCATCCAACAACGGCTCCCAATTCAGCGCCACTGAAGCTTTCTGGAAGTAAGTGAATGTCAGCGATGAATCTGCAGTGCCAATAATGGTATTAAACTATGGTGCCCCCTCTCTGTAGTGCAGTAGTAATACCCCGCCCCCACCCTATGATGCAATCCCTGACCGTATTGATCTCTGGTGCCCCCTCTCTGTAGTGCAGTAGTAATACCCCGCCCCCACCCTATAATGCAATCCCTGACCATATTGATCTCTGGTGCCCCCTCTCTGTAGTGCAGTAGGTACACACTTGCAATAATTATCGTTAGAAAACGAATGACTAACGATTATGCACGATTATACTTGAACAATCATATTGTGCACAATTCTGTACACGCTGTAACAATCCGATCGTTCATATATAATCCACCAACAGTGTCCACACGCTAGATACAATCGTTTGTACGATGCAGGGAGTGTACCGCAGAAACATGCACAATCACCGAACGACCGTACACACGATAGATAGTGAACGATCGTCGACCAATCAGATCCAACGTGGCAGTCATTCCTTTCCAATTACAATCCTCGTTCTTCGGCCTCGTTGGTCACTTTTTTTTAGAACAACTTTTAGCCAATCGGTTCTTCAACGGTCGGTTGTTTCTACTGATAATTATTGGACGTGTGTACGCAGCTTAAGATGCAGTTACTGATTGTATTGATTTCATTCCCCACCCCCCTCTTTGTATGGTGGCTCCTGGTCATTTCTGTACCATCTTCTATATGCCCCACTAATGCTCTCTGGCGCCCCCTGTCTTTGCAGTGAGAAGGTGCTGGGGGTGGTGCACAGTTCTGGCCTCAGTGACCCCGGCCCGGTGAGGTGGCAGCTGGCCCTTTGCCTGCTGGCTGCCTGGATCATCATCTTCCTGTGCATGTTGAAGGGAATCCGCAGTTCAGGGAAGGTAAGTTGCCCCGAATTCTACCCTCTGCTGATCGTCCTCATTGCCCACATTTTTGCCCTTTTTGTGGTATAATTTATAATTCTCTGTGACCCCCCCATTATCTCCACAGATTGTATATTTCACCGCCACCTTCCCATACTTTGTGCTGGTTGTGCTGATCATACGAGGGGCCACCCTGGAGGGTTCCATCGATGGAGTGCGATTCTACCTTACCGCTGACTGGGGGAGACTGCAGAGCGCTCAGGTATCAGGTGGGAGGGACACCATCCAATCCCTGAACAAGAGAGCCCAGTACCACCCAACTCACCAACACATGCCGAAACAGCGGCCCCCGTGCTTTATCCTGTGCCGAAACAGGGGCCCGGGCTTTATCCCGTGCCGAAACAAGGGCCTGGGCTTTATCCCGTGCCATAACAGGGGCCCCGGGCTTTATCCTGTGCCGAAACAGGGGCCCCAGGCTTTATCCCGTGCCAAAACAAGGGCCCCGGCCTTATCCAGTGCCATAACAGGGGCCCCGGGCTTTATCCTGTGCCGAAACAAGGGCCTGGACTTTATCCTGTGCCATAACAGGGGCCCCGGGCTTTATCCTGTGCCGAAACAAGGGCCTGGACTTTATCCCGTGCCATAACAGGGGCCCTGTGCTTTATACCATGCCGAAACAGGGGCCCCTGGCTTTATCCCATGCCGAAACAGAGGGCCCCGGGCCTTATCCCGTGCCGAAACAGAGGGCCCCGGGCTTGATCCCATGCCGAAACAGCAGTCACATTCAATAAATCTCTTCATTTATTCATCACATCTCTATGTATGTGCTCTGCTCTGTTTCTGCCCGTGTAGATTACTGGATACTTTTGGGCCCTATAGCAGTCCGGGGCCCCAGGGCGTTATACGTCCAGCTAACCCTATAGATATGTCCAATTTTGTTGGTAGGTCAGTAGAAGTTATCTGATTTATGGTTGGCCAGAACCCTAAAACTCACCAGCCAATAATATACTGGGGTATTTCGGGTCAAGGATTGTTACCCCACCTCTCTATATACCCATCCCCCATATCATTGTGTGTTGGGTTCCTCAGGTGTGGAATGACGCCGCCTCGCAGATCTTCTACTCTCTGGGGATTGGCTTCGGTGGGCTGCTGTCTATGGCCTCCTACAACAAGTTTGACAACAATGTTATCAGGTGAGTAGCTGCACCAACATTCACCTACCTACCTCCACCTACATTCACCTACCTGCACCTACATTCACCTACACACACCCACACCTACATTCACCTACCTGCACCTACATTCACCCACCCCCACACTTACATTCACCTATGGGCACCTACATTCACCTACCCACCCCCATCCACCTGCCCACACCTACCCCCTCCTACCTGCACCTACCTGCACCTACCCACCCCCAAGGTTTATAGAAATTTGTGACTGATTGATTGTCTGTCTCTCAGGGACACCCTGGTGATTGCCACTGGAAACTGCTGCACCAGCTTCTTTGCAGGATTTGCCATTTTCTCCATCTTGGGTCACATGGCCTGGAAGAAGCGAGTGCCAGTCGGAGAGGTGGCGGATTCCGGTAAGTTCCCACGAATGGTTGTGTCCACAATTCACTGTATAGTAGTAAAATTTCCTGACAACCCCAAGAGCATATATGTAACATAATTTTACCTGGAGACCCCACCCTGAACCTCAGGCTAACCACCAAATAACCCCAAACTGATATCAACATCATCACCCCCTCCCCCAACCTCACCAATGTAACCCCCACCTGACATCATCACCTCCCCGACCTCACCAATCTAACCCCCAACTGACATCATCACCTCCCCGACCTCACCAATGTAAACCCCAACCAAACCGTAATCTCCATACCTCAACCCCATTTCCTGAACCCCAGGTATACTTGCTGAACCCCAATCTCTGCTAGCCTAACCAGCAATTCCCAGCCTACTGCCCAAACTTTTATTCTGACCACTCGCCTCCAGGGGGCTCTGTCCAGTATTGTGATAGTGGGACCGTCCAATGGGTTCCCAGTATTCCTCAGACTGATCGAGTTACAGATACAAATCCCTTACGTAACTCCAGGATATTTCACCTTAGAAACATTAAAAGAAAGAAAAGTGGAGGGCCAGGCATGTGACCTGGTCATGGGCTGATGACATCATCAAAGGGTGACTATACCGAGCCTACATTTTCTCCCAGCAGGTCCTGGTTTAGCATTTGTTGCCTACCCAGAAGCCCTTGCCCTTCTTCCTGGCTCAGTGTTCTGGTCCATCTTGTTCTTCTTGATGCTCTTCACACTGGGTGTGGACACTCTGGTAAGTTAACTAACAGGCTTGGGGGTGAGATTGTTGGCTTGATTGGGCGTTGGATTATTGGGGTGTTGGGTTAATGAGCGTCGGGTTGATCGGACATTGGATTATTGGGTTGATGGGTTGATTGGGTATTGGGTTGATGAGCATTGGGTTGATCGGGCGTTGGATTATTGGGGTGTTGGGTTGGGCGTTGGGTTGATTGGGTGTTGGGTTTGACAAGCGTTAGGTTGAGCGAGCATTGAATTATTGGGTTGATTGGGTGTTGGGTTGATGAGCGTTGGGTTGATTGGGCGTTGGATTGATGAGCGTTGGGTTGATTGGGCGTTGGATTATTGGGGTGTTGGGTTGATGAGCGTTGGGTTGATTGGGCGTTGGACTATTGGGGTGTTGGGTTGGGCGTTGGGTTGATTGGGTATTGGGTTGTTGGGTTGATTGGGTGTTGGGTTGATGAGCGTTGGGTTGATTGGGCGTTGGATTATTGGGTTGATAGGTTGATTGGGTGTTGGATTGATGAGCGTTGGGTTGATTGGGTGTTGGGTTGATTGGGCGTTGGATTATTGGGGTGTTGGGTTGGGCGTTGGGTTGATTGGGTATTGGGTTGTTGGGTGAGTGACATTGGGGGTGACTCTTCCGGGAGGGGACACAGAAGCTTACACATTTTGTCCATCAATGGGTTTCAGACATTTTCCAGGGCATTTCATACCAATGTCCATCCAGGAACTTCTGGACCCCGAGGGCCTTTCACATCCACTTTCTGTTGTCCTCCTGGCTCACCTGAGGGAAGTCCTTGTTGGGGGTATTGCTTGGGGGTAACACAACTTGGAGTGGGGGTTTCCCAGGCTCGATCCTGCCATTTGTTATCTGTGTCCCCACTGAGCACAGGGCCTAACACTGCAGTCCGGGCCCCAGGTGTATCTCATATTTCCCACTCGCTGACCCTGCAGTTCTCTCCTCTGTCCTCAAGTTCGGGAATATGGAAGGAATAACAACGGCCATATTGGATGAGTTCCCGGCACTTCGAGATTGGAAACGGAAGACGATGTTCCTGGGGGCGCTCTGCTTCTTTTTCTACTTGATGGGACTTTTACTGGTTACTGAGGTGAGACCCAAAAACCCCATCGTGCTCCCTACTGAGGTGACCTCCCACCACCATCGTCCAATAGGGGGCCCCTGATATCCCAGACATTTCTCACAGCTTATTTACCCCAATACCCCGACATTCCTATGTATAGGGGTTATATGATGGTACAGATACACCCCACCACCATCATCCAGTCAGGGGCCCCTGATATGTCAGACACTTCTCACAGTTTATTTACCCCAATACCCAGGTCTTCCTATGTATCGGGGTTATATGATGGTACACATACACCCCACCACCATCGTCCAATAGGGGGCCCCTGATATCTCAGACATTCTCACAGTTTATTTACCCCAATACCCGGATCTTCCTATGTATTGAGGTTATATGATGGTACAGATACACCCCACCACCATCGTCCAATAGGGGGCCCCTGATATCTCAGGCATTTCTCACAGCTTATTTACCCCAATACCCGGATCTTCCTATGTATCGGGGTTATATGATGGTACAGATACACCCCACCACCATCGTCCAATAGGGGGCCCCTGATACATTGTGGGAGGGGCAGAGACACAAACTACTGGGGGAAATCTCCCTATTTTTTTATTTTTTTTGTCTCTCAGGTGTCAATCAGTTCTGTCAGGACATTGTGGATATGGTTTGCCGCTGTCCGCCCTGGTGCACCAAACTCCTCTTCTACTTCAAGGCATGCTGGGTATTCTGTACACCCGTCCTGCTGCTGGTAAGTGTCACCCACCTCCATAACACAGTAGTGCCCCAGGGTACGTCATTGGTATCAATCCTGCAGGCTCTGGCCCCTAATATTGACCCCATTATTTATAATGCCATTTTCCTGGCTGTCTAGTCCAAAGGCTTTATTAGTTCTGGAGATGAATGGTGTTGACTTCACTAGCTGCATGCTTTTTCCAAATTTATTGATCCCTATGGAGAAATCTGACATAAGTTCATGATTGAGCAGCGAATCACCAAAGAGGCAGCTGCCTCCCCCACTGAAAATGCCACTTTCCTGGCTGTCATGCTGATCCAGGCACTCAGAGTATTTTCCACGGGTGAAACTTGAGTTTGAAATGTCTGTCATTTATTATCCAGCAGTGAATCTTTGGTGAAAGTCGCATTTACTTTCTGCATATTAATAATCTCAAAACTTCATTAATAAATTCACCCACCACTCCAATTCCAATTGCTAATTGGATAAGGAGCAGCATGATGTCATCCAATCCTGTTCACATATGGACAGCATTAACAAGCGCCCTGATTGGCTCAGAGTTACGCCCCACCCCCTGCTGCATTATGGGAAGCTAATATAAATCCGGAATCCTGGTGATATATTAGCTGCCTTTGCCTGGACCTAAAAAATTCAGATGATAATGTGAACATTCACCTGAACATTCATTCAGATAATGTTCACTGTGATGAATCTGTAGATGTGCAGACTTGTGAAATGATCTCTTTTCCTATTGGTGATGGTGGTCACATGATCTGATTTTCATTGGTGTCTCTCTGCAGTTCATCCTCTTCTACATCTTCATGGAAATGTACAACACGCCGCTGTTCTATGGGCGCTATGAGTACCCACGCTGGGGCAAGGCCCTGGGCATATGTATGGGCACCCTGTGCTGCATCCAGATCCCCATCTGGGCCGGCGTGGCCATCTTCCGGGAGAGCGGAACTCTGCGTGATGTGAGTATGACTACATTGTGTGTCTATAGCGCCATCCCATGCTGTGTGGCAGTACAAAGTGAGTGTACAATGAGCCGACACTTTACAGCTAAGGTTCCTCCAGGGGGAGCCAGGGGAGCAATGAGCAGTTTGCCCCTCAGGTCAGTGTAAGTGACCCCAATGATCTATTGGCTATCTGTAAGGGTGACATTCCTCCCACTGGCCAGCAATGTAAGAGGAATTCTTCCCACTGACCCCCACACTGATATACTGTGAGCTGTGGGTATAGGAATTATAGAAGGGCTCCCCCTGGTGGTTATAAAGGTGGCCGTGTTGTGCGTTGATCTCGCTGTTTTCTCGTTTTTAGAGGTTTAGGAACTCATTGCAGCCATTGAACTCCTGGCGATCGTCCAGCGGTCAGCGTGACCAATCCAACGCCATCATCGACGTCCCCTACACTGTCAACTTGACCGAACAGGACTTCAATGACCCCATGTGGCAGACAGGGGGCGTCAGTGAGGCCTGATCATGTGACTGTATGTTGGACCAATCAGTGGCAGATGTTCCAACTTATCCACAATACCTCAATTTCCAACAATTCAGGAATAACCCCCCTGTGATCAGCCAATCACAGGAGGGGATCACAGTGCCATTCTCCCCAGGTGCCTGAAATCCAATGGGATATTCTGGATAAGGGCCACGCCTTCTAAGCAGTGCTCATCCTGGTGTGGGGATCCGGAAGGTTCCATGAGGGTCGCCATACCTCAGGGATCACATTTACTAACCACTCAAAAGATGATGCCAGAGTAAAGATGGCTCGTGTTTATGGGATGGCTCTTCTACTTTCATTCAATCAATGTGACAATCAGAATCTGCCATCTGTGGCCCTGGAGACCTCCAATGTCATCTCATGGCTCTGCAGCCCCGATGTCCACCCTGACTGACTTACCTGCCTCACATTGGGGCTCCATGCTGCCCCCTATCTCCTGCCAATGGGGAAATTCAAGACTGATTGCCAGCTCCTTGGCCTAGACAAGTGTCACATGACGGTGGGGTTCCCCCACAATTCTGGACCCCAAATTATTGGGCCCCCACAACAGTCAAGGTGACCACGCATGCCAAATATTCCCAGTGACTCTGCCTGGGCTGTCCAGACTGGAAGTTGCCTGTGCGTTTATGAATATCTTCCCCTTAAGAATGGAACTTTATCTCAGTCATGTGACCACAGGGAAGAGTGTGATTCGTCCAGTGGTCTGATGGTATCCTGAATATTGTGCCAAGGTGTTTTATATAACAATTATTTTATTATACAGAGTGATGTCTTATTTTCTATTTTCCATCCTCAGCCAGCAGAGGGCGCCCTGTGCTCCTTTCCACCACACTGCACTGGCTATATTTCAGATGGGGGGTTGGACCCATCACTAGAGGCGGGGCTGTATCTGGGCCTAGGCATGCCCCCCAGGAAACAGCCAATGAAAGGCAGTGATTATAGAAGGTGACCTCGAGTTGGCTCGGTGATTGGCTGATATTTGGTATTTCCTCCGGTGACCACCAGGGGGCAGACTGAACTAATTTTCCTCTATAAGATCGGTCATTGCAATTAAATTCTCTCCCCAAAAACATAAGTTTACAATATCCTAACATAGGGGCCCCAAAAAGGTCATCAGAGTGATACATTGGGGCCCCATGAAGGGCAACCTCAGAGTAAAACAAAGGGGGTGGGAAGGAGGGTAACAGAATGATACGTAGGGGCCCCAAAGCAGATCATGAGAGTGAAACGTAGGGCCCCAGTGGAGATCATGAGAGCGATATGTAGGGCCTCGATGGAGGTTATTGGATTAATACATAGGGGGCCCCAAAGCAGATCATGAGAGTGAAACGTAGGGCCTCGATGGAGGTTATTGGATTAATACATAGGGGGCCCCAATGGAGGTCATTAGAGTGATACATAGGGGGCCCTGATGGAGGCCATTAGAGTAAAACAAAAGGGGTGGTAAGGAGGTTAATGGAGTGATACATTGGGGCCTGGATGGAGGTCATCTGGGTGATACGTAGGGGCCCCCGACGGAGGTCATCAGGGTGATACGTAGGGGCCCTGACAAAGGTCATCAGGGTGATACGTTGGGGGCACGATGGAGGTCCTCAGAGTGATACATAGGGGCCCCATGAAGGTCCTCAGAGTGATACGTAGGGCCCCAATGGGGATCATGAGAGCGATACTTAGGGCCTCCATGGAGGTCATTGGAGTGATACATAGGGGTCCCCGATGGAGGTAATCAGGGTGATACGTAGGGCCCCGATGGAGGTCAGCAGTGTGGCACGTAGGGGCCCCGATGGAGGTCAGCAGTGTGACATATAGGGGGCCCTGATGGAGGTTATTAGAGTGATACCTAGGGACCCTGATGGAGATCATCAGAGTGATACGTAGGGCCCCGATGGAGGTCAGCAGTGTGGCACGTAGGGGCCCCGATGGAGGTCAGCAGTGTAACACATAGGGGCCCCTGATGGAGGTCAGCAGTGTGATACGTAGAGGTCCCGATGGGGGTCATCAGGGTGATACGTAGGGGCCCCGACGGAGGTCATCAGGGTCATACGTAGGGGCCCCGACGGAGGTCATCAGGGTCATACGTAGGGGCCCCGACGGAGGTCATGAGGGGCCCCGATGGAGGTTATCAGTGAGATACGGAGGGGCCCCGATGGAGGTCAGCAGTGAGATACGGAGGGGCCCCGATGGAGGTCAGCAGTGTGATATGCGGGCATTTCAGACCTTTTTCGATGGAAATATGGTACAGCTCACCCCCCAGTCATCAGCAGACTTTTTAATAAATATTAATGGTTTTATTTTCGGCATGCCCATCTGAAGCAAAGAATAGAGAAAAAACAGATAAAATAAAACATTGACTCCTCCCCCCACCTCACCCGGTCCAATCAATGCCCTCCAATGGGGTGTCTGGATTTGGTGACTTCCTGCAAGCCATGCATAGCGAAGCAAAGGATTTACTGAGGGCCAAGCGGGGGCATTGTGAGCAGCCAGGAGCCCCTCCACCTGATTGTACGTGCAATGTTCTGATAGGACGAGAAGGTCCTAGACCCCACCTCCTCGGAGAGGGCAACCACCCCAAATCTCTCCCCTCCCCCGCCATGTTCCTCTGCTCTTTACAGACAGCCGGCGTCCATTATTTCTTTGGTTTCTTGAAGATGTTGAGGGTCAGCTTCTTCTTGCTGGAGTTGGGGTCGTTCTCCTCTCCCGTGGAGGCGCCGTCGTCCTCCCCGGGGGTCTTTTTGCCAGCCAGTTGGGGGATCCGGGTGCTCTTGTGGTTGTGTTTGGCCTCGGTGCCCGGGGAGGGAGTTTCGGCCTCGGTGGAGCTGGGGCTGTGAGATCTGGAGGAGTCGGAATGGAGCTGGACGTTGATCTCCCCCAGGCTGGATGACATCGGCTTCTTCTCCAGCAGGGGGCTCTCGCTGAGTCTCTGCTGGAGGGGCCCCAGGCTGGGCAGCTCCATGTGACGGTTACCACCATTGTGGGTATGGCCTGGCTGGTCCTCCAGGGCCTTCTGGGGTTTGGAGCCGTAAAGTTTGCTGAGCCGCGGCTCCATCACAAGGGGAAGAGAAGAGTCCGAATCCGAGTGACTCAAATCCCTGGGGGTAGAAAACGGGAAACGTTAAAAGAGAACCCCAACCAGGGACAACCCATGAGGGGTACTTAGCCCCCATCTGAAGGGTCAACAGCTGTGTTAGAAAGACCAATAGAAGGGTTTTGTACCAAACCCAGGCAAAACCCCACCCCCCGGGTACAAACAATGCTGGGGCATCACCCCCACCCCACGGGGTACAAACATTGCTGGGGCATCACACCCTCACACCCAATATACATTACTAGAAGACAATGTGACTGTGCACTGCATGGAGTATGTCAGAGCTAGGCGGGAATGGGGACATTAGAGTGTCAGCTCCTCTGTACCAATGGGATTAGCTCTATGTTCTGTGTACAGCACTGGGGGGGGGGGGGTATTTCTGGGTCCCCCAGACTCCACACTGCACCCCGTGTCTGCTTGGAGAATGTGTCCCCTTGTCCGCTCCATGTTTAGTATGGAAGCAGAAATTTGCTGATTTTTTCTGCAGGATGAGCAGCGGCTGCATTGCCTTTTATGTACGAAAATGTCAGCAATTCTGTGACCCCGACACTGCTCATGTCCTCCACATTAACTCCTTACACCCCGGAGTGCCGAGACTACGGAAATCCGATCAAAGGGAATTGTCAGTATTTTATGGAAGGTGACACAGGAAATCCCAGGCTGACTTCTACATAATGGGGACACCAGTGATAGGACCTCCCGCTGGTGACCCCACAATTCTATATATAGGGGAATCAGGACCCCCTTCCTCCTATGGTGACCCCTCTAGTGATGGTGACCCCACAATTCTATCTATATAGTATCTATATAGGGGTACAGGACCCCCTTCCCCCTGCTGGTGACCCCCAGAAACATCCACGAAATTTAGTTTGTTAAGAGTAAAACACAAGGGGTGCAAACATCATGCAGATACTGCATACGGGTTCACACAGGTGAGGATCCCCCATTCCTGGGAGCGGGGAGTCCCGGGGTTAGATGGGGGTTACATGTGCCACGCTCATGCAGTAATACCCAACGCTGGGGGAACGTGACGGCATCCCGGAGGTGACATCTGGAGGGGGCAGATCAGGAAGAGAATCCATCTGCAGGTAGTAGGTGGTGGAGTGGTGGTAATAAACGGGGTGTGACCCGGGTGGGGGTGGGGGAGGAGGAGAGGCAGGAAAGGGGGGAGCGGGGGAGGGGTTGGAAGAGGAGGGGTGGTGATCAGAGCTGAACGATTGTCCGTGGGAGAGGCTGCGCATTCGGTGGAGGGAGACTTTGCTGGGCCGGTAATGGACGGGCGATGGGGCGGCCTCGTACCCTTCTACCAACCTCTGCGATCCGTGGGCGGAGTGCCCGGAGTCCAGGTGCCGGTGCCGCAGGCTGGCTAGGTTGGGCGCTGTGGAGAAAGAAGAGAAGAATGAGATGAGGGCCCTCCCCTGAGGAGCCCCAACTTACTGCCGTCCTCTATAGGGAGGAGCTTCTGCCTGTTCAATAGGCGGGAACCAGAAGCAAAGCACCACCCCTCTCCCGCCATTACATCCGCCCCCTTTCCCAGCATGCAATGTGCCCAGGCTGTGTGAACATGCCGACATGCAAGGCTGTGAGTTGTCTATAGAAAACGTGGAAGAAATACAGGAGATGTGCCCTGCCATGGAGGAGGAGACGCCGGGCTCAGGATCTGCACTCAGCTACACTGCATCTCCGACAGGATCAACACCTTAACTATTCCGGTATTTACCCCAAAATCCCACAGAAACTCACCCCCAGAACAACCCACTGCCCTAAAGAGGACCTCCACCTGGAATACTTGTATTCTCTCCCTGTCACTGCTGGGAGGACCCCACAGAGGCTGCCCCATCTCCTGCCTGACCCCTAATGAGTCATCAGGATTCTAGAGCAGACTAAAAGCCCCCAGCCACTGCAACAACCCGCTCCTAGAACCACCTGCTTACCCCCCTCCTAAAATCACCTACCCCACCTCTTCCCCCAAAATCCCCTGCTCACCCCACCTCTTCCCCCCAAATCACCTGCACACCCCACCTCTTCCCCCAAAATCCCCTGCACACCCCACCTCTTCCCCCTAAATCACCTGTATCTTCTAGTTACCCTTTGAAGACTTAACTGCCACCCCCTTGCAAACCTATTTTCCCCTCACCCACCCCCTTTGGTGCTCGGGGTCATAGGGGCTGTGTAGGGGTAGAAAGCACAGAGGTGGCAGGTCGGAGTTCTACCAGCCAGAGGTGACAGACAGGAACCAATAAAAATCCACTCAAACCCGAAAACTTCCAGAGGGCGGAGTCCTCCGAGCAGGTAGAGGGGCGCTCGCTGTATCTGCGTCCCATCAGCCAGGCGGCATCTGTCTCAACCAATGAGGGGGGAGAATGAGGCGGGAACAAGATACAGCTGCCTGACATTGCACTGAATGGTGGGGTCACCCTGTTCTTGGGGGGGGGGGGGGGGGGGGGGTATTTTCTGGCAGGTGACTTCACACACTGCACATTTCTTCTTTGATGAATAGTGGCCACAGCACGACACCACACACAGGCAGGGGTGACTGGACGGGGCCCCTGAGGGCCCATGGCACTTACACTGCATGCTGATGGGGGACACAATTTCTTCATCCAGGTCGTCCAGGTCATCGGTCATAATGAAGTGGGCGGGGGCTGGCCTGGCTCCACCCATCAGGCTGGGGTCGAGGTTGAGCGAGGACATCAGGACGTGGATTCCGGGGTTGTTGACGATCTGGAAGCCGCACAGAGTTTCGATTTGCTGCCAGCGATGGAGGCGCTCACGGAGGGCGGCAGTCACCTCACTCAGCGCTTGTCTGGGGGGGAATATAAAACATGTTTAATGACATTCCACGGACAGCAGGTGGCGCTCTCCACACAGCAGTGTACAGAGCCGGCCCACTGAAGCTCACATTACACACACAGCTGCAGCTCAGCTCAGGTTGTAATGAATTGGTTTCACACTAAGTGGTCATTTTATTGGAAACCCCCTTTCCCTTTAGCGATGGGGGAGGTGAGGGGGGTCCAAAGCTCTGACAGGTCCTCTTACTTTGCAGAAAGGATTTTGTGATCCACATCATCCAATGAGGAGCTGTGCGCCACGTGAAAGGTCCCAAACAAGGTGTTCCTCTTCTTTTTTATCTTCTCTGCCTGCAAAAAAGGACAGGTGCAATGAGAGCGTGCCCCTGGTGGTCAGAGATGGGAATTACAACACATGACCAGTGAGGGAGCGCCGCCCAGGGGTCAGAGATAGGCATTACAACACAGGAGCAGTGAGGGAGCGCCGCCCAGGGGTCAGAGATAGGCATTACAACGGTCAGAGATAGGCATTACAACACAGGAGCAGTGAGGGAGCGCCGCCCAGGGGTCAGAGATAGGCATTACAACACAGGAGCAGTGAGGGAGCGCCCCCTGTGGTGAGAGATAGGCATTACAACACAGGAGCAGGGATGGAGCGCCCCCCAGGGGTCAGAGATAGGCATTACAACACAGGAGCAGGGAGGGAGCACCCCTCAGGGGTCAGAGATAGGCATTACAACACATGAGCAGTGAAGGAGCGCCCCCTGTGGTGAGAGATAGGCATTATAACACAGGAGCATGAGGGAGCGCCCCCTGTGGTCAGAGATAGGAATTACAACACATGAGCAGGGAGGGAGCGCCCCCAAGGGGTCAGAGATAGGCATTACAACACAGGAGCAGTGAGGGAGCAGGGGTCAGAGATAGGCATTACAACACAGGAGCAGGGAGGGGAAGCCCCTCAGGGGTCAGAGATTGGCCTATAACACAGGGGTAGAGAGGGGGCACCCCTTAGGGGTCAGAGATAGGCATTATATTTAACACAGGAGTAGTGAGGGAGCTCCCCCTGTGGTCGGAGATAGGCATTACAACACAGGCGTAGTGAGGGAGGGCCCCCTGTGGTCAGAGATAGGCATTACAACACAGGAGTAGTGAGGGAGGGCCCCATGTGGTCAGAGATAGGCATTACAACACAGGAGCAGGTAGGGGAAGCCCCTCAGGGGTCAGAGATATTACACCTCTCACCCCCTCCTTGGCAAGCATCAGTTGCTTCTCCGCATTCTGTTTCTTGATGTTGTAGTATTGCACCTCCACCTCATGGGTCAGCTGCAGCCATTTCTGGAGGGCCTCCGGGGCCGACCAGCTGCTGTGCGATTCCAACTCCTTCTCAGCATTCCGGAGAGCCATCCGCACCTGGCAGGGACAAGAAATGGTTAGAGAGTTTTCATCGCCCAGTGACCCTGATCTCTTATGAGGTGCTATGTGCATCATGTGACAATGCCGGGGGGTGGGGGGCAAGCTGGTCCCATCAGTCTCTAAACACCCCAAACACTAATAGTCAGTGTCATGTGACTAAGTGTGGTCACCCCGCCATGATGAAGCAAATCACATGGCCATTACGTGGAGCTGCAGCCATTATCACTGGGGCCGGGGTGGGGACTTGGCTGCAAAGGGGCGGGGCTAAAACAAGAGTACCCAATGGCTGCACTTCCAGAACCACTGCCCCAGCGATCGGAGGAATGTAGTCATTTAGCCCCAGAGGTCACCGCCCAATCAACATGCTGCCGACCCTGTGGGACCCCACCTGCTCGAGCTCCTGCTCGGCGTACTTCTGGCGGCTCAGCTCGTTCTCCGTCCCCTCTCGGAGTTCCCGCAGCCGCTGAGCTTCCTGTTTGGCCAATTGGATCTCACTTTGCAGCTTCTTCTCCAGGTGAACCTTCTCCACCTCCACCGTCCGGTGCTCCTCCTGGGCCTTCTGCAGCCTGGAACACAACCAAGGAGAGAATATAAAGTGCCACTCCGGGGGGGGAACCTGTCAGTAACAACTCACACAGACTCGTATTTCAGAAAAGCTCCACCTTCTATCAATATATAACCCATCCTTAGATGATGTCATATCTGCTGCAGGTAGGAGGAAGCATTTCTGCAGTCTCCCCTCTCCCCACGTGAGACCCCTCCGCGATTTACATGATTGTGTCAACCGGGATCCGGAAAATAGATGGGGCCCTGGATGACACCTAAACAAAGATGGCGCAGTCCTAATTATATAATGTATATAGATAAACAGATGTACTGCCCCCTACAGGAGGACTGGACACAGCGCTGTATATAGAATACTGGTTATAGTGCCCCCTACAGGAGGACTGTACACAGCACTGTATAGAACACTGGGTATACTGCCCCCTACAGGAGGACTGGACACAGCGCTGTATA
>NC_092858.1:216782-219252 GCF_032062135.1 Pyxicephalus adspersus | reverse complement strand
CAGGAGGACTGTACACAGCACTGTACACAGCACTGTATATAGATCACTAAGTATACTGCCCCCTACCGGAGGACTGTACACAGCACTGTATAGAATACTGGGTATACTGCCCCCTACAGGACTATCAGACACAGCATTGAGTATAGATCACTGGGTATGCTGCCCCCTACAGGAAGACCGGTCAGAGCGCTGTGTATAGATCACTGGGTATACTGCCCCCTACAGGAGGAATGGACACAGCACTGGTTATACTGCCCCCTACAGGAAGACTGGACAGAGCGCTGTGTATAGATTACCAGTTATACTGCCCCCTACAGGAGGGCTGGACACAGCACTGTATATAGAACACTGGGTATACTGCCCCCTACAGGAGGACCGGACACAGCGCTGTGTATAGATTACCAGTTATACTGCCCCCTACAGGAGGAGTGGACTTTGGACAGAAATGATTGGATGTACAGTGGATAGGGGAAGGGGGGTCACCTGCCATTGGTTGCCGCTAGGGGTCAGTATGATGGCAGTGATGGATGGTTTTGCTCATCTCCGTCCTCATCAGGAAAGCGGAATACAAAGCTGCGGTTGGGGGAGGTTGGACCCTGGGTGACAACTTCCTCTGGTGGCTGTGATGTCACTAGGGGTATAATAGAGGGGCCCCTCTGGTATAAATAAACATGAGGTGAAAGGAAAGAGGAAACGGGGAATGGCGGGGGGCAGTGTATTTCTCAGGGACAGGGGCCCCAACCCTGAGGGCCCCATTTAGAGAAGGCTGCACCAGGTCACATTACTGCAATCCAACACACCGCATATCGTGCAATGTGATTGGCTGTGTTGTAGAACCCATGCGATATGATAAACATCCCCCATGGGGTGCGACATGTGGGGTGGGACCCTAATGACCATTTGCCCAATCTGACTGCAGCCCTGATCTCCATCCACCAATCAGCAGAGCTCAATGAGCCATCCCAGCATGTACCACACACACCTGAGGAAGGCGGAGTCAGTCTGTTAGATCGCCCCCTAGCTGTGTTCAGTCTCCTGTTAAACTTGGGGAGGGAGAAGCAGAATTGGAGGGTGCATGCTGCCAGGAGGAGAGAGCAGAGTGACTAAGAGCTGCTTCTCCCTGTCCAATCACAGGACTTACCTCTCCTGAAGGTCGTGCAGGCTTTGCTCGGCCCGGTGCAGCCCCTCCAGGTCCTTCATCATCTTCTTCATGTGCTCCTTGGAGTAGCGGTTCTGGATGTAAGCGAACCAGCAGCCTCCGACCCCGATGACGATGGAAACCACCAGCATGAAATCCTTCAGATGATTGTGCCGTGTCACTGTGGGGACAGAATATCAGTCATGTGACATCACATAAAGAGCTGATTGGTAGGAAATATCAATCAATGATTGGAGGAAAATATAGAACATGTCAGCCAATCACACATACTCCGTCTGCTCACAGCCAATAGTCCGCTCCGTCTAATATAGATCTGTGGAGAATCTGCCCAATAGTAGGACGCCATTGCTGATCATTGGCGCCCCCCCCCCCCGGGTCTCAGGGGCCCCAAAATATCAGAGACCCCAACCACCCCCGTCACAGTACTCCTCCTGCCTTCATCTGCTTTTCCCTCCAGAAGGGCGGCGCTGTATTCAGCAAACCCCCCCCGTGTCCCCATCCACTTTCTGGAGATGCCTCCAAGGTGACACAATGCTGGCCATCGATGTCTCCACCAGTCCTGCAGACTGACATCTTATCTCTGGGGGAGACTGAGAAAATGCTTCTTCCTGCCTGCAGCAGACTGATCCCAGCCTAGGCAAAGTCACTGACTGAAGGCGGAGCTTTTCTGAAATACGAGACTATTATATATTGTGACATGGTGAGGATTTATCTTAGCGGCAGGTCCTCTTTGCAGGTGGATGTCAATCAGTGGCCCTGGAGAGAGATTTCCGGGCCCTACCGCCTATGACGGATATTCTGGCATTGTGGGGTCAGCTTTCATTTTGTGTGAATTTATAAAGGAAAAGATCTAAAAATAATTCACTGTTTTTGGTGAGCAAAGAAGGGGCGGGGCTTTGCTATGGTGAGCGGAATGCAGACACAAATATTCACATTCCAGGAATTCCACCAATCAGAGGAGGATTCCTAACAACCCGACCAACCGCATTACAGAGAACCTCTAACCTGACCTCTGACCTACAGGGGGGAGGGGCGTGTATATGTATAAATGTGTGTGTGTGTGTGTGTGTGTGTGTGTGTAGGGGGGTAAATATATACATATGCCCCATATATACCCCCACATATATATATACCCCCACATATATATACACACCCCATATATACCCCCACATATATATACACACCCCATATATACCCCCACATATATATATATATATACACCCCATATATACCCCCACATATATATACACACCCCATATATACCCCCACATATATATATATATATACACCCCATATATACCCCCACATATA
>NC_092858.1:214110-215904 GCF_032062135.1 Pyxicephalus adspersus | reverse complement strand
ATATATACCCCCACATATATATACACACCCCATATATACCCCCACATATATATACACACCCCATATATAGCCCCACATATATTTACACACCCCATATATACCCACACATATATATACACGCCCCATATATACCCCTACATATATTTACACACCCCATATATACCCCCACATATATTTACACGCCCCATATATACCCCCACATATATATACACACCCTATATATACCCTCACATTAATATATACACACCCCATATATTATTATTATTATTATTATTAAACAGGATTTATATAGCGCCAACATATTATGCAGCGCTGTACATTAAATATATACCCCCACATAAATATACACACGCCCCATATTTATATGTGTGTGTGTGTAGGGGGGGTATTTATATATGTGCAAGGGGGGGGGGGTATTGCCCACAGCTGTGTTGGGGGAAGGGAGATTTATGATCCCAGTGTCACCCTGGGGGGAAGAAACAAACTCCATCCAGCCGAGGAAGATCATGTGACCTCCATTACAGAATGTCCTTGGGGTAGCTTAGAGTCACTTATATACCCCTCTGCCAGGCGGTAATCTACAGTAAGTAAAGGGGGGGGGGGGGGGGAGCGGGGGATGCTATAGATTATAATATATCCAAACCCTGAACACCAAAACTACCAACTGACTGTAACAGAGTCCCGCCCCCAGCAGCCACACCCACCATAAGTCAGAGAATGGGCGGAGTCATAAAAATGGGCGGAATAGGCTTCTGTACAGTGATATTGGGGTTTGGGGGGTACTCACGCAATGGGGGTCCAAACAGAACGGTGTCCAAGGCTTTGAGCTGCAGTTTCTGCCTGTGACTGCGGTCAGTCATCTTCAGGAGGGTCCCAGTCATGGTGGCATTAGTGATGGCCAATCTGAGGAAGAGACAACCTGGTCACATGACACAAAGCTACAAATCCCTCCCATCAGCTGTACAGACGCCCAATCACCCTGTGAATGTTAGGGAATTTCCAGTCACTCCCCTCTTGGGGTCACTGTGGCACGGGAGTTGAACAGACCAATGGGATAACAGCATTAAGTTACAGCAGCCAATCAGAAATCCCAACTCACTCTTCTGACGTGGAGCATTATGGGTAACCGGTCACATATCATACCATTATGAGGGGTCCCCATACAGCCGATGACTTGTTATCTCTCTGTCCAATCAGAAACTCCCCAGGTTGGGGTAATTATGTTTAATAACACCCAGGGGTGGGGGGGCACTGAGGGGCAGCAAACCAAACTGATTTCACCCCAGCAATGCTCCCTCACAAAGAAAACTACCCCCCCCCCCAACACTGCGAGGTAGAAGAGGAACTCGGTTCCCAAATCTCTCATATAAAGGTGGAGAAATCCATTACCATCACCCATTAGAGGTCAGGGGGCAATAAGATGGGGGAGGGGTCACTTACCTGGGCATATCGCGACCGCTGAGCTCCAGCTTCCTGAAAGTCTCCTCGTACTGCGGCAGCTCCACATAATTTTTCAGCCACTCCACCACCTCGTCCACCGTCCAATTGTACACTGGAAAGAGGGGACAGCGGGGTCACTCCCACCTATTATATACAGGTGCTGCAATCCCAGGATCCTCCTACAGGGGGGGCAGTGACAGAGGGGGCCTCAGAATGAAAATGTATCCCCCTTCCTCTATAGAACACCCCAGGACCTCCCACAACAACCATGTAGGTTCCTCAGGGGAGATCCTACAAACCCATCCCACATTCCCATACAGGTTCCTCAGGGGAGGTCCTACAAGCCCATCCCAC
>NC_092858.1:211222-213769 GCF_032062135.1 Pyxicephalus adspersus | reverse complement strand
GGGGGGGGGGGCATGAGACTGTGAAGCTCCTGTAAGGGTCGGTTACATGACTCTGTACAGCGCTGCACTCTATGTCTGCGCTATACAACTACAGAATAGGCTGAGCTGGATTCCTCCCCTATGTTCCTCCGGATCCTGAGAACCTCCAAACCACCCGCAGCACCACCATGAAAAGGAGAAGAGGGTGGAAATCTGAGGATGACTAAACCCCCTCCCCCAAGAGGACCTGTCTCCATGAATGAATCCCTGACATATAACACGGACAGTCTCGTATTTCAGAAAAGCTTTTATCACTAAACTGTTCTGGAGCTCCAGTCAGTGACGCTGAAATACGAGACTGTCAGTGTACACAGTGATTGGTTACAATCTGAAGCCTGAGGATGAACATCGGTGGAGGGGGCAGGAGGTGCCAGGCCGTCACTCACCATCAGAGGCCTTCCAGGTTTTCCAGAGATCTTCCACGCTGATCAGTTTGTCCTCCCCATGGAAGGTGCTGTGCTTCACCGTGGGGTCGTGATAGTTCAGATCCTCCCGAAGAAACTGGGGGCAAAGGAGGATAAAATGAGTGGGGTGTGCGCCCCAAAAATCACCCCAAAATATAAACACCCTCAATCATTACAATGTGGAAACATTGCCCCAGGTTTATAAATACCCCCAAATTCCCATCATCAGGGCAGGGGGGAGGTGGGCACGTCTGAACTCGGCATGAGGTGTAAAGGGGTGGGCGTGTCTGAACCCAGGTATGGGGGCGGGGAGAAAGGGTGGGTGTGTCCAAACCCAGCTTTGGGGGAGGAGAGGGGGTGGGCGTATCTGACCCCTGGCATGGGGGGAGAAGGGGTGGACATGTCTGAGCTCTGCAGAGAGGCCGCTGTTTTGGCCAGTTTTGTACAGATTGGAACAAATTGAAAACAAATTGGGCATTTTTAGAGCCAACATCAACCAATAAAACACAATGATTTCACAAAATTAGGGCGGACATTCATACCCCGGCCTGATGTGGATCCAGAGATACAATTATGGCCGATATCCTTGCTATGCGATAAAGCCCAAGAGGATCTTACAAGAAACCTGTTTTAGATCTGAATGTGATCTGACAGTGTGGGGGTAAATCCTGTGTATAACCCCCCACCAGCTAAGAAACAAAAATACTGTTGGCTCAGGGGATCTTCAGCTGCTTGCAGCTCCTAATCTCATGTTATATCATTCTCCAGATCTCTATATTGCTGTTATCCATTTCTTTTCTGTGAATTGAGGGGTTTTGTGATTTTGCTGAGGATGAGGTTTATATTCGAGTCTTTTGTTTGTCAGATGCTGGGATTGGGCAGACATCTATCTAAATTATCACTCTCCATCTTTACTGACCAATCACATGGGGGCTGTACCACCCCCCTCCGCCTAGCACCCCACACAACAAAGGGAACTTCATCCAGATTAGCGGCTTATAATGGGGTCACCAACATGACACCACAAAACACAGCAACAGCGCCAACTACAGGGCACAAAGGAAGAATACAGCCTAGGAAAAAGAAGAACTGTGAGCACACCAGACAGTGGAATGATCCTGCCAGTAACGTTTATCACAGGATATACACAGCATTGTTGTCACCCTGGGTTGGGGCATCCAAGCTCCGAGTCTTTGCCAGCCCATAAGGAAATGCATTGCCCCCCCCCCCTCATAAGTTGTATGGTTTGTCCCAACTCCTGGAATCGGTTAATATTGCCAGTCAGGGTGCAGGGAATCCCCCTACTGGCCGATGTCTTGCCCTGTAAATGAGCCGGGGGAGGAAGTAGAAGGAATTGTGAGCGGTGTCCCCAGGGTGACACCAATGAGTTTTGGTGTTGCTTTGTTTGTGCTGTGTCACCATGCTGCCCTTCCCTCCCCCCTCCCCAGGGCTCAGCTGTCGCTTTGTATATTTAGCCTGGGAAGAGGAAAAATGATACCCAGTCCTGATTACCCCCAGCTCTGCCAGCGTGGACACCGAGAGGAACTGCAGACACAGAGGACACCCAGGAAATTCTGGGGCCCGGATTCTGGGGCCCAAAATCATACAAAACATTTTCCTGCATGATGGGGACCCCACTGAACTCTCTCCTATCACCCCGATACCCTGCACAGGGTCATGGGCCCCTATTGTACCCCTGCTGTGCCCATTATGAGGGGTTACCGATTATTTCTCCCCTCTCTGCCCCTGCGCTCTTTAGTGTTCTTCCCCACCACCTCTACCAGAGCGGCACCTTCACCATCTGCTGGCACTGGAGGAATTCAGTGGGTTTGGGGTAACCTCCATATTTTGGGGGTGTCTCACCTCATCGCTTTCTTCCACATCAACATTTCCGTTGGCATCATCGTCCATCTGCTTGTGGATGCTGACAACGGCCTCAAAACTTAGCAACTCCTCTTCATTGTGACACAAAAGCTCATCAATCCGGCAAAACTCTGCGGAAACAAAAGGAAATCATCAGAGTGCGGCCCATCCAATCACTAGAGACCGGTGACATCACTGGGAATGCAGCCTATCCAATCACTAGAGACCGGTGACATCACTG
>NC_092858.1:198729-209324 GCF_032062135.1 Pyxicephalus adspersus | reverse complement strand
GAGACCGGTGACATCACTGACAATGCAGCCTATCCAATCACTGGAGACCGGTGACATCACTGACAATGCAGCCAATCACTGTCTTTGTATAGAATATTTAGCCATTCTGCTATTTTTGAGTCAGGTGGTTCAGCATGTTGTCAGTGAAATATTTTACAGACTTTTCCTGCACTGTGACTGTGCAGAGTATAGAGGGGGCAGGGTTACCACATCCGGGAAGGAAATGGGGGAGGAAGTGGTGACAGATGTGCAAGGGACTGATAGAGGCAGCAGGCACGGCATAGACACTTGGAGTATGTACGGAGGGGCATGATGGGCCCTGTTCGAGAGATTCACAGAAACGGGAACTCTGATAGGGCGGCCATGTTTTTGCACACTCACCCCGGTGTCATCAGATCTCTAAGCTGGAGTGAGGCATAAGAATTGAGGGCGGGGCTTGGAGAAAAAAAAAGAATTTATAGCCCGCCTCCTTCCGCCCACTAAGAGCAGTAAAGTGATTGGTGTATAATATGAGTGGGCGGGTCCAGGACAGGAAGCCAATATAAAGAACTGATGTCCCTTACAGCAGTCCAGCTTGGCCCATTACAGGAAGTGGACTGGCAGGATCACCAGATTGTAGTACAATATTACAGGCAGTAGGGGGCAGAATTGCGCAGTCAGATGTAGTTGTATACGGAATTGTTTTAGCCGGAGTTTTTCCACAGATGATAAAACTTCATCGGGGTGGCAGAGCGCTTTTCTGAAATCTGGGTCACCCACATACAGGGTCACCTGATTCCTCCACCTAATTAACCTGGAGGCCACTGAGGGCCCCTCGGGTCCCCCAATCCTCATTAAACCTGAAGCAATGATTTCCCAGGCACAGCGCCAGACGCAAAGCGTTTTACCAAAAGAGGACAAAACATTCAGGTGATAATATGCTGGGGATATAAATGCCCCCGGGGCAACAGTGCATTAACCCCCCCTACTGATAATGAGCCCCCAGAACAGTAATGTGCACCCCTCCCCCACATCCACCTGCTGCTCCTCTGCCCCCTCCACACACAAAGACCCCACAATGGGAAAACATTCACCCCACACAACATTCACCCCACACAACATTCACCCCACACAACATTCACATACAACCTGGAGGTGACACAACAAACACGTCTCTATCACACAACCAGCTCCTGGCAGCGTTTCCTGTGTCACTTCCTCCTCACAACGAGAGATACGTAACCACAAAACCTCGCCACCATCACAAATATCCCAACCTCTGCCTGAAGGGGGCGCTGTGTATGAGAGTGTGTGGGGGGCATTAGGGCCCGGGCACTTCCTGTTAGATGGTGACAACACTCTGTCCTCGTCTCCCAATTCTCACCACAATTTTTCCCTCGCCGCATCCCCGAGGGCAAATTTGACCCCCGCCCCCCTGGGGCACTAGCCCCTTAGGACCCCCTCCCCCCCCCCGGGCATTACGGAGAGATGCGGAGAAGCTCAGTGACCCCAAAGGAAAATCTTCAAATTCCTTTACACAAAGCTGCGGGGTGACCACATGGAAAGTTGACATTCCGAGCAGCTCAGGGACCACACAGGAAACCAGCGGAGACACCCGGCCTGCAGGGGGCGGCAACAAGGTCAAAATGTAACCCCCCATCCCCTCCCCCAACACTGCTGGAAACTGGAGCGATTGGCTGATGCCAGAGACAGATATGGTGAGGACCTTCCGGGGCCACAGGGGTAAAGCCAGGGACCAATCCCTTCCCGATGGAGGAAGAAGACGGATCCTTGTCTCTGTGCCATCCCGGGGCCCGCCACTAGGGGTGACCCCTCCTGGCACACAATGATCCCGGGCGGGGTGGCCGCTTCTAGAGGAATTATTTACAGTCATCAAAGCTGCACCTCCCCCCCTCCGCACAACAAACATTCACCCGGCCAACCGACGCCAAGCTGTCTGTTATTATACCGGATTTATATAGCGCCAACATATTACGCAGCGCTGTACATTACATAGTGTTATAGTAGCAGGGCGATCAGGGGGGACTCCGGCCCCACCTACTACCAGCGAGCTGCAGATTGATTGCCCATGTCTGGGGCCCAACCCACCCCGGTGACCCCACACATCAGCCCCCTCCATATTACACGTGCAGATTCTATTTCCTGCCACAGGGTGGCGATCTACCCTCTGTTATCTCACCCAAGGTCAAAGGTCATCCATGGACCCTCAGAACACCAAAAAGCCCCCCAGAGGCAGGACACGCCCCCCCAGGATATCATAGCAGCCCCCCCCCCACTTCAGAGGTCAGGTGACACTGAGCACCTCTGTCAGGTTTCTTGCTGGGTGTCCCCAATCAGGAGACTTTGCCTCATTTCCTGTGTGGTCACCAGGACAGGATGTTACACGTGAACAAAGAGAAATTCTGCTTATTTCCTGTACTGGTAACTTTACAGGAAGTGAGGGGGAATCCTAACTTAATATTCCTGCCCTTTTCTGAGCTGGAGTTCCACTTTAGGTGTCAGGAGGCGGAGTCTCACTCCTTCAGCTGCAGGAAGCTCTTTAGGGTTGATGAGTTTGTTATTTGGCCCAGAGTGGCGGGCGATAAGGAAACTCTCCGTCCTGAGCCAATCGGGTGTCCCAGGGGGCCATTCCCAGGCTCCATATCCAAGCCCGGCCCTCCGATGGACGCAGATGGCCTACAGAGAGGAACTCCGAACCACGACGCCATAAGAAACCCACCGAGTGACCCCAAAAAGTGCCCAAATTGTACAGGGCGGGGGCGCCAAAGAGAAAAGGAAGGGTGTAGAGCAGAAGTACAGGGGGCCACAGAGAATGCAAAACTCTGCCTGCTTTAAGATAAATTTGTGCTTTACAATTCCACCCCTTGCAGGGCGGGGGCGCTCTACAATCCCACCCCTTGCAGGGCGTATAGGACATGGCCTAGGTACACTTACCGCCCTCCATGAGCTGGCACCCTGTGACACGTGCCCACCTACCTGCCCGGCTCTGGAGACTTACCTGCCTGTAGGGATTCCTCCGGAGGGGCCCCAGTCGGTCTCTCTGCCCGTCCATG
The DNA here is from genome assembly GCF_032062135.1 of Pyxicephalus adspersus. Taxonomy (NCBI): domain Eukaryota; kingdom Metazoa; phylum Chordata; class Amphibia; order Anura; family Pyxicephalidae; genus Pyxicephalus; species Pyxicephalus adspersus. The sequence goes on along the minus strand of NC_092858.1, from coordinate 206,271 downwards.
CTGCAGGAATGAGGCGCACACCATCCACACTGCGATCCTGGAGCACAAATCCATTCCGGCGGGGAAATCCGATCAGATTCCTGGGCCCAAGAGCTGACACTTCACTCAGATCACAGACTCTGCCCCATAGCACATGACAGGGGGCTCCTAATGCAAGGGACAGTCCATGGAGGGGGAGGGGAGCGCTCTGCCTGCACTGTCTGTACGATGTCTGTACGATGCGGCCTCTCTGCGGCTTCTGGACCTGGGCCCGCCCCTGACACACGTCACAGGACTCCGCCCCGCCCCTGACAACGCACGTCACAGGACTTCTCCCCGCCTCTGACACACGTCACAAGACTCCGCCCCCAGGTCTGCCGCCGCACGTCACAAGACTCCGCCCCGCCGCTGATACCGCACGTCACAGAACCCCGCCCCCAGGTCTGACGCTATACGTCAAAGGACTCCGCCCCCAGGTCTGACACTGCACGTCACAGGACTCCGCCCCCAGGTCTGCGCTGCACCTCACAGGACTCCGCCCCCGGGATTGACACTGTGGAGCTGAGAGGGAAGTTAAAGGCGAGTTGGCGGTACAAGTACGGTAATAAGAAGAGGCTGGACTACAGGGCGGGATTTAGGTAGGCGGTAATAGAAGAGGAAAGGGCGGGGTTTAGAAGCTGAAATAAATGGGCGGGGTCCTGTAAAATAATCCCACCTTTATATAGGGCGGAGTTTGCAACTCTTGCACGTGGTTTACATTAAAGGGGCGGGTTTATGAAGATGAGAAATCAGAAGGGCGGGCTTTGAGTGAAGAGAAAGGGCGGGGCTATTTAACAAATATGGGGCGGAACTACAAGGTCACTAATTTGAATAAGGGGATAATGTGAAGACATACAGGATGGAGGGGGATTACTAAATATGATGGGCGGGGTTATGGAACTGACAGAAGGAAAGGGGTGGAGTTTGGGGATGACTGAATATGATTTAGGGCTGTAGATTTTCTGCCCCCTACAGGAAGTTTAATATTACTGACAATCTCTTCTTGGAATGGCCCTATTCACCTTTCATGTTATTATTATTATTATTATTATTAATAAACAGGATTTATATAGCGCCAACATATTACGCAGCGCTGTACATTAAATATGTTCTGACATCCTTCACCCCCAGGACAATTCACCCTCCCATGCTGTGATTCCTTTTTTAGATTGAGCAGTCCACTCACAAATTTGCTGATTGGCTGCCCCCAGTGGGGGGGGGGGGTACAAAGGCTTCAGGTAATATAGGGGAAACCCCAAAGAACGCAAAAAGAAAAAATCTGCCAAAAAACCAGGGAGCTCCTAACTTCCTGTCTGGGCTGACAACAGCCCCACCTACTGGACTACAGCGCCCTCCTACCCCTCACCCCTCGCTACCCCTACATTCTGACTTTATCTGTGTCCTCCTTCCTATTGGTCAGTGATATCCGTGTCCTCCTTCCTATTGGTCAGTGATATCCGTGTCCTCCTTCCTATTGGTCAGTGATATCCGTGTCCTCCTTCCTATTGGTCAGTGAATATTTTTGGTTGGTGACTCTCTCCTATCCATAACAGGTCCTCTGAGATTTTGGTTTCCCAAAAAATGGGAAAAAAGGGCAATAGCATGTATTGGTGCAAGATTAGAGACCCAGTCCCCCTCCAGTGGATGCAAGTGCCTCTTCCCCACAACCAATTCTTTTTATTGTAGGTGGGGGGCCAATTTGTACAGTGAAAGCCCCCTAAAAAAAAGACCCCCCCAGATATCGGCCCCCTCACCATGGGGAAAGTAAAAAAAAACAATGACAAATTTTTACCTATATGGGTATTTCTAGGGGTTTACTAATTCTTTCAGAGAATGGATAAGGGGTGTTATGTACCCCTGTACTCATTTCCTGAGGTGAAGAGACGATAATTTATAATGTACTCACCCTAAGATGCTTTCTGATGCCACCACTGCGGGACCTCTCTCTAAGCACAGCAGGACCTCCCCCTGACCACCGAAGGACCCCCCCTGACCACTGCAGGACCTCCCCCTGACCACTGCAGGACCTCTCCCTGACCACCGCAGGACCCCTCCTGACCACTGCAGGACCTCTCCCTGACCACTGCGGGACCTTTCCCTTAACACTGCCGGACCTCTCCCTGACCACCGCAGGACCTTTCCCTGACCACCGCAGGACCTCCACCTAACCAAGACCTCTCCCTTAACACTGCAGGACCTCTCCCTGACTATCGCAGGACCTCTCCCTGAACACCCCAGGACCTCTCTCTAAGAACAGCAGGACCCCTCCTGACAACTGCAGGACCTTCCCCTGACCACTGCAGTACCTCTTCTGAACACCGCAGGACCTCTCCCTGACCACCGCAGGACCTCTCCTTGAAACCATAGAACAACTACCTGAATACCGCAGGACCTATGCCTGACCACCGCAGGACCTCTCCCTGACCACTGCAGGACCTCTCCGTGCTAACCACAGGACCCCTCGTGAAAAACGCAGGACCTCTCCCTAACCACCGCAGGACCTCCCCCTCACCACTGCAGGACTTCTCCCTGAACACCGCTGGACCTCTCCCTGACCACTGGAGGACCTCTCCTCGAACACTGCAGGACCTCTCCCTGACCACTGCAGGACCTGCCCCTGAACACCGCAGGAACTCTCTCTAAGAATAGCAGGACCTCCACCTGACCACCGCAGGACCCCTCCTGACAACTGCAGGACCTTCCCCTGACCATTGCAGAACCTCTCCTGAACACCTGTTAGTATAAATAAAGATGAGTTAAAGCCACTAGAAAATGAAACCCCTTTTTGGAAAAGCTTAGACTGATGAACCATTCTGATGAACAATGAAAGCTGTGTGTCAGGGGAAAGGATTGTAACATGAAGATTTGCCACCTGTGTGGTCAGGAGAATCATTTCTATGCACAATAAGAGGATTTATATAGCGCCAACATATTACACAGCGCTGTACATTAGGGGGTGCAAATGACAGACAGATACAGACAGTAACACAGAAGGAGGAGAGGACCCTGCACCGAAGAGCTTACAATCTAGGAGGAGGGGAAGTATCACACAATAGGAGGGGGATATGGAATGGTGGGAAGTAGTGAGGTTTAGGAGACAGAAGAAGACGGGTAGGTGAGGGGGAAGCGTTCGGTTTTGAGTTCTCTTTTAAATGTGCAGAAAATAGGAGCAAGCCGAATAGGACGAGGAGACCATTCCAGGGAGTTGGGGCAGCTCTGGAAGCTGAGGGGTATTTACCAGTAGAAAGGGAGAGGTTGAATAGTTCGGTTAGGGCAGGGGCCAGGGTGGAGGAATACATCATCAGCATAAGTGACTACTCTAATAGGGGGCAATGCCCAGAGGAACCCACACAACACTCTCTGCCCAATTAATACAAGATTATCACACCCTCCCACAAGTTACCTTATTGGTGGTAAAAGGAACAGCGACTTCCCTGTAAGGCTCAGCTGCAAGAGACCCAAAGAAGCGACCACACCTGCACGCTACCAGAATCCACAAGATTGGAGGCTTCTGGGGAAAAGGCCATGTCATCAGTCCTCAGCTTCAATGGAGTGGTCACTACCATCAGAATATTACCATTCACCTACATGAATAACCTGATGAAAAGATGATTCATCCATCCGTTTCACTTCCCCATCAGACAATACTTCATCCTTATTGTGCCATCTCACCTGACTTCTTCCTCTTCATCCTTGTTGTTCCCACCACTTGCCAAGTTTCAGAATCCTCCCTTTGCACCTTTTTCTTTTTCCACCTGCCCCACTCTTCTACCCCATCCTCTGGGCATCTGCACCGGCTTCCTGAAATCCGCCCCAACTTTTATGTCTCAGCTACAATAGAGACAGAAGGAGAGGGGAAAAACTAACTGAAACAGAAGAAAAAGCAACAATTTCACTCACACTGCCCTCAGCAGAAATGTCTTCAGATACACGGGGCCCAATCTTTCACATCTTCTTTCATATCCAATCACAGCAACTCTTCCACAACCTCAGGCGCCCGGTTATGTGTCCAGTCACAATGGACCCGGGTCACCTGCCCACCCTACCCATTTCTCCATTTTACTGCCCCGGGTAGATGTTACATTTATTATCTCCCCCGAATCAGAGGTTCTGAAGGGAGCTGTGGGTGGTGATGGAGGAAGTGTTAGCCCTGGATTTGGAGTGGAAGTTGGGTATCACAAGGAACTTCCTCTCTCTGCTCTGCAGGAAACACTGAAGGGAACTTCTTCACATTTCCAGAAAGCTGAGCTGATAAAACTAAGGACGGCACGAGATCTCCCAGCCATGAATGACCAGGTATGTGGACCCTCCAAATTCTCTCCATGGACCTCTCCTGGGTCTGACATTATTATCTGATTGATCAATAGCATAGTAAACGTGTTATAAGGAGCTTTGGTTTGAGGTGCCAGGGACTAAAGAGTCTCTAAAAATGAGAAATAATGGCTTTGAAATAACTGACACGTGGATGTAATCTTTCGGGTCCTGGTGCTTTGTCAACCCCAATTTTAATAACTATTTCCCAATCATATCAAGTTTAGGCCATTTAAGGCAGTGACATTGCTATTATGAATTTTGGACTTGAGCTCTGCCATTTTCCTTCGTGTACACAGACCTAAAAAAAAATGTTTAGTAAATCTGCCTTAAATCTGATAAATCAGCTCCTTTTGTTTTCAAACTCTACCTAATTCCAAGCCATTTATTTCATCAGTCAAGAGTAAGCAAGCTCAAGTTGATTCTGCCCAGAACACAAATCACCTCTGAAAGCCTGACCAAACCCCCTTAGAGGTCAGCAAGCAAAGAGGAAAAAAAACTATTTAAAATAAAACTGACAGTCAAACAGACTCAACTCCCAAATGTGCAATATAAGAAAACGGTGTTTTCTAACTCCACTTGTTTCACCAGCCAAGAGTGAGCAGTCTTTAATTTGTAATGAAGAATTTACCATGGAAATACCTATCACAAATAACTAAATAACTAAAATCACTAATGAAATAAGTCAGTCCCGATATTGTGCTGCACATCTCTGCACACATCAGACATCTCTCTATGTTACAATCTATGTTCCATGTTTTGGGTGAATGGGGGCAGGTAAAATCCAATAGAAGCGCAGATAAGCAGCTCCCACCACAAGCTGGAGCCGTCATGATTTTTCTTTATTGGTCTTAATTTCTTAATTGCTGAGATTTGCAGATCTTGCTGCTGGAGTCCCTGATTGCTTTGTGACCATAAAATATTTGTGTTAGGTAGATTTGGTGGATATGTTAGATGTTTGGTGGCCTGGGGTAAGGTCAGATGGACACATCAGGGTCAGGTGGACAGGAAATGGTCAGGTCGGGTAAACACGTCTGGGTGAGGTTGAATGGACACATCGAGGACAGGCATTGAGTTAGATTGTATAATACACTGGGGAGAGCCCGGTTGGACACAGCGGTGTCAGGTCGGATAGACACATATGGATCCGGTCAGATAGACACATCGGGGACAAGTCGGATGGACACGTCGGTGAATGGTCGGATGGACACTTTGGGATGAGCTCGGATGGACACATCGGGGAAAGGTCAGGTTGGACACATCAAGGTCAGGTCAGATTGACAGATCGGGGACAGGTCAGATGGACACATCGCGGACGGGTCAAATGGACACATCAGGGACCAATCGGATAGACACATCTGGGACCAGTGGGATGGACACATCGGGGAAAGGTTGGATAGACACATCTGGGACAGATCGGATGGACACATCGAGGTCAGAACAGGTAGACACATTGCAGTAAGTTTAGATGGACACATCAGGGTCAAGTCCGATGGACACACCAGGGTCAGGTCAGATGGACACATCGGGGTTAGATCAGATGGACACATCAGGGACCGATCGGATGGACACATTGGGGACCGGTCGGATGGACACATCAGGGACAAGTCGGATGGACACATCAGAGTCAGGTAGGATGGACACGTGGGGACAGGTTGGATGGATACATCGGGATCAGGTCGGATGGACACATCGGGGACCGGTCGGATGGACACATCGGGGACCGGTCGGATGGACACATTGGGGACAGTTAGGATGGACACATCGGGGTTAGGTCAGATGGACACATCAGGGACCAATCGGATGGACACATCGGGGACTGGTCGGATAGACACATCGGGGACCAGTGGGATGGACACATCGGGCACAAGTCGGATGGAGACATGGAGGACAGGTCGGATGGACACATCAGAATCAGGTAGGATGGACACATGGGGGACTGGTCTGATGGACACATCGGGGACAGGTCGGATGGACACATGGGGACAGGTCGGATGGACACATCGGGGACAGGTCGGATGGACACATCAGGGTGAGGTCGGATGTACACATCGGGGACAGGTAGGATGGACACATCAGTACAGGTGGGACAGACACATCAGGGACAGGTTGGATGGACATATCTGGGACAGATCGGATGGAAACATTGGGGAAAGGTCTAATTGACACCCTTGGGACAGGTCAGATGGACACATCAAGGTCAGGAAGGATAGACACATTACAGTAAGGTTGGATATACACATCTGGGTCAGGTCAGATAGACACATCGGGGTCAGGTCGGATGGACACATCGGGGTCAGGTCAGGTTGACACATCCGGGTCAGATCAGATGGACACATCGGGGTTAGGACAGATGAACACATCAAGGACCGGCCGGATGGACAAATCGGGGAGCGGTCGGATGGACACATAGAGGACAGGTGGGATGGACACATTGGAGTAAGGTAGGATAGACACATGGGGGTTAAGATTGGATAGACACATGGGAGACAGGTTGGATGGACACACCTGGGTAAGGTCGGCTGGACACATTGGGGTCTGGTCAGATGGACACCCTGGGGACTGGTCAGATGGACTCATCAGGGACAGGTCACATGGACACATCAGGTCAGGTTGGATGGACAATTCAGGGATAGGTTGGATGGACACCCTGGGGACATGTCAGATGGGTCAGGTTGGATGGACACATCTTGGTAAGGTCGGATGGACACACCGGGGTCAGGCAAGAGAGACACATCAGGGACAGGTCAGATATAAACATAGGTGTCAGGTCGGATGGACGCCCTGTGGAAAGGTCAGATTGAAACATCGGGGTCAGGTCGGAAGGACACATTGGGGACAGGTAGGATGGACACAGCAGTTAAGGTGGGATGGGCACATCGGGGACAGGTAGGATGAGCATATCGGGGTAAGGTTGGCTGGACACATCGGGGCCAGGTAGTATGGACATATCAGGGACAGGTCGGATCTAGGTACGGTTGGATGGACACATCAGGATAAGATCGGATGGACACAACGGGGACATGTCAGATGGACACATCGTGGACAGGTTGGATGGACACTTTGGGGTTAATATTATATGGACACATCAGGTACAGGTCAGATGGACACATTAAGGTCAGGTTGGATGGACACATCAGGGGACAGGTTGGATGGACACATCGGGGTCAGGTGGGATGGACACATCTGGGACAGGTCGGATGGACACATCGG
>NC_092858.1:176558-198337 GCF_032062135.1 Pyxicephalus adspersus | reverse complement strand
GGGACAGGTTGGATGAATACATCTGGGACAGGTTGGATGAATACATCTGGGACAGGTTGGATGGACACATTGGGGACAGGTAGGATGGACGCATCAGAGACAGATGGAGGAAGAATGCAAAAGAAGGGTTTTTTAGTAATGAAATATATATTTTGTAGTAATGATTTCTTCTCATAATACAAATCACAGATCAATGCTTTGAAACAACTGGAAACACGGGTCCAGATCATTAACATTTCGGCCCTGTAGGTGCACTAGACAATAAGCTACTGACAGGAATATACAACATAACAACAATCATGTCCCATATAATGACAATAATGTTGTATATGTAGGTAGGTTACCCAACACGTTTCGGATGATTTAGGCTTCTTCAGGGGTGACGTTACGTTTTAGCGAGGTTGAGCACGATTACTTGGCAGTATGTGAGACTGATGGGACTGGCTCAGTGTTCTCTGTACAGCACTATGGTATATGTCAGAGCTATATAAATGTATAATAATAGTGTGTGGCTGTGGGGGGACATTAGAGTGTCAGCTCCCCCCCCCCCCCAGATCCTGAATTTATCCCACCAGGTACAGAATATCAGTTACCACCTGGACAGGAAGGATTTTTCTATGTATGCATACCTGATAACGAGCATTCCCAGTGTAACCCATGTGACCCAGACAATGGGGGATTTACAAGGAAAATACGCAGAATGGCAGCCAATAGCGATGCTCACATCTGTGTGTGATCAAGTCATTGTCACCATTCCTATGGGAGATCTTTGCACACTTATTTGTACATAAATCAGCATTCAATCAATGATACAACAGCAACCATCAGAGAGAATCTGCTCTGTGTGAGATCCTCTATATGATTTCATCAAATAACCTGCAAATAATTCATTAGTCTGAATAGTGTCACCTGGGCTCCTGTCACCTGCCCTCCTTTACTCATATTACCTGAATTCCTCTCACCTGTCCTCATGCCAACTGGGCTCCTGTCACCTGTCCTTATGTCACATGGGCTCCTGTTACCTGTCCGTATGTCACCTGGGCTCCTGTCACCTGCCCTTCTGTCCCCTGCGTTAATGTCACCTGCACTACTTTTACTTGTCCTCATGTCACCTGGGCTACTGTCAGCTGTCCTCATGTCACCTGTGCTCATCTCAAATGTGGTCCTGTCACCTGCACCCATGCCACCTGCACTCCTGTCACCTGTGCTTATGTCACTTGTGTTACTGTCACCAGTCCTCATGTCACCTGCACTCCCATCACCTGGGCTCCTGTCACCTGAGCTTATGTCACCTGTCCTCGTGTCACCTGTGATCCTGTCACCTGCCCTTCTGTCCCCTGCGTTAATGTCACCTGTACTCATGTCACCTGCACTACTTGCACTTGCCCTCATGTCACCTGTCCTCGTGTCACCTGCACTCCTGTCACCTGCGCTCCTGCACTCATATTACCTGCACTCCTGTCACCTGGGTTCCTCTCACCTGTTCTCATGCCGGTCTCACTGTGTGCACTTCATTGTTGCATTATGTTTGTTAGGTGAAGAGACAAAGGCCCATTTCTAGCAATCAGGGGGTTAAACTATTGTCGAATTTTTTGAAAGAATACTTTTTTTACTGTTTTGTGAGTGGGGGACTTTATTAGGCCTGGGACCGAGTCGGGAGCCATAAAAAGTCCCCTGGAATCTGGCTTTCCCCAAAAGAAAAGGGGCAAAAAATTGTGAAGCTCCCCCCCCCCTTTGTGCAAACCTGCCTGCCTACAACAGTGGATAGGGGCTAATTCTTAAATAATGACCACCTGATGAGGAGGAATGCAGGTGAGGGGATTATCAAGGATACAGCAGTGGGCTACCTTACCACTAGATGGCACCAAAGCATAAAGATAAAAACAGAGACCGAGTTGTCCCTGGAGGTTGTGGTTGGGAGGGGTTGGGCAGTTGTCCCTGGAGGTTGCGGTTGGGAGGGGTTGGGCAGTTGTCCCTGGAGGTTGCGGTTGGGAGGGGTTGGGCAGTGGCTGTGATATAAGAAACTATTAGTGTCATGGCGGATTTCCCCAATATATCGGGGAGTGCACCCCATGTGCCATAAGTGGTTGGTGGAGGTATAAATGGGGGGTAAAATCTAAGGAGCCCCCAGTGATCACTACCGCAAGGGGTCATTGAGTCTGCATAAAGGATGCTAGTTGCCCCCCCCCCCCCCCAGGGATCAGGGGTCAGAGGTTACCTGTTTTTTCATGATTGTAGTACTAGTAATCTTTTCAGGGGCCCGTCCTCCTTGCCAGCATCAGCGGGGTATAATGACTTACAAACCCCGCCACGACTTTCTCAGATGTAATGGAAGCTTGGGTCCCAAATTCTGGATAGGGATCTACCCCGCCACAAGGGGGAGTGCTACCTGATAACAGTTCTTTGGAGTAGTCAATCACAGGAGGAAGTCCGGGGCAGACAAAGCAGGCCGCGTCCACCCTGCACTACTTCTCAGTGCCGGTCCCTGGGACAATTCAGGGCAGTCTCAGCTGATAATACCCTATCCAGGGCAATATAGAGCAGACCAAATGCCTCAAAGAAAGCTGAGAATTGGATGCATGAAGAATAAAGGACTGGGGGGCAGCAAGGGGGGCAGATATCAGCAGGGGCCCAAATAACCCCATCAGAGTTGGTGCTGAACTCATTGCAGGGTCTGCAGCGGTGTGTCAGTGAGCTCCAAACAAACTGTCACAGATATACGGGAATCGGAAGGGATCAGAGCGCCCCAATGGGCCCCAGGCTCCCAGGTTGTGGCCCTCCAACACACCCATCCAGGGGGAGGGCAGGGGACATGAAGGAGGAAGCTGGGCCAGAAGAGGAAGAATCTCTGGCTCACACAAGCTGCAGCTAGGAGAACCTTGCACGGACACAAGGGTGCAGCACTGAGCACAATAGAAGCCTGCATGAGGGGTATTAGCCAGCGGGTGAAATCCACCAATGTCTTCGCTTCTCTGCCACTAAGACCGCTACAGACGGTGAATCACAGGTCCGACCTCCACCGTGATGTAAGAGACTGCTAGAGACCTCCACCGTGATGTCAGAGACTGCTAGAGACCTCCACCGTGATGTCAGAGACTGCTAGAGACCTCCACCGTGATGTCAGAGCTTCCCATAAGAGACTGTTAGAGACCTCCAGCTTCCCATAAGAGACTGTTAGTGTCTGACAGTAGTAGTTGGTGATGATAAGATTTTCCATGGAGAGTCTCTGTGCTCCGTCCTGATATCACAATTCAGTGTTTTGGGATTTGCTGCAAATTCACCTTATAACTGGTGTGATACCAGGAATAGAAATGGAGGAATCTGGCGATCTATTATTCCTATTGGTTTCATCATTTTATCATGTGATGGAAGGAATAATAAAATATTTGTACATGAGGCAGCAAAGTCCTGAAATAGGGGAAGCAGCACACAGGAAATGTGACATTTCCTCCAAATGTATCAATATGAGACTTGGTGTGAAAATAAAATGATGAGGGGGGAGGGGGGCTCTGGCTGGATACATTCCATGTCCCCTCCTCATCATCTCCTCCAGATGTGGCCCCTGTGGCCCCCACAGTGCAGACCCTGGGCCCTGGAATTCCTCCAATGTGTGTGAATGCAGAGAGGGGGAGCAGCCTGAGAAATAATTCTCAACTTCCTCCCAGTCACTTCCTTCTGCTATACAAACTTCTGCTAGATACGCCCAAAAACTGCTTCATTCGCCTCCATTCCTGCTGACTATTCACCCCCCCCGACCAGTGCAGGACCTCTGCCAGGTGACAGCCCCGGGGATATGACAGGTGAGTGTTACCTTTATTCAGTGATGAGCCCCCCAAAACTAGGGGACCCCCTCATCATGCACCTCCCCCTCCTTATATCTTACATGATAGAGAATGCAGTGTGAGGAGTGAGACTACAAATCGGGGGAGAACCCCAACTACAGGGGGGGGAAAGTGCTGGAACATTCTGGGCTCTGTGATCTATAAATATGGGTGGAGGGGTGCTCTGCCTAAACCTAAAGGGGGTCCCATCTGTCCCACCAAATGTGGGACCCAAAAATTATCAGTGGTTACCCCTCCCCCTCAATTATCACCAACATTACAAAAGTATTAGTCACAGATTACCCATCACACAGTCACACACTATTATTATACATTTATATAGCTCTGACATATACCATAGCGCTGTACAGAGAATTATTGGAAGATGAGTGTTAGACAATCCCGATGGTTTCTGTATCAGTCCTGGACTAGCAGTAAGTCTGATTGGTGGCCGTTTGGTGACGTTTTCAGATTTCTTGTGATAAATACGTAAACTATCAGGGATTGGGCGGAATGATTTACGAAGTTACTTGGAGGAAATGTGACCCAGAGGAGATCGCTGAGGTAAAACTCCTTTTCAGGGAAAACCAATATGGCCAGCAGGCTCCTTTGGTTCTGGAAAGGGATTATGGGAAATACCCCTCGCCTGACCCTTACCAGGATTACAGGCAGAGCCCGGCAGTTGTCTGTGGAGGGTTGGAGTGACAATACAGATTTCCTGGTTCCGTCCATGGCAGGGATCCTGGATGTGGTCAGAACATATTACGCAGATCTCCTGGGAAGTCCCTATGGAGACAAGATGGAGAGTTTTATAAGATTCACTCTGGTTCCACTTAGCCTGGGGTCAATGGGGCCAATAAACCTTCCAGTTTGTTCCAGGTGGAGGACGGCACACACATTGCCAGACTGAAGTCAGTGTAGTGTCATTCCAGCATTATATTCGGGGTTTTATATTGAATATTCCATATCTGGAGGGTCGGGAAGGTGTGACAGTGATATAGTTAGGGGAAGTTGTGTGAAATGGAGAAGTGACCGGGGACAGTAGGGTGACACATGGAACTTCCTCTTTCTGATCTGCAGGAAACAGTAAAGGGAATTTCTTCACATTTCTGGAAAGTTGAGCTGATGAAACTAATTTACCAGACAGCACAAGATATAGCCAAGATATAGCTGCTATCAAGGGCCCTGTCCTGGGCCACTACTGGGGCTTCTCTACTGGGCCTGTCCTACAGATACTCCCTGGTCTGTCCTGGGCCTATCCAGGAGGTTCTCCTTTGTCTGTCCTGGGCCTGTCCTGGAGATTCTTCCCTGTCTGTCCTGGGCTTATCTTGGAGATTCTCACAGTGCTCTCTTGGGCCTATCCTAGAGATTCTTCCCGATTTGTCCTGAGCCTATCCTTAAGATTTTCCCAGGTCTGTCCTGGCCCTGTCCCCTCCTGGGCCTATCCTGGAGAATATCCTGGTGCTCTCTTGGGACTTTCCTGGAGATTCTCCCCAATCTGTCCTAGGCCTATCCTGGAGGTTCTCCCAGGCTGTCCTGGCTTAATCATGGAGATTCTCCCTGGTCTGTCCTGGGCCTATCCTAAAGATTCTCCCTGAGCTGTCCTGGGCCAATCCTGAAGATTCTCCCCAGTCTGTCCTGTGCCTATCCTGGAGATTCTCCTGGTTCTATCCTGGACCAATCCTTGAGATTCTTGGGCTGCCCTGGGCCTATCCCAGAGAATCTCCCCAGTTTGTCCTGGGCCTATCTAGGAGATACTCCCCAGTTTGTCCTGGGCCTATCTAGGGGATACTCCCCAGTCTGTCCTGGGCCTTTCCTGAAGATTTTCACGGTTCTGTCCTGGGCTAATTCTGGAGATTCTTTCCGGTCTGTCCTGGGCCAATCCTGCAGATTCTCCCGGGTCTGTTCTGGCCTGATCCCAGAGATTTTTCTCAGTCTGTCCTGGAGATTTTCCCCTCTGTCCTGGGCCTCTACTGGAGAATCTCCCTGGCCTGTCCTGCGCCTATTGGGGAGGTTCTACCGGGTCTGTCCTGGGCCTGTCCCAGAGTTTCTCCACGGTCTGTCCTGGGCCTATCCTGGAGCTTCTCCCCAGCCTGTCCTGGGCTTATCCAGGAGGTTCTCCCCGTCTGTCCTGAGCCTATCCTGGAGTTTCTCCCCAGCCTGTCCTGGGCCAGTCCTGGGCCTGTCCTGGAGATTTTTCCCGGTCTGTCCTGCAGTTTCTCCCTGGTCTGTTCTGGGCCTCTACGGGAGATTCTCCCTGGTCTGACCTGGGCCTGTCCTGGAGTTTCTCCCTGGTCTGTCCTGGGCCTATCTTGGAGGTTCTCCTTTGTCTGTCCTGGGCTTATCCTGAAGTTCCTCCCCAGTCTGACCTGGGCCTAACCTGGAGATTCTCCCAGGTCTGTCCTGGCTTTATCCTGGAGATACTCCCTGGTCTGTCCTGGGCCTATCCCTAAGATTATCCCGGTGCTCTCTGTCTATCCTGGAAATTTTCCCAAGGCTGTCCTGCGCCAATCCTGGAGATTCTCCCCAGTCTGTCCTGGGGTTATCCTGGAGATTCTCCCGGTTCTGTCCTGGGCCAATCCTGGAGATTCTCCCAGGCCTGTCCTGAGCCTGTCCTAGAGATTATTTCTGTTATGTCCTGGGCCTGTCCTGGAGATTCTCCCTGGTCTGTTCTGGGCCTCTACTGGGGAATCTCACCAGCCTGTCCTGGGCCTATTTTGGAGATTCTCTCAGGTCTGTCCTGGGCCTATTCTGGAGGTTCTCCCCGGTCTGTCCTGGAGTTTCTCCCTGGTCTGTCCTAGGCCTATCCTTGAGGTTCTCCTTTGTCTGTTCTGGCCCTGTCCTGGAGATTCTCCCTGGTCTGTCCTGGGCCTATCGTAGGGATTTTCCTGGTGCTCTCTTGGGACTTTCCTGTGGATTCTCCCCAGTCTGTCCTGGGCCTATCCTGAAGATTCTCCCAGGTCTGTCCTGGCCCTGTCCTGGAGATTCTCCCTGGTCTGTTCTGGGCCTCTACTGGAGAATCTCCCTGGCCTGTCCTGGGGTTTCTCCCTGGTCTGTCCTGGGCCTATCCTGGAGGTTCTCCTTTGTCTGTCCTGGGCCTATCCTGGAGGTTCTCCTTTGTCTGTCCTGGCCCTATCCTGGAGTTCCCCCTGGTCTGTCCTGGGCCAGTCCGGGAGATGTACCCTGGGCGTTCCTGGCCTATCCTGGAAATTCTCCCAGGGCTGTCCTGCGGCAATCTTTAGGATTCCCTCCAGTCTGTCCTGGAGATTCTTCTTGGGCTGTCTTGGGCCTATCCTAAAGATTCTCCCCAGTCTGTCCTGGGCTTATCCTGAAGATTTTCCCGGTTCTGTCCTGGGCCAATCCTGGGGATTCTCCCCAGTCTGTCCTGGTCCTATCCTGAAGATTTTACTGGGTCTGTTCCGGCCCTATCCTGGAGATTCTCTTGGGTCTCTTGTGGCCCTATCCTAGAGATTCATCCCAGTCTGTCCTGGGTCTGTCCTGGAGATTCTCCCCTGTCTGTCCTGGGCCTATCCTTAAGAGATTTTCCTCTGTCTATCCTGGCCTTATCTTGGAGATTCTTCCCTGTCTGTCCTGGGCTTATCCTTATGATTATCCCGGTGCTCTCTTGGGCCTATCCTGGAGATTCTCCCTGGTCTGTCCTGGGCCTATCCTTAAGATTCTCCCCAGTTTGTCCTGGGCCTATTCTGAAGATTCCCCTACGCTATCCTTGCTC
The DNA here is from genome assembly GCF_032062135.1 of Pyxicephalus adspersus. Lineage (NCBI taxonomy): Eukaryota > Metazoa > Chordata > Amphibia > Anura > Pyxicephalidae > Pyxicephalus > Pyxicephalus adspersus. The sequence continues at coordinate 190,783 of NC_092858.1, read as the reverse complement.
TATCCTGGAGATTCTCCCCGGTCTGTCCTGGGCCTATCCCAAGCTTTCCCCCTGGCCTGTTCTGGTCCAATCCTGGAGATTTTTCCTGGGCTGTCCTGGCCTATCCTGGAAATTTTTCCAAGGCTGTCCTGTGCCAATCCTGGAGATTCTCCCGGTTCTGTCCTGGGCCTTTTCTGGAGATTCTTCTTGAGCTGTCCTGGGCCTATCCTAAAGATTCTCCACAGTCTGTCCTGGGCCTATCCTGGAGATTCTCCCGGTTCTGTCCTGGGCCTTTTCTGGAGATTCTTCTTGAGCTGTCCTGGGCCTATCCTAAAGATTCTCCACAGTCTGTCCTGGGCCTATCCTGGAGATTCTCCCGATTCTGTCCTGGGCCAATCCTTGAGATTCTCCCAGGTCTGTCCTCTGCCTATCCTAGAGATTCTTCCCGGTCTGTCCTGGAGATTCTCCCTGCTCTGTTCTGGGCCTCTACTGGAGAATCTCCCTGGCCTGTCCTGGGCCTATTGTGGAGATTCTCCATTCTCCCTGGTCTGCCCTGGGCCTATCCTGGAGGTTTTCCTTTGTCTGTCCTGGGCCTATTCTGGAGTTCCTCCCCAGTCTGTCCTGGGTCTGTCCTGGAGATTCTCCCTGGTGTGTCCTGGGCCTATGCTGGAGATTCTCTCAGTGCTCTTTTGGGCCTATCCTAGATTCTCCCCTGTCTGTCCTGAACCTATCCTTAAGATTCTCCCAGATCAGTCCTGGCCTTATCTTGGAGATTCTCCCGGTTCTGTCTTGGCCCAATTTAGGAGATTCTTCTTGGGCTCTCCTGAGCCTATCCTAGAGATTCTCCCCAGTCTGTCCTGGCCTTATCTTGGAGATTCTCCCGGTTCTGTCTTGGCCCAATTTAGGAGATTCTTCTTGGGCTCTCCTGGGCCTATCCTAGAGATTCTCCCCAGTTTGTCCTGAGCCTATCCTGGAGATTCTCCCTAGTCTGTTCTGGGCCTTTCCTGGAGATTCTCCTGATTCTGTCCTGAGCTAATCCTGGAGATTCCTATTGGGCTAATCTGGGCTAATCCTGGAGAATCTCCCCAGTCTGTCCTGGGCATATCCTTGGTTTATTCTGGGCCTGCCCTGGATGTGTCCTGGAACTGTCCTGTGTGACCTTGTTATCTGACTCATCAATGAACTATTACAGGCAATCTGGAAAACAAGGACAATTTGTAGTTTGTTCTCTGTATTAAATCAAAATGTGATTACAGTTACAGCACAATAATTATACTTTAACATTCTGATAGCCACACCTGGGCTAGTGTTGGGGTTACAATAAATAATAATAAGTATTTTAAATCCATTTATTTCTATCTGTTGGATATTATTGGAGCTCTGTGGCTTCCCAAAACTTGGGGTGAGTTGCACCTGAGGCCAGGTGGTTCAGGTGAACCAGGTATGAGCACCCTGCATGCTGGGAGAGCCCAGGAGGTCTCCCAATGTCTGTGGGGATAAAAAGAGAGAACCATGAGGCTAAATGTTGTGTTTTTTGTCTTTGATGACTTTGGAAAGGCGTGAAAATTTCTTGTTGCAATGTGAACTCTCTGTGTTCCATGTTTTGGGTGGATAGGAATTTGTAAAATCCAATGGAAGCTCAGCTTAGCACCTCCTACCACAAGCTGGAGCCATCATGAAGGGGTCTTCTTCTCTATTTGACGGGATTTTCCTTTATTTGACTTGCTGAGACTTCTTCTAGAGGAAGGGGACTGATGTGTTTGGGGTGATCTTGCCGCTGGAGTCACCATAAAATATTGGTGTTGGGTAGATTTGGGGGATATGTCAGATGTTTGGTGGCCACTTTTAAAGTTCCATATATCTGACTTTATTCTTTCGTTTTCAGGTTTCTGAGACTGCACCCAACAGAAACAATGCAGACTATTAAGTGTGTGGTGGTTGGAGATGGAGCTGTGGGGAAAACGTGTCTTCTCATCTGTTATACAACCAATGCCTTCCCCAAGGAGTATATCCCCACTGTGTTTGACAATTACAGTGCCCAAAGTACAGTGGATGGAAAAACGGTGAGCCTAAACCTGTGGGATACGGCTGGCCAAGAAGAGTATGACCGACTAAGGACATTGTCTTACCCTCAGACCAATGTCTTCATCATCTGCTTCTCCATCGCCAGTCCACCATCTTATGAGAATGTAAAGCACAAGTGGTATCCTGAAGTAGGCCACCATTGTCCTAACATTCCTATGCTACTGGTGGGTACCAAGAAAGATCTAAGAACCAACCCTGATGTCATCAAAAAGCTAAAGGAGCAGAACCAGCAACCAATCACCTACCAGCAAGGTGTCAGCTTGTCCAAGCAAATTCACGCAGTGAAGTACATGGAATGCTCAGCACTCAACCAAGAAGGCATCAAGGAAGTTTTCTCGGAGTCTGTGAGAGCCGTTCTCAACCCAAACCCAGTAAAAAAGAAGAGTCCATGCTTCATACTGTGAAAAGGGGAAGTCACCAAGATTAGGATCTCTTCATTGTCACCTCTTTATGGGAATCGCAGTTCATGTGACCCCCACAGACTACAAAGACCTCAGGGACAGCTATTGTCTATATGTTCCTTGGCTAAAATGTCTACTAGACCAAAGAGACCCCAGAAGGAGCTTCTTATTTCCCACTTCACCTCCTGCAATAAACTCCCTTTGCCTGAATATTATACCTCAGAATATCAGAAGATATCTCGTCCTTTGTCATCGCCTGAGAATTCTGCAGGTGAAAGAACTTTGCAAATCATTCTTCCTCTATAGGGAACCTATTCTGACAATGGCACATTTTTCAATTATTTTCTTTTTGCGTTTTCCTTTCAATTTTTATTTTTTGCTTCGTGAAGAAACCAGCAGCTTTATTACAAAGTGTGAAGACTGAGAACCTGGAAGAACTTTGCTTGATTTACAACCTAACTGGCCATACAAAGTAAGCCCAATGTCATTTTAAAGAAACAATTTATAACAAATCTCTTTCAGTTTATGGGGTCTAACAATGGACAGGTGGGGAGGAAATAAAACATCAGATTTTTTGTGTCCATGGCCCAGAATGTCAGCAGTGGGTTCAGGCTCTGCAGCTCCTCCTTCCGGTTCCAGCTTTGATTTCCTCCCCAATGTGATGTTCATGGGACACAAAAGTGACTTTCTTCTGCTTTTTGTGTTATTGATGAAGAAAAACATTTGTTTAGTAGGTTATTCTCCAAATATTGGATCAGACTACCGAAAGCAATGTCAGATGGACACCAAAGTTGGAGAATTTCAGAAACAGGAGCTCCACATTCCTCCCGTATGTCCACCAATGACACCAGCCTGGAGCTCTGCTTTCTGTGGGGGTAAAATGAGGGGGGGGTGCATACATGGGCCCCTGAATGTTGGTGACCTCCACAGCTTAGCAAAACCAAACCAAATTATTAACTTAAATAAAATGCAGGTTCTCTAACATTTACCAGAGGGGTATAGGAAGGTGCTTGCTTTTGAGGAACAGAAGAGGGAAGTTGAGGGGTATCATAATTCCATCATGTAAATACACAAATTGATCTGCCACAGAAATGTACACACAATGCTTAGTTTCAGGATAACAATGGTAAAATGAGCATCAATCAGTGCCACAGACGGAATCCACCGCTGATACTAAACATATCCATGCAGTCAATCGACCTAAACTGCAAAGCCCAAGAAGAGCAGTGTCTGCTTCCATCAAAGGAACACAGGTCATCCTCTGCATGGCAGAGCCAATACTGGAAGGAACGATGGGTAAAGTCCCTGATATTCTGCCACCTAACACATGGGATCTTCTTCTGCTTCTTTCCTGGAATTCTTATGGAACCCTCACAGAACCTCCATGAATCTTTATAAAACCTTTTGGACAACTCCTGGCATTCTCCTGGGGTCCTCATGGCACCTTTGTAAACTATCATTGAACCCGTATGGGTTTTTTATGGAATCCTTGTAGAACCGTCGTGGAACCCATAGGGATCTGGTATGGAATCCTTGTAGAACCCTTGTGGAACCCAAAGGAATCTGTTATGGAATCCTTGTGGAACCCATTGAGATCTGTTATGGAATCCTTGTAGAACCCTCATGCAACCCATAGGGATCTGGTATGGAATCCTTGTAGAACCCTTGTGGAACCCAAAGGAATCTGTTATGGAATCCTTCTGGAACCCATTGAGATCTGTTATGGAATCCTTGTAGAACCGATAGGAATCTGTTATGGAATCCTTGTGGAACCCCCATGCAACCTATAGGGATCTGTTATTGAATCCTTGTAGAACTCTCTTGGAACCCATAGGGATCTGTCATGGAATGCTTGTAGAACCCTCATGGGACCCGTAGGGATCATTTACCGAATCCTTGTAGAACCCAATGAAACCCATAGGGATCTGTTATGGAATGCTTGTAGAACCCTCATGGGACCCGTAGGGATCAGTTATGGAATCCCTGTAGAACCCCCATGGAACCCATAGGGATCTGTTATGAAATCCTTGTAGAACCCTCATGCAACCCGTAGGGATCTGTTTTATGGAATCTTTGTAGAACCCTCATGCAACCCATATTTATCTGTTATGAAATCCTTTTAGAACCCTCATGGAACCCATAGGGATCTGTTATGGAATCCTTGTAGAACCCTCATGCAACCTGTAGGCATCTGTTATGGAATCCTTGTAGAACCCTCATGCAACCTATAGGGATCTGTTATGGAATCTTTGTAGAACCATCATGGAACCCGTAGCGATGGTATGGAATCCTTGTAGAACCCTCATGGAACCCTTATTGATCTGTTATGGAATCTTTGTAGAACCCTCATGCAACCCGTAGGGATCTGTTTTATGGAATCTTTGTAGAACCCTCATGCAACCCGTAGGGATCTGTTATGGAATCCTTGTAGAACCCTCATGAACTCCTCATAGAATTGTGGTTTACCCAACCTTTATCTTTATCTGTAAGTCACATGAATAACGTTTGTCTGCTTGTAAAACCATTATGAATGTAATTGATATTTTATATAGGTTTGTGTGAGACATTTACAGTCCTAATAGATGGAAATATTAAGGTACCACAGCTGTAAGATATTCCATGGAACGACATTCACAAGCTGCACCCACCAAGCAAGCAGGTTTATTCCTCCTGGGTGGATTAGCTGTGAGTAAGAAATATTCCTATTGGCCAGCCGCTGTCTGAACAGATGGAACAGCCAATAAGCATTTATTGCTATTATTGAGGTATTGGGGCGCCATCAGACCATATATAAGAGGAAGGGGCTATACATGGAGAAAAAAGGATGAATGTTTCACTGAGTGTTACATGGCTTGTCAATTCTCAGATCGGTGTGTTCCCATTCTAAGCCTCATTGCAGCTGTTTTCTTTATCATTGTCTTTTAATAAAGAATATTATCCTATTATTGTGTCTATGTTCAAGTCACATGGAAAAAGATATTCAGGTGTGTTTATGGGGACTCGAACCCTGAAATCGTACAATTTAATAAATCTGCTTCTAATTACTGTAAATTACAAGAAATATATGAAAATGAGTTTCCATTCACTGCTTAACATCGCATATGCTTACAGAGCTCAGGGGTGACCTCATCAGTACTGCTGCTCCCTTATTATCCAATCAGTGTGTGGGGGCGGGTCCTGGTGTGTGGCATTTCCTATTATACTGGAGGTCATTTTAGGAGTTTAAACAAGGAACCTGAGATGAGAAAAAGCAGAGAACAGCTCCATCCTTCTCTTCCTTATTTTCCTGCTGCCCTCCTCTCCTTTGTGTCTGATTTTTTTAGAGTCGGAGCTCAGGCGGAATGATGGGTTTGATTTTGGCGCACTTTTCCTATTTGGCATTATTCTGTATTCACATATTGCAGTGAATGGGATTGTATCCTGCGGTCAGAGAGCAATGAGTGGAAAGAATGAGAGTGCTAATTGTACTATTTACATGAGCTGCCATCTACAAGAGCCAAATCCAATTCAAATTCCCCTCCTCACCCCCTTCCCAATGTCCGCACCTCACACAGACCTCATTGTCCCAATCACCCACCAGCTAGATTACCAACAATTGTCTTATAGATGTTGCTGGAAATGCTGCGGCGGATCTCTGACCCCGGCCTCTGGGTTGGCAAATATTCAACATATTAAACAGCAGGCTGTGGCTCTGACGGGTCTTCATACATTGTGATGGGAAAACTCTGTACAACCCCGAATATTGTAAAACTAAGAACGTAACAATTCAGGGAAACAGAACTTCCAGGTGCCAGGCCAACAGCAGCAGTAGATGAGCCAAAGTGCGCGCAAGAACATTAGAAAGCATGCTTGAGAAGTGTCTACGGGGTAATATGGCCGGACAGATCGGATGGAAACCTTGGGGGCAGGTTGGGCACATTGGGTCAGATTGTATGATACACTGGGAAGAGATACGATGGGCACATCGGGATCAGGTCAGACGGACATGTTGGATGGGGCAGCATGGTGGCTCAGTGGTTAGCACTCCGGCCTTTGCAGCCCCGGGTCCCAGGTTAGAATCTCGGCCAGGACAGTATCTGCATGGAGTTTGCAGGTTCTCCCCGGGTCTGCGTGGGTTTCCTCCGGGTACTCCGGCTTCCTCCCACATTCCAAAAGCATGCCATTAGGTTAATTGGTTTCCCCCCAAAATTCTCCTTAGACTGTAATAATGACATATGAGTATGGGGGGGTCATTAGATTGTGAGAACCTATGAGGGACAGCTAGTCACATGACTATGGACTTTGTACAGCGCTGTGTTATATGACGGTGCTATATAAATACTGTGTATTAATAATAGACACAGCGGGATCAGGACGGATGGACACATCATATCTGCCAGACACACTGGAAATATTCTATCCTAGCTCGTCTATCCCAGAGGTGCCGGAAACATAAATTTGGGATTCCTGCTCGCGTTCCCATCAGCAAGCCAATGGCCTTCAGTGTTCCAATGTTTTATCATTCATGGCTTCCGGCAATATCTTCATATCGGCACAGAGACGCCATGCAGAGGAACAAGCTTTGTGACAAACTGTTGAAGATTGAATTTCGTGACGATGGCACAATAATTGGGACTTTGTGTTCTGTGAGGAATTAGGGACACATTGCAAGAATACGCTTCTGCTTAATCCTAGAATCAAACACTTCTGTTGTGTAAAATCTCCGAATCTTCATAGAATCTCCATGAAATATAGAATAATATAGAATACTGGATGTGGAATCACCGTCATCACAAAAACTAGACGACAGCATTGGGTCATTTATCAGACTGATGGACATTTATTGGGCTGTATTAGAGATTTGGGGAATATAGAAGAAGAATAAATTATATTGGGGCTGCCGGTTGCCCTCTCTGTGGCTCTGATAGCTGATTGGTTGAAGTTTCCTCCATTTCTTTCCTTTCTGCTTGCAGGGAATGCTATCTTTTCACCCAATCAAAGTGGAGAATGCAGCAATCCCACAAACTGTGTGTAATACTTCTCTGCAGAATAGAGAAAAGGTCAATTGGTCACAATGTATGATCATCATATGTGTATGCTTTACAATTAACCTAAAAAAGAAGTGGGCAGCTTTAAAAGGCGCCAACTTTCCTCTCTATTACTATACTCTATATTATAAACTGTTCTACATTCCCCAACTATATAGTAATTCTTGGTTCACCTGGGTCATGTTCCCAAACATCCTCCCAGCAGTTTTGGTCACAGCGCCCTGTTAGGGCTTAAAAAACAGGGAATCTAACATTCGTTCCCCCTCATGTGGGAATTTTCTAAGTCTATGTGTTTTAATGACATTAACTGATTCCCACAAGGGAATGTATGAGTGAATGTCAGATTCCCTGTTTTTTAATCAATATGGATACTCAATATTTCTAATCTGTACCGGTGGGTGAATGTATTTTATATGAAACTGAAGGTAGGAGATCACCAGCATGAATATATTGTGATATTAGGTGAATGAGTAGATCATTCCTCAGTGTCTCCCCGCAGAGGTACCTGTGTCCGGCTGGATGAATCCTCTCCGCAGCAAGAAGTCCAGGACCACCAGGGCACAGTTGGGTTTGAACTCCTCAGTGGCGATGGCCTCCTTCACCTGCACCATAAAGGGGATCACTGTAAGAAACAGGAAAGTGCCCCAGGGTTCCCCTCCAGGTCCCGGATCCTTCCAGCTCTTCCAGGCCTCCTATATCTACAGCTATGATTGATATGAGAGAAGTTACCCCACTGGCTCCATGGACTCCGGGGGAGGAAGAACAGGTGGAGGGGTAAATGTACAAATTGTCATTATTATCTGTAATTGGTTCTGATTGGCTGATCCTTTTTACTTTTATAATTCTGATAAAAGATAAACAGCTGACAACTATTTTTCAGGGGCCACAGGTACAATGCCTATATTCCTCTCTGCTCCGGGTAAAACTTTCCCCCCACCCTGACTTCTCCAGGGGGAAAAGATAGGGTTACCTCCTATCATCTCCAGGGGCCAATAGTACAAATCCTACATCCTCATGTGACCCCAGCGCTACCTACCATTCTCCGCCCATTCTCTTATGTTCTCCAGGGGCCACAGGCAGAACTCCTGCACCTTACTCCCCCCAGAGGCCCAAGGGTAAATCTCTTATCGTCCTCTTACCACCTCCCACTGTCTCCAGGGGCCAATGCTACAACTTGCACCACGCTTCATTCTCCAGAAGCCACAGGTATGGAGATATAGATGTACGATGGGATTGGCTCAGTGATTTCTGTACAGCGCTGTGGTATATGTCAGACTCACCTCCCCTCTCCATTCCCGCAGACACAGGTAGGTGTCCCCATGTCGCAGTGACTCCATCACTTCCTGTACAGCCTGAGTCCTCTCCTGGGGGGTGCGCAGGTGGTCACTGAGTCCCAGGTGGGGGGAGGGGTTTGGGTAAAGGGTGAAGACTTTGGAGCTGTGAGACAGACGCTGTGCCACGGCAGGCAGCACCCAGCCAACCCTTTGGCCCTGCACACAGAAGGGTAGACACCCTGCAATACAAACCAATCACAGACAGGCTAGGGGTCACATGGGGTAGACAGGCTGTGGGTTGGGGTCATGAAATACCCTCCAGACCCCAATTTCCTGCTGTCTTTGGCTAGACTAAAATAAAACAGGAAGTGTGCAAACTGCTACATTTCTGGCAGGATCAACAAGACTTCATGAACAGATAAAAGAAAAAGGTCAAACCATCCTGCAATATGATTGGCTGGAATACAGGTGGGGGGAGGGGGTACCCTCCATGTAGTCTCCCCATGTGACATCTCGTGGCAGTGAGTGGTACTGCAGTCCCTTTTGAATACCCTCCATGTAGTCTCACCGTGTGACAGCTGATGGCAGTGAGCGGTACTGCAGTTCCTAGTCATACCCTCCTTGTAGACTCCCCGTGTGACAGCTGGTGGCAGTGAGCGGTACTGCAGTCCCTATTATTACCCTCCATGTAGTCTCCCTATGTGACAGCTGATGGCAGTGAGCGGTACTGCAGTCGCTATTCATACCTTCCTTGTAGTCTCCCCGTGTGGCAGTGAGTGGTACTGCAGTTCTTATTCATACCCTCCATGTAGTCTCCCCATGTGACATCTGGTGGCAGTGAGCGGTACTGCAGTCCCTAGTCATACTCTCCATGTAGTCTCCCTGTGTGCCAGCATTTCTAGGACACGATTATTCATTATTGGTGATTTTTCTTTTTGCAGGGATTCACCAGTTGGCATTCTCATTCTTCATGATTTTTTCTCTCAGTTACATGTGTCTGCCCTTTTATCGTCCAATGAGGGAGCTGCGTTTGCTGCAGATCAGATCATTTTGGGGAAAGGTTTTCTTCTGTGGTTTGTTTTGGACTGAATGAGATAACTGAAAACCCCCAATCCCTGGACAGGTACAAGCCCTGCCTACTGCCTTCTGGAATCATGTCCAAAGACTCCTAATACCAAATAAATGCAAGGCCAAATGACTGCAGAATGGGGGCTGCAGGTTAGGGACATGGACTACAGGAGGGAAGTAGGGTGTGGGATGGGGACATGGGTTCTGGCTCTCTCTCATTGTAATATTTTAGCTGCTGTGTGGTGGGAATACTATTACTGGGGTTTGTACATTTCATTTAGATTTTGGTGTCTGTATATATTGATTTGCTATTTGGGCAATAAATCATTGTGTTCTATATATTGTCAAGGCCCAGAGAGCTGCAGTTCCTCATTCTGCCCCCCAGGGGGCACTGCTGACTACATGGTGGTGGTCAGCGCTCCTGTTCTGTATCCTCATACCTGTGCCTAGGCACTCGTTCTGTATCCTCATACCTGTGTATCAGGTGGCTTCCTGTTGGGTCTAATCTGAATTGTCTGCAGCAGACGGAGTAAGACTCCACCATTGAGAGGGGAATCTTCCAATAGGGAAACGGGGGGCAATTTCTGGCATGTAGAGAAGGGACCAACCTGAAAGGGGCAAATCCCCAAAGCCCTCCTTTTCAGCCATCAAATTCAGGTGGAAATGGTTTAAGGGAAAACTTGTCAAAATTCTGGCATGCAAACCCTTAATCTTCAGGAGGTGCAAGCAGAAAGACACGGCCTGAAAATGGGTCGGGGGGATATTCCTAGGATACCCGGGTATATATTCTCCCCTGGTGACATGGAGTGCATTCCAGGAGTTCCCCAGATCGGAAAATACTTCTCATTTCATTGGGCGACCCCCATCCTGCTTGGCTCCATCCATCTACGGAAAAAAGGTGGGTAGGAGACAGAGGGGCAGATAGAAGGCAGGTAGGAGACAGAGGGGCAGATATAAGGCGGGTAGGAGAGAGAGAGGGGCAGATAGATAGAAGGTGGGTAGGAGACAGGGGCAGATAGATAGAAGGCAGGTAGGAGACAGAGGGGCAGATATAAGGCGGGTAGGAGAGAGAGAGAGGGGCAGATACAATATTGGGATTCAATTTGCATGCCCCCCTCTGCTGGAAATAAATTCCTTTCCCATGCTCTGTACTCTGAACTGCCCCATTGCCCATAGATTGTGGTAAATGGCTTCATTAGTGGGGTTTCCATAGAAAGGAAGGGCCCATTCTTTGCTCGGAGTTACCCAGAGAGATTCTCACTGATGCCCCAGGTGTGGCCCTCCTATAACAGATTAGCACACAGAACTTGTCATATTGAGCCTGACGGATGATGATTCCATGTTTTCTCTGTTTCTCTTTCCAAATAAATTATTGAATGAAAAACTCCCCAAAAGAAAAGAATTCCAGCCCAAACATCATCTTTGATTTACAGCAAACCTTTTAAAAGTTGTGCTCAGTTGGCGCAAATTACCTCGAATGCCCCCAACCTCCAAAACAATTTGGTGACAAAAAGATGATCTGGGGTCTTAAAGTTTTTGTAGATTTCAAAGCTGAAACTCCCCCCTGCCCTTAATACATTGACCTGTATGGTGAAGTGATCAACCAATAGAAACACTGAAACCTAAAACTTCCTCCATCGCTCACCCCCAACTTACTAAATTCACCAATCTCTATGAATTGCTTTGCACTGTCCGTGCTGGCCCATCACGCTTCCACACGTGTTACCGATCGCACCGAATTGCTTTGTACTGTCTGTGCTGGCCCATCACGCTTCCACACGTGTTACCGATCTCACTGAATTGCTTTGTACTGTCCGTGCTGGCCCATCACACAGAATATCAGAGAGAAGACCAGACAGTAAACGGAGTCAATACAAAATCCCAATGTTCCTGTGAAATCTTCCAATCCCGTGTCGTCATTGTAATTGCTTTGCGTCCTTTGTAAGGAAATTGTTGATGTGTGAAGCGAGAAGATTGAAAGTTCTGGAAACGTAGGAAATGTTCCTGGAGGGTTTTTGTTACCTGAAAGGTGAATGTCAGGAAACGGGAAATCCTGGGAGAAATATTGAGCGAGTTATTATTAAACAGGATTTATATAGCGCCAACATATTACGCAGCACTGTACATTAAATATCGATTGGGTGCAGGACACTAAAACTCCATTTTATTGCTGGAATACAGAAAGGAAGAATTTACAATTCCCTCCGGTACAGATCTTCAGATTTTGGCGGCGGGGGGGAGGGGAGGGGATTGGATACCGGCCGCTTTTCATAGAGATTATTCTTCATGTTTGGTGGAAATTAAAACTTATTACCCCCCGGGGCAACATTACCATTACCCCCCGGGGCAACATTACCATTACCCCCCGGGGCAACATTACCATTACCATTACCCCCCGGGGCAACATTACCATTACCCCCCGGGGCAACATTACCATTACCCCCCGGGGCAACATTACCATTACCATTACCCCCCGGCAATAGAACACTGAAGGGTTATCTGGTTTTTATCGTCGCCCCTCTCTGTAGATTTTGCCTCACTTTCCATCTTAGCAGCAAAGTCCCTCCCCCCCCCTTCCCTTCCCTTCCCCCCCGTCCCCCCAGGTCTAGTAATGGTTGTTGTCTCTATATCACTAATCCATGCACAGCCAAGGCCCAGACAAAAAACTGCATTGCAATGTTTTATTAAAAAGTACTGAAGACAAAAAAATTGTATTTATTCATTTTCTTAAAATAAATTTCTCATACCAACGCTTGGCAAACACACACAGGTTCACATGAAGCCAGAGACAAAGCTCTGACACTTTCACACAGCCAAGGCCATGGGTGACAAATGACCACCGGGCAAAGGGGGTGAGCAATGTTTCCTGTCACTTTCTCCTCCATGGGATAGCTGCACCCACATGATGTCATCTGAAAGTCTGTGGTAATATACTACCAAACAGGCAGAACATCTCTGGGAATAACCTGCACATGCTGCATCCCCCAGTAACAGAAGGAAGAGAGGCCCAAACACCCAGAGCGCCCCATTCGCTGGTCACCATCAGATAAAGAGAACGGAGATCGGCCAAACAACTCTTCATTCTTTGGCAGAGACGAGCACCTTGCTCAGTAACCGCATCCAAAGGAACAAACTATTGCAACTTAAAAATCTCTGTACATATGAATACTCTGACTAAAAGTTGTCTCCTTGTGATGGCATCAAACTCAGTCTCTAACATAGAGAAGTACAAGATTGTTTATAAACCAATAAAAAAAATCCCCCTCCCACCCAACCATGCACCGGCCCATTCTGTACGCGGGAAACAAATACACCCAATGGGCCCCCAAGGGGCCACAATGATGAGGAAGTCTATATGGAATCCCTACTACTGAGAGTGAGAACTTTCACTCCTAAAGCACAGAGAGGGCCTGTGTAAGGCCTATGTAATCTGGATAGAAATCTTGTACTTCTCCTTTCATCTAGGATTCACACATTCCAGGTGGTGAAAATACAAAAGTCTTCCTGAAATCCTAGAAAAATGGAGGGGACCCAAGCAAGGCCAATCATTGGCTGCGTAAAGTGAGTTCTCTCAGGTAAGACTGTGTAAGACTGCGGAGCTCTTCCATAGCATAGTCCTCTGGCATTGGTAAGCGGCCGATGTGGGGTGCCAGCAATCTGAGAGGAACTCGCTGGAGGTCGGAGGAGTCCTCGGATTCCGGTGAATGCTGTAAACGGAGGACCACACGAAGGATGTTGGCAACGCGTTTTGCCATTTCTGGAAAGAAGAAACAATTTGGTTAGAAAAACTTATTAGAATTCGGGCGACTTTTAATGCCCCCCCTCCCCCAATAATCTACCCCAAAATGACAAAGTGAAGACAGAAGTTACACATTTATGTGATATTTCAGCTCTTTCAAATAAACTTCCATAAATATTCAGACGCTTCACTTGAAGCCCCTTTGGCAGCCATTACAGCCTGGAGCGCCCATAGGTTGGATGGGGGGCTTCAGGACAGGTCAGGACTTTGATTGGGCCACTGGGCTGGGTCAGGACATTTGGATTGGAAGGTGAATCTTCGGAATCAATTTACCACAGGACGGCGTCCATTTTCAGTTTTTTTTTTTTCTTTCAAAATGTAAAAAAATTCTGTTTCTGCTTTCTTAATATGGGGAGCAGCGAGTAACGAAACAAAAACTTAAAATGTTTGTAGCATCAGGTAGCAAAATAACAAAACTGAAAAAAGCGAAGGGGCAGAACATTTTCTGGGCACAGCGGGCGTACAGACCCAGGAACCCCACAGAGACGATGGAAACGCTTCATAATGGGCACAGCGGGCGTACAGACCCAGGAACCCCACATGCAGAGACGATGGAAACTCTTCATAATGGGCACAGCGGGCGTACAGACCC
>NC_092858.1:151985-175661 GCF_032062135.1 Pyxicephalus adspersus | reverse complement strand
CAGAGACGATGGAAACTCTTCATAATGGGCACAGCGGGCGTACTAACTTTGGGAACTCTGGAAGCAGAACATCTTTTGTTGCCATTTGCCCCAGTGCAGGATTTCAGTTTTCACATCACATATAAGGACAACTAAATGGCGAATGGGGTATGATGTACTTTTTAGGGGATGGACAATGGTTATAAAGCCTTGATGTGTCCGCCCTAGACAGATCTATACCCAGAGGTCATGCAGAATAATAATGAAGAAAACCCAATTTAGGAGAACAATTCTGTGACCAACCCACTACTAATGAGCTAATATGGAGTGACAAACCTGACAAGGCTGCATGCAGTCATTGCAATACATCAGTTTTATTAGACATTCCCAACCTATAGCCTGACTTCTACTCATCTGTTGTAAGGCAACAACCTGCTAAAGGTAAACGCAATGACTGGCACTAAGAATAGAATATAGCTTGCCGTTATGTGATGAGAAGGAAAGATCTGGCTGTCACTTACCAGACTGAGCCAACCTGTCTTTGGATTTGTAGCACGGGACCTGCTCCACCCGGTTGCAGATTGATGTGACTTTATTATGTAACCTCTCCAACTCATAGCCCGAACATTCATTCTAGGAAATGAAAAGATAAGTCAACCTGTGCCTCGTTCACCCAGAACCCCAATTTTCATCCAAAGGTAATTTTATACATAGCTATCTTATCCTTCAGCCACTAGGGATCACCCATAACTTCATCCTTCCCTCAGACATTACTCCTAGCCTTACCTGTCTGATACTGTTCAGCATTTCTATGATCGTGATGTAGTCCAGGCAAACCTGTCCTGCCGTGTCCCAGCCCTGTATATGGATGGAGTTCTCAGGACGGGACAATTCGTCCAAGAAGCTGTGTAAGTAGGAGTAATTCTCATTTATGATGGCATCTGNAAGACAAATGAGACTTATCAGAGACTCCCCACTCTCTGAAACACACTCCTAGATAAATGTGGGTTTGTACCTGAAGCCAAGTGGTGGGAGACCAGTCTTTGACATTGGTTCCAGTGGCCAGCTTTCAGTAAATACATTGCCTCTTTGTGTTTGTCTCCTTCTCGTCTAGAGCGAATGGCTTTAGCCTCATGAATCCATTGCGCTGGAATGCAGAGCTTTTCAATCAGAAATTTCTCTTTGATGAGTGACTCCGGAGTCTCCTGCAGGACGCAGTGACGGTTAAGAAGCTCTCGTACAGCCGTTTCTCGTACACTAAAGAAAAGAAGGCCAAGCTTAGCAGTGCTGCTATTGAAGTTTGGGAAAGCAATGACATGATTATACTGAAAATGTATTTAAATTGTTGATGCGCAATCCTGGCTAAAATATGGGCCTAAGTTTCCTAGCACTGCCCAGTATTCTTTTTACATGAGGATCACCAGAGCCCAGGTAACCCTTGTAACAGAAGTAAAACAAAAAACCTAACCTTTCATTTTGCAGATCCGTTGATCCCTATGGATTTCCGTATTGGGTTACCGCGTCATTCTGGAATCCCTCATCGCATTGTGGAGAAGCGCCGGACACCGCCACATTCTTTTCTCATTCTGCCTAGCTTGTGATAGATGGGCACATGCATTGACGAAAAAGCCCCTTCTGCACATGCCTGAGATCGGGGATACGCAGAAGGAGCAGCCAGAAGCTTTCTGGGATACACCCCCCCCCCCAAAGGTCATTTTTATCTTCCATAAAAGGGTTGTCTATCCTATGTAAGGTAAGCTTTTTAGTTTAGGTCCCCTTTAACAAGAACTGTCCTAGTTTTTTGCTACTTGGTTCTATTGGTGAAGATTCTTATGTTTTCTGCCCCATGAGGTAAAGTGACATTGTACCACGGTAATACTGATATTGTCATTTCAACCTTTACCATACCATCCAACACAGAGGACAGAACTTACATGGGGTCGGTCACATGGAGCATGACAAAGATGGCCCAATCCCAGAGTCCCACATTCTCCAGCTGGGCAGCATAACTGGAATGCAGCAGTCCTTGGCTTTGTTCCGATAGGTGGGTGTAATTTAAGGCCTGCAACACCATCCATAGGTGCCAGCTGAGACGGTAGTCCAAAGGGTCAGAGGTAATACTTCGGGGGTCCAGAAGCTGGCGGAGATCGTAAGACCTACGGGGGGGGGGGGGGGCCATAAGATGGATTAGCAATTTATAAAGAGCACACACATGCACAAACCTCACCTAACACTAAGCTATGAATGTGAATTTAAAGACAGAACTTGTTATTATGTAGAGGGAGTGGGGAAAATATTAGAAACCCTATCATGACATACTGCTGTTCATGTGTTGCTGGGAATTGTCAGTTGGGTACAAACCAGACAGGAAATCAAACATCAATCATCTTCCAATGGGGAGCACTCTTATGAGAATTCCTCATATTCTAATTTGTAAAAGAAATTAGTAAAATATAAAAAGAATAAATCTTTAGCTTATGACCCCCACATAGAACTAATAGAGCCCAAAAAACAATTTACACTACATACAAGGCACAACTCACCTGTCACTGTACAGCTTAAGAAGATGGAAGCAAACATCTCTCTGGATGGACGGGGAGAAGGTTTCTGACTCCATACTGAGGTAAGTATCCTCTAAATATGAAGGCAGAGGATAGGACGCATAGCACTGTCCCTCATCTGACACCTAGGAGGAGGAATAGGTGAGTTAGCCTGGTTATCTGAGGATTAGCAGGAAGAAGAATCCTAATAATGGTCACAAGAGCCCCATGATCTCACAACATGAAAAGAAGTCCATTAGTCCTATTGATAGGCAGTTAGAAGAGTGTCAGCCCAGTAGAACCAGGAGACCACAAGCCTCAATCTGTGTTAATGCAGATTATCTACCTGAAAAGCCTCCTCGTATTTGTGCAGCGCCTGGGCTATGGAGGCGGTAGGTGGGAGCATGTACCACAGGTGAATAGCCAATGCTCTCTTCCAGTCTAGTTGTGAGCAGACATTGATGGTTCTCTTATCAGAGGATTGCCACACCTGAGGGAAGGAAAACCCACTTAGGATTTCAGTTTTATTTTATTGGTAAAGATGACAGTTTTCATCAATATCATTCAAACGTTTTGCATTCTATCCCACTAGTAGTGCTGACAAACGTAACATGGCTTCACAAACGTTTATCCACATTTCTTGCTGGAAACACAGGCAATCAAACCAATATTTCCCGTGCAGGTGACAACACAGATTCAGCATTTGAACCACACTGTTGCCACCTCCAATCCCAAGGATTGTTATCACCCCATTACAGCCCAGCCAACTTGCTGGGTTCAAATACTTTGTGAAACCACCCTGGAGCTGAGCTTGGACAGCCCCTCACAAGATAGGCCACAAATATTAGGGAGGATTGAAGTGACCAATATATGTAGGGAATCTAAACGGTAATGACTTAACTAGGCCGATTATTCTGTTGGTTTAGAGGATCAGCTTCGTGGTTATCACAAAAGGAAACCCTGACAGTTAACATCAGTACAACAGGCCAAATTCCCAAGATAATAATATCCAAAATATTTCAAATCTCTTTACCATGTATGTGAATGCCACAATCTCCATTTCTCTATGCATAAGCCTTTTACATTGATTTTAAATATCTGGCTGCCATTCTTTTCTTTGGTGCTGGCTCTCGAATGGCCGAAAACACATTAATTTCTTGTAAGGAAAGAGCGTCACCCCCAATTCCTCCCAACACCACAAAGGCATGATCAGCTGACAGAAGAGGAGGCTGTCATGTGTATAGAAGGATATAATAAAACCCTTTTATACATACACGAGGGTAAATGAGAAGACCCTGATCTGCAGGAGAACTTACTGCAGTGCCTGATAACAGCACATAAACCTTCAGCCTCTCCTCCTGGATGAATCGGTCCACCTGTTGCTTTTGCCAGTCCTCTAATTGCATGGTTATCAGTTCTTGCAGCTGCTGATTGCCCACGAGTTGTGACAACATCATGGAAAGCCGATGGTCACCTTTAAAAGACATATTACACAGTTATTAATAAACAGGATTTATATAGCGCCAACATTACAGCGCTGTACATTACACAGTTCAGAGAATGTTATTATATTCATATAATCCTCGTGAGAGGAGTGCAGGATCTGCCATTAGAATTTGATTGCTTCTCTAGTATTAGATTTATATAAATACACATTAAATGCTCACCAGATCTCTGTGCCAGGCGACAAGCTTCACTGATGCGGCAGCCGGTCAAATAGCTGAACACTGCTTCAATGGAACGTTCCTTTTGGTGCATTACCACCTCAGACTCGATGCGTTCGGCTGCTGTCTCAGCCAACCAATGGGAGAAGGCTTTTCTGCGTTCTAATCTCTCCACATACTCATTTGTTTCATCCAAGCTGGTCTCCAGGTCACGCAACTGGCCCCACAAGGCCTTGCACATGGTCCACGTTAAGTACCACTGTTTTATTACAGCTGTACAGGACAGAGAATTAGAACATTCACATAAGTACACCTCAATTTAGGGAACTTTATGCCTCAACAGTAGGTTCACAGACCCTCAGTAATGAGACAGCGTGGTCTCCAGCAGGAATGGGGGAAAATAAAAATCCCACGCATTAATGGGTGTGTTTTGCGCTGCAACAAGAGTCAGAGAATGGATGGCATCACCATGCACAAGTTTCAATGTGTACTATGGAAACACAGGTTTGATGGGGCTCTTTAATATAATTGATTTTAGCAGATTTTACCTAGTGTCAACTTTACTAAAGTTCACCAAAAACCTGCAAAAGGCTGTTTTCAGGTATTCTTCGTATTACGACCAGCTCCTCCGACTAGTACAAATTCACGCAATGTCTTCCTTGGGCTCCCTTAGTCTTCCTCCTCCTCATTCCTCTCATTCACATGTCACTGACTTGCTGGCACTATTGCAGACCGGATCTACCCTATGCTCCTCGCTTACCGACCATTTCATCTAATGACCAGGTCTCAGGAAAGGAACTTGGTCGTTAAGCAAAAAGCATCTGTACAGAAAAGGCCAGAACTTCCATTAAGGTCCATATTCAGCAAATGTAGGCTATAAAGGATGCTTCTTCAATGCAAACAATGCGTTTGTGATTATCCCCTCCTACATGTTATTCACTGCCTTCCCTTGATTACATGAAATGGCCAGTTCTATGTAATAGATGGCTCTAAGGTGCATAAAAAGTGACCAATACCTCGACAGCATAGAAAGTAAGCATGTTGCTGTAGCTTACATAAGAAAACCGGTTGATTTTAAGGGGTTTAAGATTGCCAAATCAAGCTTGTCAAATGCTTACTTCAAGCAGACAGAAATGAACCCCCCATGAGGTTAAAGTAAAAAATAATCCATCCTTTTATGAAAAGTGAACATTTTGGGGACAGACCCATTTTAAGTGCTTTAGAATAGTAAACATGAAATAACTGCAGTGTGTTTAAGACATAAAAATAAAAAAGTAAAATTACCCAGCTTTAGCTATTACTGAAAAAAACCCTGTACATCTTGAAGCCCACCAGAGCGGTTATTACCATCATAGCGTCTCATTACTTTCTATATTCCATAATACACACAAGTCTGTACAGTTCACTCACTTTCTAACTCTGAAGGCTCCCGAGACTCTTCATTAATCCAGCCGGCATAGTCATGAATAGCAGCAAAGCCAGGGTTAGGTACAAGAAGAGGACATGGCTCAGACTTTATGGTGCTGTTCTTCAGCTCAATCTCCAGCGGTATTAGATAAGACTGAAGATCTTTACCTTTCTCCTCCAAACTTAGCTTTTCCAGGTGAACTTTAAATGGAGAGTCAGCAAGCCTGAAGAAACAAAAAGACATCATGTTTGTAGCTTCCATCACACATAGTAGTTTTTTTGGGTTGGGATACCTGGTAGTGCAATGTTTAAGTCAGTGATTTTCAACCACTGTTCCGTGGCACACTAGTGTGCCATGAGAGATCTTTAGGTGTACCGTGGAAAATTATCCAATTATCATTGTCGAGTGCCTGTGCTGTAGTGACTGGCAGAGTAATGTAATACTCTTCCATGTCAGTGGGTGGCAGTAGGTAGCTCAAGCGCCTTGTTTATTTTTAGAGGTGAGAATTAGCTACAAAGTGTAATTTTGTAACACTTTTGATTTGTGGTGTGCCGCAGGATTTTTTTAATGTAAAAAATGTGCCGTGGCTCAAAAAAGGTTGAAAAACACTGGTTTAAGTCACTTTTAGCTGGTTGCATCACTTCTCACTTTTTTTTCCTTCTGCAAAAGGAAGATGATCCAGTTGTCAATTTGTGGAGAAAGCAACTGTAAGGCGAGGGTGGAAAGCAAAGATTTGTGGCAATATAGAGGCAGCTGTAAATAGAGGAATACAGGGCCACGGCCCTCGGCCAGCACAGAAGGGGAAATGGGAGCTGCAGTTGCTTTTCCTTACAAGAGAAGCATTTGAAAGGGAAGGGAGAAGGGTTAGGGATCTCTGGCGTTTTAGAACATGTGACTAACTTTGGTCCCTCTATGTCACTTTCACATTTTGCTTTGGCACAAACTTCCCCCCTTGGTATATGCCCTCAGACACTTTCCTGTAATAGGAGTCCACGTCCACCGTGCAAATCCCTGGCTCAGGGAAGTGGGCGGGCTGTTTCACAACACAACCCGCCCACTCTACCATCGCAGGCCCAGATCTGTGATGGCAGAGTGGGCGGGGTTATGGCATTATGATGTCACTATGGGGGAGTTTCCTCCCCTTTGAATGACAACCAGCTCCCCGCGCATGTGCGGTCAGAAGCCAGTAATTTTAGTGATGCACGGGATCAAAAAGGTTGGCGACCGCTGATATATGTGATGTAACACCCAGAATTCATCATGCAGAGCCTATAAATAGCCAAGCTTGAATGGACTAAAAATGTTGCTGCTGTTCCTATAAGCCCCGAGGTGTGTAATACATTGGCCCTCACCTCTGAGCATAGTGGGAGCAATATTTGTGTGATTTATACAAAAGTTTTGAAGCTACTGAAGTTCCAGCACTTGATTTTTTATATTCTACTGGTCTCCATGTAAACTTACGATTTGGCTGTGATTGGTTTGGGCAGAAAGCCGTAGTCCAAATTCTCAGATTTTTTTGTTTTCTCCATTGTGCTGTACTCGCTTATGACATCTCCACTGTGAATCAAGGTCCAGTTGGGCCCCCAGCCAACTCGGAAGGATCGTCCCATAAACAGACCCATGTCAATTAACATTTTGTCACGGCCAAAGCACACAGACTTCCCCAAAGGTACCATGCCTTGCTGTCTTCGGGTTCCCACTGTCTTCAGCTGTATATCTGGAGCAGGAGCAGGCATTAGAAAGGAGGGCGCAAGAAGGCCAAGACCAGGCCATGGGGCCCCTGTGGAAGCCAAAGATGGACTTTGAAAGCTGTGGCCCGGCTCACTCTGTTTTTGTAATGAGGACCCAGTGAAGCGGGACTGCAGAAGGCCTCCAACTGAAAAGAAAAGAAACACATGTACTTTAGAGCTGACAAAGATTCCATATATAAAAATTAAAGGTGCTATTTTCTAGGAGGTCAAGATGCAGGGCTAAAGTTTCAAACTGTGAGTACAAACTTCCAAGACCGCGTTGTATATCTGATCCAGAAGGTCTCACAGTGGCTTATAATTCCATATTACTCCTATATTCTATACAGAACAATGGACTCAATACAGCTATTTGGTACTGAATCCAATACAAAATGATTTGAATTTCCCGCCGATCCTCCCGCCTGCACCAACGTCAACGGGAAACCCAGTGATCGTCCCTGCAGTTCGCGGCTGAAGATCGGAGGAGGACGTGTCCCCAGGACCTGCGGGGACCAGCAGGACGCCGGGGGACAACAACGGAACAAGGTAAGTGTTATTTTTTTTTTTAAATATTTTAGGCGACCCCGAAAGTGACTGGAGAATAACACGAGTAACACTCAGGATTACTGCTGGGGGGTTAAACTCCCCACACTCCTCCATTGCAGCCAGCATCTCTTCCCAGTTCTCTTCTGGGTTTATATTGCCAACTACAGAAAGATTGGACACAAAACCATCAAGAAGCCAGCAACAAGTTGGTTATGTCCCCTTCACACCAAGTTTTAAATGAAACTAAGCAGTAAGAAAACATCAACCAAGGGAGGCTGCCAAGTTCCCATTTTCTCCATTATTGAGGGACACACATAGCCAACCACCAGAAATATGGGTAATACCTTGCAGGCCAGCATCAATCAAATGACCAAACCTCAAAACCTACAAATCTGAAAAACCAAATGTAACGGTATCAACCGTTGGCGACGTCTTTCCCCCTGGTCCGGGTGGCCCTGTAGTTACTCCAGCAACTCCCCAAGCTGAATTCCCCTAGTTGGGCAGCTCTTACAAGAGCTAGTAGTAATATAGCGGTTACCTACAACACGAGACACGGCTGCGAGTTGAGGGTGAAAAAGAAAGAACACTTTATTGATGCCACACTTGGTATTATATACAAGTCCCCATGCAAGGGGACCGCCCCTCTGGAGCTGATGGAGAACAAGGGGATACACACTGACCAATGGAAATAACGCCACAATCCGGGACACTCCCACCCGCCAATGGAAATACCGCCACAAACCGGGACACTCCCACCCACCAATGGAAAACACCCCACAATCTGGGACACTCCCACCCACCAATGGAAATAACCCCACAATCGGGGACACTCCCACCCACCAATGGAAATATCGCCACAATCCGGGACACTCCCACCCACCAATGGAAATAACCCCACAATCCGGGACACTCCCACCCACCAATGGAAATAACCCCACAATCCGGGACACTCCCACCCAATGTCTCCCTTCTGTCTGGGAGATAATTAGGTCAGACACCGGACGTAACCCACTCATCTCCAGACAGACAGAGGGCCTTTGTTACACCAATCCTGGTACTTAAAGCCCCAAGAAGCATCAACAGGTCGTATTGCAATAGGAAAAGATGGCTTCCAATGTCACAAGGTATAGGTGTGAGAAGTGTTCTGGCAATGCCACAAGGAAGGGGATAGCCCTGGAAGCTTAGGAACATTTAAGAGGGCCATCTAAAAAGAATCCGATTTCCAGAAGATGGGTATACAAGATACGTGCAGCCACCGGATACCAAAAGTTTCAGTTCCTGTCCTGCTGTGGGAATTCTCAGACTTCCAATGATTAGAATCGTAAGATTCCCCCCTCCCCACAACCTATTGCTATGGAATTGCACAAAAAGCATAAAAGGGTTAAACTAAGCAAACTCTGCATTCCAGGTGGGAGATGAAAACTCTAGCGCCCCAAGGTGTACACAAACCCAAACATCTTCTTTGCCCATTTAGGCATTATTTGTGGAAACTTGTCCAATCATTTTTATTTTCATTTGTTGGAATACTTGGAAACCTGGCAATCCATGCTGATTAGCAGCATATTCGTAGGAGATACAGCATAGCATTACCTAGAATTATGCACCATTTTCAGCCATAGCTCCATCCACCTGTAGGAGCATGGAATGCACAAAGAGCAATCCAGGAAAAAAAACAAATACACAGGAAATGCCCTACTTTATAAGATGTAATAGTAATGCCTACCTACTGGAAAGGGTAAAATCATAAACTAGGAAATGCTGATCCCATGGTGCTAATAAGTGATATCAGGCAAAAGTTTGGCATTCAGCACCATAGAATAACCTGGCATAATATAACCCGGTGGGGGAAAACATATAACACCCTTGGTGAATGGGTTGTAGTAACACTATACTACATTTACTTTGCCACGGCACCGTCAGACGCCAATCCCTTGTCTGGTATGGTCATCCACAAATGTCTTGTGCACTGATCTGGCAACACAAGCACCTAAAACCGGTCTGGTATATAAATTCTCTGTACAGGTGTTGGTAAATAACTGCAGACCAAGTGTAGGGATGGGGAAGACAAATGTCAGTTCTCTTGCAAACAAACAAAAGCATGCCAAGTCATAGAGCCGATTGGGGCCAGGCCTCCATTGCTTAGTACTTCTGTTATAGATGACTCAACCACTTATACAAAAACAAATCCTTCTCATTTGTTAGCAGGTTTCACAGTATTGAGTTATAGTCTAACAATTACTAGCCAAATAGTCCACCAATCTAACTGGTTGCTATGGGTTACCTCACTTTGCACTGGAAAGCACTGAGCATCGTGCACTTACCACTGGAAGTCCGCTGAGCCTGTGACGAGGGGTGGAGCAGTCGTGGAGATGGCATTTCCTGGGATGTCTCCAGTAAAGATGGAAAGTGATTAAAATGTGTTAGGAGGTCACTGCCACCATCTTCCTCCATCAGAAGAGACGCCTTCATCACCTGATTAATACAGCAAATCAAGAAATAATAGGAGGGGGATAAAGGCTTTCTACACAGTATACAGAGGTAAAAGACAAAAAGCTGATGGCACCCACGTTAGATTTTTTTGGAAATAGTTTGAAAATTGGTTGCATGTGAATATGGTTTCAGTTATCATTTCTCTCTATAATAGCCAATAACACTGAAATCTAGTATGTAGAAAAGAAGAATCCCAGCGACTTCTCTTTCCATGAAATTGACTTTCATCCCCCGCACCCGATTGGTGACTACAAACAGATGTAGACCAAGTAAACTGCTGCGTCTCTTCATGCTGTGAAAAGGAAACTGTAATCCAGCACCGTTCTAGCCGTCAGCCTTTTTATAGTGACTATGCTGGAGATCAGATTCAGGAAATCTCAGCAAATAAAGGTGGAGAGGTTTATTTCCAGATATTTATTACACAGGTAACTCACCTGTAGAGCGTGGGGGTTCACACCAAGAGAAGAGGCAATGTGTATGGAGGCCGAGACTGCTTCTTGCTCCTCGGCAATGTCAAAATCTTCCGCAGCCGCTTCCTTGTACTGCTCCTGAGTTACATCCACCATATCGCTGTCCAGTTCCAGGCCATGTGCCAGCTGTTCCAGTACTGGGCTCTGGGAAGAGGTAAAAGTCACACTTCTGCCACAGGAATGTTTTACCAGCATCGATAACAGCTGCTGTGGCTGTACAATTTCTATTGGATGCATATTATTAAAATTAGATTTTTGTATTTATTGAAAATTTTTTTTTTTTGTAGAGTGCTGAGGGTCACAGGAAATGTATTGAAAAAACATGTATTGCTTGCAGTAGCTATGTCTGTATCTTGACACAAACCAGTGCAGGTTTTAACTAAACCTACAGACCAAAAGGTTTATATCTGCTGCCCCAACCAGGACGCTGCTTCCTAAAATTCCCCCAAAAGAAGGTGACCAGGAGCTGCGGAGACGTACATGGCAGACAAACTTAGAATGAGAAATTGTGCACAGGACAACCCTCCAGGACTTGGAGAGGAACAACCAAAGTCCTCCTCACCAACAGGGTACAAAGGATGACAGAAAAGACTTCCATTATAAAATCAGATTCCAGGCAACTTGGTCTGAAAATGTAACACTTTCCCCTCATATTCACCCCCAAAGACACTAAACTGAAGTTTTCTGTGATTGCCAACAAGATTATTAGGAGCTTAAGTTCCCCTGGCCGAAGCCTCCTGCAGGTTCCATTGGAATGGCTGCATCTGAATAAAGTCCAATCTTTCCAATGACCCATTTACCAATAACCACTTTTAGAACCTAAAGAACCATATGACGTTTTACAGCCACAATGCAAATACAAATCTAATAAATACCTGCAGACATAGCAAAGGCCAGGCTGACCAACAGAAATAATCGATTTCCAAGGGCTCTACATTGACAACCCATCGCTCAACACCCAGCGTATCCAAATATCAATGTAATCAAATTTACTTTTTACTGCAATTTAAATCGACTGTAAAAGGAAATCCAACATTCCAGATCTGTATTGTGTGCACAACACATATAGTCACACAATATTACACTTTATATGCCATTCACATCACACTATACACCAAAAGAGCATTTATATAGCTGACATATACTGCAGTGCTGTACAGAGAACACTGAGCCAGTCCCATCAGTCTCTGTACAGAGGAGCTGACATCTTCTTCATCCGAGTCCTGCAGGCCATATTTCGAGAAGTGCTTTACCTGCCAACACAGAGGAGTGTTAAAGTTATCATCACACAACCTGCTAATATCATACACATAAAACAATGATAGGTTTGAATGTATTACCATAGCAGTTTATATATTAGGAGTATGGTACAACCCTACCATAGAATGATATACTCACCCTGAACACCCAGGATCCTGTTTCTGGACGATACTCCTTAAACTGAGCTCCCTGCTTGCGAGAAGCTGCCTCCAGCTTGCTTTTGTAGTTCATCTCTGCTAATTGCTCAGGGCTCTTAATCAGCTCTCGAGTGGTCTTATTAATTGGCCAAACTTCATTTAGAGTAACTTCAGCAGCCCTAGTTAGAGGAAAAAACATTTTGTTAAGATTTCCATTGCATTTGATGTTTTTTAGGTCATACAGTCAGCTTCAGGAAGACTAAACATAGGCAAACTAATTAAAAATAAAATAATTTCCAGATTGAGATAACCCCTCCTGTTAGCATATCTGTGTGTAGCAAGCAGTCCCAATACTATATTCAAGAAACACAAAACTGGAAGGATCCATGTCATACAAATTCAATGTGCCTATGGTTGAGCCTTGACACCATAAGCTTGAATAGTCTGTTTGACCACCTAGAAATGTCATGAAAGGGAGGCTGAGCACCCTTTAAGGGTCAAATCTGAAATAGACAATTACTTTACCTTTGCTTCTATTTCAGACTACTGTGTTGCCTACAGCAAAGCCGCGGGATTTTCCTGTGCCGTGTCCGGTAATTGAATAAAAGCTCTAAGCAGAGCATGAAAAGTCAGCGGTCCCTGTAATAAGACGGCACGGGCAGAGACTTGACCTTTTGAAAGTACTTAGGGCCATAGAGAAATGAATGGATCATTTCAACAGAATAACCTGGATGGGATTATTTACCAGAACAATTATCCAACATGGTAGGGACGAATAAGCTGGAGTTACAAGACAACGATTGGTAGAATCGTCCTCTTCCGTGTGCTTCATCCTACGTCACCCAACCCAGGCGCAAGATTGGGTGACGAAGAATGAAAAAAAAAATTGCCAAACTCATTGCGCATGTGATCGGCAAATTTTTCTCTTTGTGAGAAAAGGCTCCATGCATGTCGGGCATGCGCAGAAAGAGCACCAAAGAGCCTCCCGGAATGCCCGACAAAGGTATACTGGAAGCGGGTGGTGCTGCAACTTTATAAAACAAAAAAAAAAAATCTACTTTAAAAGGTTCCTGCCACAGTCCATAAATGTAATATCACAGCTAGAATGGAGTAGAGGGCAGAAGCACCCAGCAAGAACCAACCACCAGCAAAAACAGTGTTTTAATAGGGAATTAGAAGAAACTAACTTGTCTTGTTAAAGCCGAACACTTACAAATCCATGATCAGACTGGTCATTAGTGCAGAGGAACAGGCAATGTCTTTTCCACAAAAACCCCCCTACCTGCCCAATCGCTGCAGGTATCTATCTACAGAGCTCAGCTTTGGATGCTGGGATAGCGGACAATCCTAGCTTTGGCTGCTTGCCAGCCAATCAAGATGGCAGACTCCAGGAAGAAAATAAAGATGGCAGCGCAGAGTATCGTGGGTTTAATTCTGCTTTCAACATTCAAAGCCGTGTGCACTTTTACTGCCACCATTTCCTTATAGTAGAACTAAAACTCAAGTAAAATTATGAATATAGCAGAAGTGATAGCCTTTTTCCTGCAATAAAACTGTTCATAATCTTCTCTACACTGAGCTGATCATGAGACTCTCAGTACAAGCCATTATCAGCAATGGATCGAGGAAAGGGACGTTTATTTGTGAAAAGGTAGGCAGCTATATTATCACAGGAATGAAAGACTGTCCCTTCTGCAACACAGAACCTGACTGCTCTCCATTTTTTATTTTCAGGTTTAGTTTTTCTTTAACAACCATGACTGAATTCACTCTCACCCCCACCAAGGATCTGGATCCTTCTACCCGCTTGATAAAAAAAGGTCACTTATATAAAAGCATATATTTACTGTCTTGTGCCCATTGACCCAAAACGTTAACTCATTACAAAGGCGTCAGGTTTTTATTGCTGCCTGTACCCTAGTGAGATTTTTTAGGCCAAGGTCATCATATATATCACCCAGGTACTAACATTCCAAGATAGAATTCCTATCAGGAAAGACTTCTTTTCACTTCCTGTTAAGGGTCCAGACAGGAAGTGAAGGGAAAAGCTCCCCAGCTAAGTAAAATATCCCAAATTGTGTTCATACCCTACCTGAAAAAGCAGCTATTAGAATAATGCTATTGGCCTGCTAGCCAATATAGAAAATACAAAGTTTCCCATTAAGGCAAACTAAAGTCTTGTCATGAAACATTGCTGGTAGGTAGATTGCAGCAATAAAAGGTTCCTCTGCTCCCCCAGCAATGTGTGTGTATTAAGCCCTTGTACAGACAGATAGGTAATGGAGTCATAGCAGGAGTGACAGGAGAATGAAGGAGAGATGGATATACAGCTATACTCTGTTCTAGGAAGAGAATCAGCGAGAGGTACCCGGTTGTGCTCTCCTCCATAGGACAGTACAGTGGTCATTCACTGATCTGTCAGGTAACATTGGTGAATGACATTAAGGGAGTAGTGTACACATGCTAGAGTTTTGAATCATCTAGAGTCTGGAAGTAGCTTTAGGTGCCAGAATAAACATGTGTGTGCATGAAATAGGTCACCCTCAGTTTGCCAATGACACTGAACCGAGAATAATGGGCAAGGAGTTCAGGGGCAGTGATGGAGCAGTTGGATTGCAGTGATTAGAAATGGTTGCTTTGGCAGGCAAGTATACTGCACAATATGGTACATGCCTGGGGCACAAAGAGCGGCGTTCTGATGCAAAGGAAGTACAAAAAAAAAAAACCTTAAAAAGCAGCAATCCAATCTGCTCAATGAGGATCTTGAAAGACAAATACTCCCAACACCAACAGTCATTTCATATAAATACTAATGGTTTTTGGCAACCCAAAACAGTTATTCACACAAATAACAAATGAGTAGTCATCTTTACCTGTTTAGACCTTCTCCCACAGGTGGCTTGTTGGCGTCATCTGTGTATACAATCACCTCCTTACTGCGGATATGGACTATTTCATCAAGACTCATGTTGGTCAGGTTCACTGGTCCCTCAAAGAAAATGGACCCATAGCCTGAAACAAAATGAATGAAAATAACACACAATGTATGTGCAGCTCAGTGTACTATAAAAGGACAGGCAGGAATGTTTTTACAGAAGGGACAATACTCCCGCAATAACAATCCTGCGTGATATTCTGTTCTGTTTATCTTTTCTGCATTCTGTTCAGCTTTAACCCGATGACCAATTAGGAGAATAGTTATTCACTCAGAATGTAAAAACCTGCATAAACCTGTTTTGGTGAAAATATTTTAGATTTCTCATTCCTTTTTTCTTTAAGACGCGAAGCTAGGTGGACTACTATAGGCTGATCTCTGACTGTCTGCTTTGTTGTAGAACAGAATGTGTTAGCGAATGTGATCATTGCCGATTATATTTCTCCCTACTATATGTTAGATAGCGGACAATTCTGGGATCTCAAATGGATCTCTTAATTCTCAGAGAGCCCTCCTCATACAAGTGGGACAAGTAATAGAATTTGGTTCTCCAAAGTGTTGAGTGCAGGAGATGTTCTCATGGGGGTGCAGAGAAGCACAGAGGAATGGTGCTAGGTGCAATACACAAGGACTGAATGCACTGGCCACTCACCTTTCCGACCGATAGTGAAGCCATCAACAATGCACTCTCCGTTCTCATCCACCATGTTGCCCAGTTCTTCCATGGAGGGGATTGTGTAGTAACCCTCTCTGGTCAGAACTATGCCTGCAAAAGCAAATGTATGGTTAACATAGGGAGATTTCCAGACTATCCTTTAAGTGCAGAAACAATATTAACCTGCAGGGTGTGGTGGGGCATCATTTAGAATTTCTTCTTCATTAAGGGAGTTCTCATCCACGCTGACATCTAATCCACTCCTTAGACTGGGCCTCATGTTTAGAGCCAAGATGGTGTCATCCATGCTGTCCATGTGCTTCTCTTGGCTGGAGGAGAGAGGTTTGGATAATGGTGGAGGATAGAATGTTGACACCTCTTCATCATGCTCTGCTTCCACTCTGTGGTTTTCATTGGACCTTTAAAGGAAATAGACAATAGTGCCTAGATGTATAGCACAGGTTGTATGTGACAATATGTGGGACAAGAGTCATGGTCAGACTAAACCCTTACCTGTCTCTGGTCTCCATGTAACTATTGGGGGAGGTTGTCTCATCAGCTATATCTGCACTTGCAGGAGATAACAGGGAGCTAATGTTGGTGGTGCTCTTCAGAACCAGCTTCTTGATACTTTTCCTGTGGATAGAGAAACAACAAGTATGTAAAGTGTGAATTCTGTATAAGACAGTAATCGGCAGATTTATGCCACACCTCAGATATCAGATCCTTTACCTGATTGACACTGCCCACATTGCCTGTGGTTCTAATCCATCAGTGCAAGCAAAAGCCTGAGATAAGCTAAGAATGCCAGAAGACTACCATGTTGGGCCAGGCTAATGGCTCATTCAATTGCAAAGACATCCCTAAGCATTAATTTAGACAATATAGCAAAAAAATGAGCAGAGCAAAAAATAACTTGCCATTAAAGCTGTAGCCAAATTTGTATTCCATTGTTACCCATGTCCCCTTCATGAACATACTAATAAAATCTATTACATATCTAATGTTATAAAAACAGCAATAATACTGGGTATCCCTACTTCTCTAGCAGACAGATTATGGCAGAGGAGGGTGTTGCATATAGTTTCCTGCAAACAGAAAAATGTGTTGTGCACACAGTTCAGATAACTAAAAGAAGTGAAATCCAATGAATAGGAGAGGCAGGCCAGGAACGGGCAGGCCAGGAACGGGCAGGCCAGGAACGGGCAGGCCAGGAACGGGGTGCTAGATAATGCTGGACAACCTCCAGCCAGGACATAAGACAGGCTCTGATTTCACTGCACACTGTCAGCTTCTCAGTGTGCATTAGAAGTTGCAATATAATTTGCATACAACTGTGGGACTAAGGTAAGGCAAGAGATTAGAATTAAAGAGCAATAAAATCAAACTTTGCTAAGACAGGAAGTGAAGGGACTACATGGGACAGGGGAAGCATGTATACAGCTGCAGTGATAAAACCAGACAGCCCCCAAATGCTGAATTTTATAAACCCCACTAAAACTAGCAGAGAATTCTGTGTGTCTGATCAGATTTGCACACTTATCTCAAGTGGTATCAGAGGGCGATAATGTCATTAGGAGAGAAGGAGGACATCAATATTCGGGTTGAATCAGCAGGCAGGATTTGGCAAGCAGTAGTTGCATTCATTTGGGCATTGTAACAGTGACCTACAAGGTATATTACAGCCCAGATAAATGAATATCGCTAGTGGGTGGGCTTTACTAGATGAAAGCAATATCCTATTATTCATAATCCATTTAGAAGCAAACAGCAAGACATTAAATGATAGAAGTCCTTCCCACAAGCTCTCTGTCACTGTATACTAGGAGAAAGAAACCCAGTTACCATTTAAGATTATCAATCAGCTGGCTGGCAGAGTGATCACAAGACTGAAACAAATCCACTTACTTCGGCATGAAAGCTCCGCTTGTCATTAATGGTTCGTCGTCATCTAACCCATCGAAGAGCTGTGATTTAGTGGTCCCTGCATTGTTCAGTGCTTTAGGGCGCACCCTGGCTGCAGGGCGGGGGGTTAGCTTGTAATGGGTTGGTGTAGTAAGTGCTTTCTGGGCAGCTGGGTTGGTGGGCTTCAATCGCTGAAATAAAGTACAATACACCAAAATTAATTTTACTGCAAAAACTTCCTATTATCAAACCCAACATTAATTGAAGAGGATGACAGGTGCTCTTGCTTTACCCCTTTTATCCCAGGGCTCTTCTCACATCATAACCCCTACTTTAACTGGAAACATCAAACAATAGCTCAATGTTTGCAGACTACCCTGGCATATACATTTTTTCAGGGCAGAATTGGATGCACAGATTTATTTTTTCCACCAGTACAACAATTCTGTAATTTCCCACGGCCAGATATTCTACCAAACACATACTAACAAAGTCTGAAGACTTAAAGTATAACAAATGTGTGACTTTTCTGTAACAAAGCCAAACTGTAAGTTCAAGTGAACATTCATGCTTTTAAATTACAAGGCAAGCATCCCACTCTGTGATGAATCTTGCTACCTTTTATTTGGAAAGGTATCTTGTCCTTATAACTTCTCCATAGGCTTGTACAAGTCCATGGCAACATCACTGGCAATGGGACGATCATGGTAATGTCATATTAAGCAGTGAATTGCAGCCTTTCCTACCAGACTCAGGAAATGTGTCCAACAAAAAGCAGAATAGCAGAACCAGGTACAATATCAAGCTAATGTAACAAAGTAGGGGAACATTTTTTTTTACATATGTACGTCTTATCTAGACAACTCTCGGATGACCCTCAAGCCAAGGGTCAGGGTAAGCTTGGAATGCACTTTTTAGCAGTTTAAACATCATGTTCAGGGGGTTATGGCTTATTAACTCCCCGAAAAAGGTACTGTATACAATGTCAAGTATTTGCACAGCACCCTATCACAATGTCTCTGGTAAAGAGGGGCAGTGCCTAAACTCACCTCCTCTTTCTTCTTGGGGTCATCCATGATGTTTCTGAAGAGAGGAGAGTCTCCATATGGGGAGTAGGCCAGGGCATTGATCTGTTGTTGAAGAGCCAACTGTTGGGCGGCCGCTGCATTGGGATCACTGAGAGCTAGAAGGAGGAAATGAAGGCGATTAGTATGACACATATAAATCTCTGGCACAAATCACAAGGAGATCGGCAACGTTCCTCTGCACATGTTCAGCCTAAAACAACTGAAATATAGAACTTGGGGATCCAATGTAAAATTTTGTTCTAGTGTGCTCAATGATCTTATCACATTGGGGTCCAATGTCAGGACCTGATGTCAAGCACCCATCTGCAGTTTACTATGGGTTTAAAAGTCTGGAAATATTATGAAAAGAGGCATGAGCACAGTGTGGGTGGCGAGTCCTAACAATGACAATTCCACTTTTTATTGTTAAGGAAGCATACTTACCGACCGGGGCCTGAGCATTACCAAATCCTAAGCCACTGCTGGAGGTGTTAAATCCAGTAGCACCAAATGTGCCAGTACCAAGTGTGCCTAGTTTTGGCTGGGTATTTCCAAACAGGGAGGTCTGTCCTGTATTTAAAGCTGAAAGAGAAAACAGATGATGATTAACACAAATCTGATCGCATTGACAAGACAATTTAAAGGATTAGGCAATTTTCCGTGCCCCTGAAGTAGTGAAGGGCAATGATATAAGAAGCCATTTAATAGTGTTACTGAATGGCTTTCCCACAGAAATATACAGGGTAATCAGACAGAGTAGTA
The DNA here is from genome assembly GCF_032062135.1 of Pyxicephalus adspersus. NCBI lineage: Eukaryota > Metazoa > Chordata > Amphibia > Anura > Pyxicephalidae > Pyxicephalus > Pyxicephalus adspersus. The sequence continues at coordinate 156,113 of NC_092858.1, read as the reverse complement.
ACTGACACAAGGAATCACTATCTCCACAACTACTAATTCAGAGCAGTTTAGGCCAGGGGTCTGCAACCTGCGGCTCTGCAGCCTCCTTGTTGTGGCTCCCTTCGGCTGCCGCGGGGAGATCTCTGATGGGGGATTCCCTTCCTCCCAAGACACTGCGGAGGAGGGGGATTCCCTATCCGGTGTTCTAATGAAAAAAAATCTACCAGTGAAATAAATCTACCACGGGGCGTGTACAAATGGGTGTGTACAATGACATCCCCCTCCTTTGAACCCCAATTCCTCTGGAATGGGGAGATGTACAAAACCAAAAATGTAGGTGCAAGTGGGGGACACCTGTGACTAACACCCCCTAAAATTTAATTGTTAGGCTATCCTCAGAACCTAAAGAACTCTGCCCATCAAAAAAATCTACCGTTACACATTGCTGGAGGCACCTGAACCCCAATTTCTCTGGAACAGGAAGGGGGTACAGGTGAACAAAATTAGACGTGCAAGTGGGGGACACCTGTGGCTAACACCTCCTAAAAACTCCACCCATCAAAAAAACCCTACCCTGTTACACATTGTTGGAGGCTTCTAGCACCTAAACCCCAATTTACCTGGAAACCGGGGTACAGGTGAAAACAATTTGAGGTGCAAGTACGGGACACCTGTGGCTAACACCTCCTAAAAACTCCACCCATCAAAAAAATCTACCCTGTTACACATTGCTGGAGGCTTCTAGCACCCGAACCCCAATTACTCAAGATTGGGGGGTACAGGTGAACAAAATTAAAGCTGCGAATGAGGGACACCTGTGGCTAACACCCCTTAAAATTTCATCACTAAGGCATCGTCAGAACATAAAGAACTCTGCCCATCAAAAAAATCTTCCCTGTTAGGTTAGAAGCCTCCAGCTAATGTAACAGGATGATACGTTAGAAGCTGGAGGCTTCTAGGGGCATAGTTCAGTGTTTAATTTATTTCAAAGTAGGCCTACACATGCACACTTGTTGTAACAGGTAAAATTAAAAAAATATTCAAACTTTTAAAAGTTTATAAACTGTGTTATGTTTTGCGGCTCCAGACTATTTTTCTTTAGTGGAAGAGGAGGCAAAATGGCTCTTTTGATAGTAAAGGTTGCTGACCCCTGGTTTAGGCACACTTATCACCGCTATATAAATATGGAAAGTTTTCCTAAAACAAAAAGACAAAAAAAACAAAAACCCATTAGGGCATGAAATAAAGCAGAACTAAACCCCACTATACTAACTTGACCCATTCTGTCACTGGGTGCCTTGGTCTTCTTCCAGCTTGAGATTTTAGGCAACTTGATTGGCTGCGCCTGGGTGACTTAACTACTGGAAACATGTGTGGGAGTTTTTAAAGCGCAAAGGAAGCCTGGATGGCTGGGTATTCGGGCAACAAATGCTTGTGCACCTCAGCATTTCTCACAGTTCTCTAAAGCAATCAGGCAAATAAGAAAGTTTACTGTGTAAGGGGCCTTGCTTATCCCTTTCTACAATAATCCCATCTGATCCAACATTAAAAGTGGAATATTCGTTCCCCTTTATTAGGGTAAAGCAGTACAATGCAGGCAACACCAAGGTTACCACCCCAAGACATTCATTCCATAAGTTCAGATAGCACAGAATGCATGACCATACCACCTGCCCATCATTATTGGCCCAGTACTATGAAAGCTAACCCGATTAGCCAACAGGATCTGACAGGAGATTAGCGTGGGTTTTCAATATCCAACTTTAACACAAATGTATTCTATAACGCCATCTTCATTGCAAAGTCACGGCACACACATACTACTACTACTACTACTCCTCCTCACATACTAAAAAGTGTGTGATGACACTGCCAGCTTCATTAATGTCACTGCTCTGAATTGCTCCACCTTCTCACTAATTATATCTGACCTGATCCAACAAAAAAAAGCTGCCTATCCCTGCTGACAGTTTTGCTTTACTTTACATGTACGTCCTACATATAGACAAGCTATTAGGAATAAACTCACCAGGTCCAAATCCTGTGCCTAGCCCTGTACCTAGGGCCCCAGGTGTGGTCTTGTTGCCAAAAAGGCTGGTTCCTGAGGTGTTGGATCCAAATCCTGCAAAGCAAATAAAAAATGACTAAGGCTTAAAAATTGGGAAAGTACAGACCAGAGAACCACAGACAGTTCTGGGTCCTTGCAGGAGCAACAGAGAACGGCACAAATTTGGGACTTGGAGAAACTATGGTGGATATTTAATTGTTGAAAAAATTGCGCACACATTTAAAGATTTTACCCTAACCACTATACCTATTTGGACTATATTAAAACTTTCCACAAAATGAAAACTTATAGATTGTGACAAGCAAATATATTAAAATTAGAACTAATGTTGGAGTGCTTTTATGATTTTAACACACATTTTTTATTCAATTATTCTGAATAATAAATGATATACAATTCTGTGTGTGAAAATGCCAAGATCAATACTTGGTGACTGGACGGCCTTCAAACCCGAATTGTTTCTTCTAGGTAAACTCAGGGATTTAGTAGGATTAAAGTCATTATTACCCAGCACACAAGTTCTAATGAACATCATTTCCATATGTAGGTTGTAACACAGAACTGAATCAAAAACAGGTCTGTATGAGGCTGAAATCTGTGTAAGGAACAGCCAAACCCTGCTACCAAGGTGAGGAAGTTTCATGGCATAGGTCACACACCATGGCCAGACTGAGCCCACAACACGACAAGATAATAATAATAATAATAATAATAATAATAATAAATAAGACAATATTTATACCACATTAGCAAGGATTTCAAAGCAGGCAATAGTGGACTCCATGCAGGTTTGGGGACGCATTACTACAAATGGAGTCAGGGATTTGGTCAGGATTAATGCCAAGAAATACAAGCTAATATTTTTCTATCATGCAATATCAGAAGAGAGGCATCGGAATTGCCCCAAATTTATTTTACAGTAGGGTAATGACCCCAAACATACAGCCAATGTAATTAGGATCCATCTTCAGCATAAAGAAGAACAACGAGTCCCGGAAGTGATAGATGAACAGCACATGGTTTCTTTAGTATTACAAGATGATTAGAACAACATGTCCAGTTCCTTTCAAAAAGTGTAAGCAAGCAAACCTAGAAGAACGAATGCCATTTTCTGGTCTATTGGATCTATTATCTGTCAACTCACTTAACTTATAACATTCTGTAAAAGAAATTTTAATTTGCAGCATTTATTACCACCTATCTAAACTTTTGCACATTATGTGAGTCACAAGACTTATTACAATAACAAAATGCTGTGTTATTTACATCTTGCCTGGAACAACTTAAAGAATAATACTGATAGACCATAACTGAAAACATGGGCACTGAGCCCAAAGTTTTTTTTTACCTGGCCAGGGCTTTATTGGGTCCAACTAATTATACTGTAATAAAAGAACATGAAACATGAATTCCCAAAACCTAAGCAGCAGGACCTCAGCAGGGTTAATGTTTGGCACACAGAAATAGTATACAGCCAATAACTGGGCCCATCCTGGGACAACAGGTATACAACCCACAAATAATTAAACAAAAATGTGAAACTTTATTTCCTCCTTACCACCAAAAAGGCTGCCAGTGGATGTGCCAAATGCTGGTGCACTGGTAGTTGTTGTCCCAAAAGCAGCAGGTTTGCTATTGTTGAACAGGTTCTGAAAGTGAAGAGATTGTGGATCTGTCAGACACAAAGCTTAAGTCCTTTGTGAACAGACACAAATGGTCAGCGTCTAGTACAGTGAAATACATGCGGTCAAGCAATTTAGTGCAACAGGACAGCCTACATTTTGCATAACAGACCAGTGGAAGAAGTCTCCATGGTGGACAGCATTGTAAAGACTGGTGCAGAAAGAAGAGAAATTAAACAATGAACTATAGAGCTCTGCCTGTAGCTTGTTTTAAAGGAAGCCAGAGACAAAGAGGTCCCACACATGTAGTCAACGTCCCAATAAAACCACGGAAATGAATCAACCACTCTTAAAGGATGGCAGTTATTCTACCATTAAAATGATAAATGTAAACTACCGTATTTTTCGGACCATAAGACGCACTTTTTTTCCCCCAGAAGTGGGGGGAAAAAGTCCCTG
>NC_092858.1:134001-150733 GCF_032062135.1 Pyxicephalus adspersus | reverse complement strand
AAAATATTTTAGGACACTATTTGTTTCAGAATCTTTTTTTTCTTCATTTCCCTTCTCTAAAAAACTGGTGCGTCTTATGGTCCAGTGCGTCTTATGGTCCGAAAAATACGGTACATCATACATACCGTTCCACCAACACCACCAAAGGGAGTAGTGCTTGTCTGCCCAAATAAACTGGTTCCAGTGCCAAAAGCTGAGCCGGCGTTTGTGTTTGTGGTGGTGCCGAAAAGACCTGTGGATTGGGTGGCCTGTGTGTTGCCAAAAAGACCCTAAAGAAATGATAAATCTTTAGTAAAAGAGACCGAGAACAGAAACTATACAATGACTTGACATGCCGCTGGGTGAAATACTCACCATAGTACTGGTCTGCCCTAAAGTGTTCGTATTTCCGAATGAGAAGGCCGTGTTGGGAGTCGTGGTTGCTGTTCCAAATGGTTTATTATTAAACAGGCTGGTGGCTGGCTGTGTAGATGTCTGGCCAAATAGACCGCCTGTGTTGGCGGCCCCAAAAGTGCTGGTGCCTGAAAGAGGAACATAAATTGATCTCACAGAGGTAATAAGACTATCGTGGTACTCCCTAGCTCACAGGAGAAAAGTAAATCATTCTCCCGTCACTCTATCCTGGTACAACCTGGTAGCAGGCAGAAAGCAACTACCTTCCATAAAAATATTTCTGACCATCCACAGTTCAATAAAGATTGTGTGGACAAACCAGAAGGATGCTGGAAGAATGTTTTGTAGATGGACGAAGCCCAAAAATAACTTTTTGGCTTAAATGAGGAGCGTTAAATTTGCAGATATTAGAACACTACTTTCCGGCATCAGGACCTTATCCCATCTGTAAAACATATTGGAGGGAGTGTTCAGGTTTTGGCCTGTACTGTGTAGTAGAACAATTAATTCTGAACTAATTCAGGGAATTCTAAAAGGAAAATGTCAAGACATACGTCCATGATAAATGCTGAGAGATTGTGGCTCAAGACAACACTTCTAAACACACAAGTCGTTCTACCAAAAGTCCTGACTATATTTAGGTTGAAAGGTTGTGGAAAGACCTAAAGCTAGCGGTGAGGAAATGCACCAAAACCCAAGAGTTTAAGTTGTCCAGAAAAATGGGCTGAATATCCTTAGAAATGATGTGAAGGATTTATTAATTACTGCAAACACTTATTGCTCCACACTAAAATGAGAGCATGATTTATGTTACTGCATCTTTTTTTCCCCTCAGCACATGACCAAATAAGTTTTGTTTTAATTAAGTTTTCTTCAGACAATTTTAAAGTGCTCACAAACTTGCAAGCAACACACACAACTCCGTCCAGGTGAAGGTTTAAAGAGTGAAGTTACGTTAATAGGACCACATATTTAAATTGTGCCTGGGACACTTCCATCCTAATGAAAAGCTGAACTTAGGAGGTTAGGAGTATGGCAACACAGATATACTTAATGACATTGCCAGGATGTGTTGTTGAGTAGCTGACTGAGAAATCAGTATGACAGGCAAAGAGATCTCTGCTAGGAATACAATCAACTTACTTTGTCCAAAGGCATTTTTATTTCCAAATGAAAATGTGCTGCTGGAAGGAGTGGAGCCAAACAGTCCTGTGGATGAGCTGGAAGTAGCTGTAGAGCCCCCAAACAAAACCGTCCCCGTGGCACCACCAACTGGATTCTGGGGTCCTTTCCTATTGGCCTGGTAGTCTTCTAGACGCAGTTCCTAAGAAAAAAATTAACATTTGTAAACATTGGCCTAGGTTAGTTGTGCAGGTTTTACTTTACAATAACAAAGATTAGCAGCGTTTATTGGCAGCCAAATGCACACATCAAATTCCAGTTACATCAAATGAAAAAAATCTTACCTCCAGAGACTTGCTTTCATACTCCTTCATAGCGGTGATACACTGATGCTTTGTGTTTATGTTGGTGGTAACACCACCCTTGGCCATGGTGTCAGTACCTGATGGAGGCTGCAAATAAAAGAAAAATAAATCAGGGACACAGATATCCGATGGATTTATTTACAACAGTCTGCACCACCAATAAAATGTGATGACCTCATATGGCAGATATAAGCCATAGATAAAAAAAATTGTTTTACTGCACTTTAGCGAGGAAAGGGCCCAATGAGGGATATTTCTCTTCATTTCCTACTTCGTATCAGAAGGGAAGAGATGAGAAGTCTACAATGACACAGAAACCACTCTACAGGAGCAGATACATATCTAAACCATTTTCTCTAAATCCAGCACTAAAAAAAACTGCAGCCACAAGCTTTTCCCCCTTTCCCATGTGAATCCTTGCATCTTTTACACTAGAAGGCTAAACCCCGTGATGGTTGTTCCCAATTAAGGGTATGGTACACCAGTGGTCCCCAACCTTTTGGAGATCGCAGACCACTAAATGCACGGACTCCGGGCTATAAATATTACAATGGAGAGCTGTTTTTCTGACAAAAGTCTTAAAGAGGAGATTTCGCTTAGAAAAATTTTAACATTTCCTGTTGATTCTCCAGGAAAAAGACTCAAAAAACAAAAACATTTACTTAATGTACAACACAAAAATGTCCTGTACAAGGATAACAAAGGGACTCTACTTACATTGAACTTTATTGTGGTTCCAGTAGGTGCCGCAGAGAACGTGGAACCACCAAAGAGGTTGCTGGAAGTACTCCCAAAGGGGTTGGAGGTGGTATTGGTGTTGCCAAAGAGGCCTCCACTGCTTGTACTTGTACCAAATGCTGCAAAGACAAGTGGAAAGCACACAATAGGTTTTAATTACAGATACTCAAACAGTTTTACTTGAAGGCCCCGAGAAATAAAAATTAAAGGAAGCACCTAATTTTGTCCACCTATTCCTAATGTTGTACAATCCCTGACTCAACCCATCTACATGTAAAGTGACATCATGAAAGAGGCTCAATGGTATGACACTGTGGGGGACCAACCAATAAATGTGTTAGAAGCAACCAATCAGATCTCCACTAATTTATTCACACATTAAGGGCTATTGGTTAAATAAAAACTCTAAACCCCAGCTAAGAGAATGTTCTGAAAATGTAATATAAATTAAATTTAACTGCTGGCCAAAAGAACACAAACATTTAAAAAAGCTTGGAGAAAGCAAGCAACATTATTAGGGGCAGACAACCGAGACATGATGTAATAATTGAGAACTCTACAGGAAGCAGACCACCCAGACATTATCCAATAAGTTAGAATATTATGGGGACCGGATCACCCAGACATGATCCAATAAGAAAGAACTCTATGGGAACCAGATCACTAAGACATGATCTAATAAGTTAGAATACTATGGGGACCAGATCACCCAGACAAGATCTAATAGGTTAGAATTCAATAGGGACCAGACCACCTAGACATTATCCAATAAGAACAAACTCCATGTGGACCAGACCACACAGACATGATCCAATGACAATTTTATAGGGAGCAGACAGACTACACCTGAACCTGTAAGGAATAACTATATGGTTCTATACAGCATAGATGGTAGGGGTTTGGGTCACTAATGTAGATTGTTGAAACAATCCAGGAAGAAGACTTCAAGTGGCATATCCAATGACTACCTACAGATCAATGTCACTACTAAGCATGTTAAGTGCCGGTGTAGCCGAGCAGAGGATCAGTCACTCACTGCCAAAAGTCGATGGCTTTGTCTGTCCAAAGGCATTGTTCTGGGTTGAGAAGAGACCCCCTCCAGTATTCGTAGACCCAAACAAGGAGTTTGTCGTACCAGTCGATGATCCAAAACCAAAGGCCGAGCTGGTAGAGGAGGTTGCTGGCTGGTTGAATGTACTGGTCCCAAACAGTCCGCCTGGAAAAGGCCAAAACAGCAATAACAGTCTAAAAACCTGTCAAACGGTCACAGACTTCATTAACAGAGAGGTGGAGACCTAATTTAAGTCCAATGTAAGTTTGCTTTAAAATCTGGGGACGCTCTGGGCCGGCTGAAATGGATCCAACATATCAGGTCTAATAAAATATAATTGTAGGTGTTTCAGAGACAGCCAATTACTTCTAACTATTGTTTTCCAATACCCAACAATAAATATATCCCTATAGCTTTGAAATTCCATTCATAAAAGTGATATTGAACCTGCTGTTGACATTGAGCATGTGATATAATACCAAAAAAACTTCAGTGAAATACACAGGATTTGGGGCATAGCTTTATCTTTCAGCTGCCCAGTGGAGCACCCAAATCATATCTGAATAAAGCCGACCAAATGCAAAAAGTGGAGCTCCAATATGTTATGACAAGATCTAGAAAATTTAACTTTGTCTGTGATGTTCCCTGAAAGATTTAACTTTTGCAAGGCCCTGCCTCTACAAAGATGGCTGCCCATACAGAGTGGAAAACAAGGCAAGGAAAAGATCAGCTGCAGAGGGACTACAGGCAGCAATGGTGATAAGTCCTGTTTTTCATACATGGATTCCTCTTTAAAGTAGACATACAGTGAACATTATTTCACAGGGTTATAACAGGGATTCCTATGCACTCTACAAGTACAACACAAGTCAATCTGATGCATTCAGCATTTTGTCTTTTTATAGTACGGTATTGAAGACACAATACAAACCATGTGTGCTGGAATCTGCTCAATCGCACGATACACCAACAAGTAACAGACCATATCACCTGGCACCCACACCACTATCAGGTGCCACACACTCCTTACCAGGTTTATTTTGTGTGTTTCCAAATAAGCTTCCACTGTTGTTTGTTCCAAATGCCGACGTCCCAAAACCAGTGGTCTGCGTACTGCCAAAACCAGTATCTGTATTCAGACAAGAGATTACATAAGAAGCTTTGAAACTACTAAAGAAAAAGAACATCATAAAAAGGAGTTACCCAAGAGCATGTACACCACCATTGCACACATCAGCAACACACATGCTACCACTGCAGTGGTCTCTCTGCCAAAGGGCCAACATGCTAACAACGAAAGTCTTCTAATCTGCAATGGTCATTGGATGACTGGAGAGCTGTACACGTGAGGCTTTGGGGAGGAGAGCATTGGTCATGTGGATGATAGACATAAATACTATGTATCTCAGCAGTCCATTATTGCTCCATGTGTTAGGGATATACAGATACTTACTTTGTCCAAAGGTAGATGTTGCTCCAAAAGCTCCACTGCCTCCACCAAATGGAGATGAAAATGACTTGTTAAACATGGTGCTCAAAGCTTCATAAAACTAAAAAGAAAAGAAACATTGAAAGAATTACACAAGCAGGCGACAATGATCCCCCTGAACACCAATTATTTAATAAGAAATTTAATATAATAAGAAATATAAATAAATGATATACATTATAAATCTAAATAAGAGGAGGACCTCATAAGACAGCTATCATGTTAGCTTTGTGAGATGGCTACAAGAAAATGTCAAGGTTTGTCCAAAACACAGAAGAGATGCCGTAAAACATCAGCAGCCAATGGGATGTATCATAAAAAGCGGAGATCTGCCTACGCGCGTGTTATCATGGCGCGGGATGCCGGGAGGAGCGAGGTGGAAATGAGCAGGCTGCTGAGTAGGTGTTACATATTTGAGTGCCCCAGTATCCAGGTGTCCCCACAGGTATCAGCTATACAGGGCAGTAATCGAGTGGGTGGTAAAGCAAGCAACTAGGGAGGTGATACACATCAATGACCTGGTATTTGGGTGCCCATGAGAGCGTCAACCAAATGATACATTATAGAGTGTGGAAGAGAAGGTCCCAGTTCCTGGAAGTCCCCCGGAGGTGCCTATTATCTGAGACATTGGAACAGGTGGATAGAGCAGGTGGCCAGGAAGGCGCTACAAGGTAATGTTCTGGTATCTTGGTGCCCCCGGAACACGGCACTGGGTGAGAAGAGCAGGAGGACTGGCAGGATACTAAACATTGAAATGACGCTGTATTTGGGACACTGGAACGGTTAGGCAGAGCAGGCCTTGGTACTTTCACATGTACCTAAAAACTGGGACAATGATGTGTGTGGGCAGAGTGGGAAACCCACAATGTAGTCACAATGTTGGGGAAATTGGGTAAAGCAGGGTACTGTCCCTCAGCAACTACTTTTTTGGGACATTAGAGCGGATGATCTAGACTAGGCCACTGTACCTATATGTAGGACATTGGAGTGAATGGGCAGATCCGGCCCTGGTACCTGGGTGTTATTGGACTTGCCCAGTATATGGGAGACATTAGAGCATGTGCCCAGAGAAGGCTCCAGAAGCTGGGTTTAGTTATTTTTTTTTCCTAGCCATATGTTTAGGATGGAGGTTGGGTAAAATAGGAGGGACCCTTTTTTTGCCCCTGGGGAGATTCCCCCCTATTATTAGCACTAGTACAACTAGACAAGGAATTTGGTGGGAACGAGGGCAAATCCATGGGATGAAAATGGTTTACTTGAGAGATTTTTCTTTATTGCCCCAAATGGGATGGGAAGTGAATGGAATCTCCATAGTGGCTGCAGACAGCAAATATACTGATCAGTTTTATTTGGCTAGCCATATTCTTTAGGGGTTCAGGATTATGGTAATTTAAGGGTTCTTTAGGACAGGGGATCTCTTTTACCCCTAAATTACTTTCAGGAAAATGAACATATATAATTCCTCAGAAAATATAGATCAGATGACAACCATCAGCAACTTGGCTCATTTGTGGAAGCACAAAGGGGTCTACCGAACATGCGTCAAACTCCCCCAAGTACACCCACCACCGCCCCATTCACCTAATTCCAGTGTATCCTCCACATCCATTGGAGTGGGAGATGACAGGGTTAGCAAGCTGATGTAACCTGTTCACCTGGAGTGCCAATATGCACGAACTCTTCCATAGATACCCAGAAAACATTAAGGCCGGTTCTTTATTGCAGAAAGGACAGGAAAAGTCTCCTGCCTATCTATATAGAATTCTTTAACTACAGTTACCTCACTTAGCTTTGTCACAGGCACAGACATGACCACTTGGTCCTCCTCTGAATTTAGGATTGTTGGCCACCTTAATTTGCCAAGCCAGAATGAAGTACCTCCTGCACATAGGAGTTCCTTCTTTCCCACCACCCAAGAGAGGATGCAGGGATACTGAGAATGCATACATAGCTCATCGTACCTTAAGGTTTTATTGCAAAGCCTGTCCATTCTGTCTGCTCACAGATATTCTCTACATCAGCCAAGCTAACAACCAACCAGGTGACAATAAATACCCGCAAAGCCGGGGGGGGGGCCCTGCCATCCCAGGCGTGCGCAGAGGGGGGGGCCCTGCCATCCCAGGCATGCGCAGAGGGGGGGGCCCTGCCATCCCAGGCATGCGCAGAGGGGGTACTTATTACCAACACTTCCAGTACAGGTGATACTTCCGGCCCAGGTGACCCCTCTAGAAGACATTGACTATAAGCTTGTCACCAGGGCAGGAGCAGACCAAGTTCTCTCTAACATGTCTGTAACATATGAAGTTCCCGTCCTCCAAAGGGTACCAAGGCTCTACCCCCTCCATCCACAACAGAGAGCCAATTACCCCGCTGTGTTCAGGGCCCACAATATGTTCACAAACTCATTCCGGGAGGGCGGAGTTAGAATAGTTTCTGCACCTAAGGTGACATGTTCGCTTTACCCATGCACATAGTGCTCATGCCTCCGGTGTGAAAAGAGCCAACGCACGAGACTCCCCGCCCAAGATATCCCCCACTCACCACACTACGCACTTCTCCTCACCGGTCACAGGCGGGAATACGGAATGCGTCACCTAATAACATGGCGCTGTAGACAACCACTGACGTCATCACGTCACATTCACTCTGTCTACACTTGGCACTCCCATTGGCTGCAGCAAACGCCTCTCAGACAGAGGGCGTGACCCCAACGTCCAGAAAGAAGACACTGAATTTAGGGGCGTGGCTTCGTGTTTTTTCTGCTTTATTATTGGCTCCTGGCACGTAATTTACGTACGAACTGCACCAACTAGGTACCTGCCTATGAAATGGTTGCTTAGCAGCAAAATTTCTGCGTATAGGAGGTGACGTACGTGCGTGCCTGCTCATGTGACACTCGCTGGCTGGCTTGGTGTCTGCGCCTTGTACTGGACATAGCAGGCCTCAGTCAGAGCTAAAGAGATCCTGTCACCTCCCCCCTCCCCCAATAATAAAGAGAACCTGTCACCTCCCCCCTCCCCAAAAAATAACAGAACCGATCCATAACCCGACACCAACAATCAGCATCAACCGGATCAGAAGAGCCCACTAGATCAGGCCAATGGCCCATCTAGTCCAGCTCCTGTATCTCGGCCCACATCTAGAATAAGGAGATAGCCCATACCCATCAGGGATAGTAACCCGGGACGGACTTTTCCTCCAGAAATTTGTCCAATCCCCCATCTAGGCTAGATGCCAGGACCACAGCGCAGAATTACCGCCTTCATTTAATTCACTAAGACAGAAAATGATCAACCTCTTCCCAGTAGGGTGCAGACAGCAATAATAATATTTATATGTCGCATGCCAATTAAATATCAATGCAGCACACAACGTTTGTAAAGCATCGTGCACGGCGTCACACAGATACACGGTTCCCATTACTTTCAGCAGACACTTCCCTTCTACCACAAGCTCTGTGTTCACCGGGTCCTGACTGGGTATAGCAGACTGGTACTCCGGTCCTTCATATTGTACTTCCTATAACTAGGACTGAGCAATACAAGATCCCCCCTACCCCCTCTCTAACTTTCCACTCTCCCTCTGTTCTTTCACCCTTTTCAATGCTGGATCAAGATACATTAGCTTCAATACACATCAGTTGCCTCCTCTCCCCACAGTCTGGTATTCTGAGGGTTAACTGATGCCTCCTGAGAAGGGAAATTCCACATCCAGCGTGCGCTGACAGAGGGACAGCCAATGGGAGGCCATCGAGGTGGGATTTGCTGCCCACAGAGAGGCCTCTGAGTTCCTCCTCTGGCACCAGTGCCATAGGTTCGCCACCCAAATATTATGGCTGGGGGAGGGGGGTTCAGCCAATTATATATACATTTGCATATTATTTTTTATATCTGTATATACGTCTATATTTATAGCAGGTGAAGCATTGCTGCCGGTTGATATGGTGGCTGCTTGGGGTGACCCATGTTGAGTATTAAGTTTTATTTGAAGATTATAATCCCACCAGAGAAGAGGAGGGCATTAATGGAGGTTGGGAATTAGAATAATATGTGTGGGGGGGCAATAAAATATCAGATTGTATGCTCTGTATATTGGGCCACCAGTGGGGGCAATGCCTGGGGGAGGGTATTTAGGACATGTGGTGGTGGGGAGCAATCTGTATATTGTGCCACCAGTGGGGGCGAGACTGGGGGAGGGGATTTAGGATAATATGTGGTGGGGACAATCTGTAAATTGTGCCACCAGTGGGGGCAATGACTGGGGGAGGGGGTTTTGGATATGTGGTGGGGGGGCAATCTGTATATTGTGCCTCCAGTGGGGGCAATGACTGGGGGAGGGGATTTAGGATATGTGGTGGGTACAATCTGTATAGTGGGCCACCAGTGGGGGCAATGACTGGGGGAGGGGATTTAGGATATGTGGTGGGGACAATCTGTAAATTGTGCCACCAGTGGGGGCAATGACTGGGGGAGGGGATTTAGGATATGTGGTGGGGCCAATGACTGGGTTTTGCAGTGTATCCTTGCTCAGAGCTGTCACAAAGAGTGCTGGCTGCTCCGGGATGAGAATCTTGTCTCGTGTATATGGAAGTCATCTTTATATAAATCTTCTCTACAGATTCCAGATGCTGTGACGGGATATTATCTGAATCGTGCAGGATTTGAGGCCTCGGACCCTCGCATGTGAGTAACGTATTGTGTACTTTGTAGGGGGTCCTAGGAAGGCATCCAGGGTGATCCAGCTTTGGGTAGATTTGTGCAGGGAAATCTTCCTCTGACATTCTTCACTAAGAATTTTATTATAAGCACCCAGAAATGTTAGGGGCTGAGTTCTGTGTTGAGCTGGTGATGGCCTCCATACAAACCACAGTCTGTTTTCTTTCCAGCATTCGTCTGATTTCATTGGCTTCTCAGAAGTTCATCTCTGACATTGCAAATGATGCTCTGCAGCACTGCAAGATGAAGGGCACCGCATCGGGGAGCTCCCGCAACAAAAGCAAAGTGAGTGCAGGGACTTCCTGAGCACAGCTGTCATGGGATATAACTCGGGGAGGGGGGTGAATGGTCAGACCACTTTCCTTCCATTACTAGTTACCCCGGAATAGCCCAGTCATTCTCACAACAGATCACAAGTCTGATCACCCCTGCTTCATTATCCAGGGCAACACCTTGCAGTCTGCTGTATTGGCCTTCTTTACATCTTGTGCAAATATACAAATTCATTAAAAATGTCCATGAGGAGGGATAATATCAATAATATTAAGTCACAATGACATCACATGATATAATTCATGAAATGCCATCAAAAAGTTTAGTTTGCGGATAAAATGGGTTCTTCAGGGATAGATAGCAGGACAGCTCATACAAGTATCTGGTAACTGTTACATCCAATCAGCAGCATCCATGAATATTATGGTCAATACTACAAAACAATTTACCCAAACAAATGATTGGATCCAAGCATGCAAAAAGCAAACCCACAAAGAACTCTGCAACCCCCTACCTGTTCCTCTGTACCATGTCCATTAAGTTTTTCTGTTCCTTTACCCTCTGGGGGATCCATTATTGTATCTCTACACTGTACATCATTCTACACCCCCCATACCCCAAGGACAACTGAGATCCTCCTGCTACCTCCTTTCCCAAGCATTGCCTCAATGGTTCTCACCACTCACGTTTTGGTATGTTTTGTAAGCTTGTCACACCGGATCCTGAATACCATCTGCAGCATTACATTGTGATTGGATGAGAGTGTTGGTGCCATGTGGGTGTAAAGGGTGGGGGTGGGGGGGTATATTCTACATTGGTAGAACCGATGAAGTAGCTTGGAGAGCTGCAAAATGTTGTTAACATTACAAGAACAATGCAGCTGCATGTGACTAATACCTACTTGGTATAGGATTCCGATAAATTTAGGAACACATTTGTGCAGAACCACCCCCTAGGCGATCGAGAATAGAATGAGTGAGAGTGCAAAGCCTCCTGGGATACCTATGTCACACATCCCGGGAGGCTCTTGGGTGCTCCTTCTATGCATGCCCGAGCTGGAGCCTATTTGTGAGAAGAGAAAAGTTGATGTATGCGCAGTGGGGCGTAATATTGTGATCCACTATTTTCTTCCTGGGGCCCCCCTCCTAGGGGCGGGGCATAATAATGGGATCCACTCTGTTCTTCCTGGGGTCCCCCCTTCTAGGGGCGGGGCATAATGTGATCCACTATGTTCTTCTTGGGGTCCCCCCGCCTAGGTGCAGGGTATAATAATGTGATACACTATGTTCTTCCTGGGGCCCCTTCTTGTGGTGGGACATAATAATGTGATACACTATGTTCTTCCTGGGGCCCCTTCTTGGGGTGGGGCATAATAATGTGATACACTATGTTCTTCCTGGGGTCCCTACTTGGGGTGGGGGATAATAATGTGATACAGTTTACCTCTTGGGGTCCCTCCTCCTAAATGCGGGTCATTTATCAAATATTGATATCCGATGTACCTCTTGTTGCAATTATCTCTTTACATTGTACTACGTTCTGTCCATCGTCCTCTCTTTAGGATAAGAAGTACACTTTGACCATGGAGGATCTGACCCCAGCATTGGCTGAATATGGCATCAACGTCAAGAAACCTCATTATTTCACTTAGAGATGGAGTTCCTATAGACTGAGGTGGAGCACAGCTGCTGTCACCACTGAACAATTTTTGTGTATTTGTATATGAACGTCTGCTAGAAAATTTGGGAAACCAACCATAGAACTTGCCACGGCCGTAGGTTCTGCCACTAATCCAATGACTACACCAAGAACTACCCAACCATATGTCTGCATGGTGTTCCGATTACCTGCGGTGTGCACTAAATTTCATGGGGAATTACTCTAACTGAAGATTGAAGATACAGCTTTATGGCACCATCCCTCCTCATGTGGCACCCCAATGTGGGGGGGGGGGGGGGTTATCACCATCCTTCCTCATGTGGTACCCCAGTGTGGGGGAGAGGGGGGGGTTATCACCATCCTTCCTCATGTGGCACCCCAATGTGGGGGGGAGGGGGGTTATATCACCATCCTTCCTCATGTGGCACCCCAATGTGGGAGGAGTTAGGGATATCACTTCCTTATGCTGTGCTCATAGGAAGAGGTTTGTGGTTATGGACTTTTTGCTTTGTACTATTCTAATATATTCAATGTATATTTAACTTGTGTGTTGTCATTTCCTGGCCATAACTTACTTTAGTGGACACAGGAAAACCCCCCAAGCATGTGGCGGAGGACTAAAATTTGGAGATTGGCAGTGTTAAGGCAATCTCCTACTGAGCCCCGATCAGCTGTCCTTCTCTCTGATGGCTTCTGTATACAGCGCTGGTAGAGTAATGACAACTCAATGTGTGGTTAGATCACTCTCAAAACTTTGCACGCAGTTTATATGACAGCTCAAAGACATGATCACATGACTACAGACTATTACCAGACATGACGGATGTCCTTGTGGTTCTGCTAGAACAAGATATTCATGTCAGGAGAACAGATAAATGGCCAAAGGGAGAGCTTCAAGGCAAAAAGGGAGAAGTGGACGTTAGTTTACTGATGAGAAAAGTACAACTAATTTCAAGATCAATCATCTACAAAACAACAAAAGCACAAAAATAACTTCAAGATTCAGCAAATTTCCTCAGCTCCTTACAGGCAGCGTGAAACAGGTACGTGTGTTTCTCCTTGCAGGCAGACAATATGGCACTTCAGGGAATATTAGACACTAGTTTTTATTAGCTGCTTTGTGCTTGGTTTTCATTGCCTGCTTACCTGGCCATATTTGCTTCTCACTCCATACAAGTTTTGGACAAATTTAGAAATTTATCCCAAATGGAAGCAGAGCAGAGCAAAGAGCAATTTGCATTTCCCATTAGGGAATCTTTATTGCAGTATTTTGGAGTCACCTGATCACCTATAAACAGTTTTCTGAGGATGATCCTGCAGGATCCGCGCCGTGAATTGATGACAGATATTTACTAAAGATTTGTATCTATGTGATGCTATGACTGCCAAGACATCATTTAAATACCTTCTAGGCCTAAGAACTGCATCTTGTGAGATGTCCCCATACCATGTGCAGCAAGAGACCAATGAAAGCGCTTAGGAGGTTTGGAGTGGTGTGTGTTGAGTTGGGCTTTTGATTGAAAGAGAAGGCTGACGAGGTCTCTTACTATGGATGGCTTTTTAATAGCTTCACACTCCCCTTCCAGGTCATCTGGGAGACTCGTAGACACTGGCAGGGCCTTGCCTTTAAGCCCTGATGTCAGGTACCCTGCCCATTGCTCCAACGATTTATAGACTACATGGAACCACCAATGCTGCAACTAAGGTCAAACTGGGGCTGATGCTCTGCCTTGTGCCCCTGATTGTCTGCTTGTTAAAGATGTAATTTTGCATTGTTGGAGCCCAACAACTGTAGATCTGGATGTCAAGACACTCTGGATGTCACATCTATCCACTTCCTATGGCAGGAAAAACTGATCTTCCTCTGGGGCCCTTTCTTTTGTTGGTTGCCTTCTACTCACCCAACGCTCTTATGGACCCAGGCATGGTGGGGGGTATGGACCCAATTAAGGTAGAAACTCACCTCCTAATCATTCAATCACCCCCAGGGGGACCCAGAGGTGGTGGGAGGCCAGTACCTGCTGATCCAGTCACCTTTAGACCCACATATATGGTGGGAGGCTACTTACTACTCATCCAGTCACCTATAGACCCAAGTATGGTGGAAGCTCACCTCCTACTCATAGAATCTCCTACAGACCCAAAGATGGTGGGAGGCTAATTCCTGATCATCCAGTCACCTGTAGAGCTAAATATGATAGAAGCTCACCTGCTTCTCATCCAATGACAAATGGACCCAGAGACAGTGGCAGGCTACTTACTGCTCATCCAATCACCTATAAATCCAAGTATGGTTGAATCTCCTACTTGCACAATCACTTATAGACCCAGATATAGTTGGAGGCCACTTCCTGCTAATCCAGTCACCTCTATACCCAAGTATGGTGGAAGCTCACATCCCACTCATCCAAATCCCTATGGACCCAGAGATGGTGGGAGGCCACTTACTAATCATCCAGTCACCTATAGACCCAGATAGAGTCCACTTCCCGCTTTTCCAATTACCTATATATCCAAGTATTGGGAAAAGCCACCTCCGAATCCAGATATTGTCAAGTATGGTGGAAGCTCACCTACAATCAATCACCTATGGACCCAGAGATGGTGTGAGCCCTCTTCCTGCTCATCTAGTCACCTATAGACCCAAGTATAATAGAAGCTCACCTCCTACTTATCCAATCACCTATAGACCTAAGGATGGTGGGAGGCTACTTTCTGCTAATCCAGTCACCTAAAAATCCAAATATGGTGGAAGCTCACCTCTTACTCGCAGAATCACTTATAGATCCAGAGATTGTGGGAGACCAATTCCTGCTTGTTCAGTCACCTATTGACCCAGGCATGGTAGAAGCTCACCTCCATTTACCGTATTTTTCGCCCTATAAGACGCTCCAGAATATAAGACGCACCCAATTTTAAAGGAGGAAAATCTAGAAAAAAAAGATTCTGAAAGATTATTCCCCTTCTGATCACTCATGTGCATAGGGCGAGCATAGAGAGTGCATGGTGTGCAATACATAGCGACAGGAAATTGTGATCCATGGAAGTACAAAGAGCAGTGCAGGGGACTCAGGTCCATGTGAATGTAATATGGGTTATAGTGAGGATTTCCACCATCTTGTGAGAGTAGATTGCTGAAAACCGATCAGGATGGCGGCAGCAGCGGTAGTAAAGACATCCAGGTGGCGTGATGACGGTTCAGCCCAGAGGTGTGATGGTATGTCCAATTCTGTTTCAGTTCCCTGGATTCATTCTCAAAGCACTTGACATTTGGGCATGTGACCAGGGTCCTATGTGACTTGCCTGTTTGAATAGAAGTGCTTCGGGGCCCTGAATGTGGATGGACTGATGGGAGCCACAGGGAAATTTGGAAATCAATTGAACATGGGTAGGGGGTTGGCAGGGCAATAAAATCAATTAACACTAAACTGGGACAAATGGGTAGAGAACAGATCGTGCTATGGCCAGATTCCAGTTTAAGCAATAAGTTCATCCAAATTGCACAGCATACCATAGACAATGACATGGACATTGCATACAGGATGGGGATAGCAGTCACATTACACAGCATACCTATGGAAGGAGAGATAATGCAGATTAGGTGCAGGCAGGTGAAGGAGCTCAGTTCATGAGATGTTAGTAGCTATGAAGAATGATGCAAGTAGAGGATGAAGAGGGAGATGATGAGGTTCATGTCATTCCCTGGATTAATTCTCAAAGCACTTATAATTTGGCACTTGAAATTTGGGCATGTGACCAGGGTCCCACGTGACCTTGCCTGTTGATTAAAAAATGCTTTGGGCCCTGAATATGGATGGACTGGTGGGAGTACTACTCATTTGTTCACCTATAGACACAAGTATGGAAGGAGGCCACTTCCTGCTCATCCTGTCTCCCATAGACTCAAGTATAGTAGAAGCTCACCTCCTGCTCATCTAGTTACCATTGGACCCAGATATAGTAGGAGGCCACTTCCTGCCAATACAGTCACAGTAGGTTTAATCACCTATGGATACAGATTGGGTGGGAGGTCTCTTACTGCTCACCCAGTCACCTGAAGACCCAAGTATGCTGGAAGCTCACCTCCTACTCATCTAATTACCAATGGGCCCAGAAATGGTGGAAGACCACTTTCTGCTCATCCAGTCACCTATAGACCTAAGTATGTTGGACGCCCAACTCCTACTTATGTAATCATCTCTGGATCTACAGATTGTGGGAAGCAAACTTCCTGCTCATCCTGTCTCCTATAGACCCAAGTAAGGTAGAAGCTCACCTCCTTTTCCTCCAATCACTTGTGGACCCAGAGATGGTGTGAGGACACTTCCTGCTCATCTAATCACATTTAAATCCAAGTATGGTGGAAGCTCACCTCTTACTTGCACAATCAGCTATGGATCCAAGGAAGGTGGAAGCTCACCTCCCTTCCTCCAATCACTATGGACCCAGAGATAGTGGAAAATCCTTTCTTACTTCCCCAATCAAAAATGGGGCACAACCTGAACACAATGCAGAGTAATGATCACAGCAAAGCAAACATCATACCTTACTTATCCCTTAAAGGATTTATTTGCTGGTCCAATATTACTTTTGGTCCCTGAGAAGATTGACAAAGCAGTACCCAAATATTCACCTACTAATTCCCCCTTATTGTTCAGAAGACATAAAGGAAGGAAGCCTTTGATTGAGGTGACAACTTGTTGCCTTATATTGGCACCTTGTCAGTGAATTAGCAACCAGGTGTTTTGTCTGGACTCCATTGCCTCAGGGCTGTCATATGCTAAGCCTGCCATGATCAGCTCCTCCAGGCAACTACAGCAAACTACAGCAGTGGAACCCCTGACTTGTCCTGATCACCAAGCTTCACTACAGAATTTGCTAAATAAACTTTCCTAACAATAGCAGTGGTGTTCCTCAGGTGTTTTTT
>NC_092858.1:132026-132792 GCF_032062135.1 Pyxicephalus adspersus | reverse complement strand
TTGAAGAGGAAAGGGAATGAGTGACACGGTGGAGTTGGCAGGTATCAGGTGATGAGGGAGGGAGGAGGAAGAAAAAGAGCAGAAAAGAGCAGACTGGAAGGGAGACACAGAAGGATGACAAGAAGACAGCAGAGATGCTAATATTTCCCAGCACATTGACAGCTTTCCCGTATCTTTCATTTCTCTGACACCTGTGGCCCCTGGACCCCACTGCATGCTTAGGAATCCACTGGGAGATGAAAGCAACGCTTCCCAGGACCCTGATTACCATGAGACTACTGTCTGTTCTCAGCTGCTGCCTCTCTCTACTTCCAGGTAAGTGCCATTCCCCTACAGATCTATTCACCTGTCTGTACACTAACCTCTACCTGTTCACTGGAGAACACCTGATCCCTCCACATCTCTGTACATTGATCTTTAATTATAGGAGACCCCTCCAGTCCTATTTTATGATCACCACCAGATCACAGTAAGATCTTTCCTGCACTATGATCCAATCATCATCTATCCACACCTTTCTATATAATGATCTCAGGAGTGCAATCAGATTCTTCAACCTCTCTGTACGTTGATCTGTATCTGATTACGGGAGATCCCCAGCCCCCTCCACCTCTACGTTTAATGATATCTACTAGATCATAGGTGACCCCCAAAACCCATCCACTTTTCTGTAAACTAATAACTACCGAAACACAGGAGACCCCTGAATCCCTCCACATGTTTGTACAATGATCACCATCTGATCACAATAGATCCTAGACCCCTC
>NC_092858.1:126801-129121 GCF_032062135.1 Pyxicephalus adspersus | reverse complement strand
TGGCTCAGTGTTCTCTGTACAGCACTATGGTATATGTCAGAGCTATATAAATGTATAATAATATTACTACTGTGAATGTGGGGGAACCATTGTATTGTCAGTCTTGGAATCTTGCCGGCCCCCCAGGGTAGTGATTGGGGTATATTATGGGATCCCATAGGATCTCTGCTCTTGGGTGTCTCTAGGATCTTGCAATCACCTCCATTCATCTCTGAATTAGTTGTAATTCAATCGAGCGGATCCCCCCGTCCTCAGGCCGGTAACTGTGAATGTTGTCTTGATCTGTAAGTGAGTCTGAGAGATGTCAACAGAGAGCTGAGCTGTGGGAATGTAAACCGCAATATTAAAGATTTATCAGGGGGGGGGGGGGCAGTGCTATGTGTTTGGGGGGGGGGGGGGTGGTAATCTCCTTCACCTAACAGCTGCAACCTGTCATCACCTGGCTTTGCACCTCATTTATCCCAATCTACAGATCCATAGAAATGATGAGATCACACAAAGTCATGTTTCACTTCTAGCTCCTGGCAGAGGGTCTCTGATGACTTCTTCTGCTTTGACATGAAGATCCAATGACCTGCGATGATGAGTAATGTAATGATGAGTAATGTAATGATGAGGGATGATGAGGGATGATGAGGAATGATGAGTGATGATGAGGAATGATGAGTGATGATGAGTAATGATGAGGGATGATGAGGGATGATGAGGGATGATGAGGGATGATGAGGGATGATGAGGGATGATGAGGGATGATGATGGAGACCGCTCACTTCCCAGCATCTGGCTTATTAGGCCCCTTTTTGTAATATTTTAGGAATATTTTTAATGAATGAAATCGCTTTCCTGTCTCCATTATTGAAAGTTTAATATCTGTAGGAGATGTAAGGAAACACGGTTTGGTGTGGAGAGATAATCTGCAGACAGAACATCTATGGACCCCCGAGGGATGAGTACAGTCACCCTAATTGTCACCCTATGGCTGAATATTCCATAGATTGTACACAGACCTTCAATCATTTCCCGTGTCTCCCAATATTCGGGCTTAGTGTTCTATTTCTGTCCGTTTAACAAAAAACAATTTGGTGAAAGATTGAACTTTTGTGTCATTTTAAACAATAGCAAAATACCCATTACACATATAATATAGTCCAAACTCTTCTTGCATTTTCTCAGTGAGAACGCCACTTTATAAAATAATAAAAAACACTGAACATTGCGTCCGGTCCTATGGAGGGTAGGTGTCCCCAGACTGCCACGTGTCCCTTCATTAACTCCATTGCTGCAAAGAGCTTTTCACTGCTGTCACTCACAAAACATCCCAGGCCTTGTAACAAATCTGAAGATTTTCTCCCATTGTTTTATCCCAAATATTTCATTGCTGGAAGCCGGTGAGATCTCCTTGAATTGTGGAATATGGGAATTCTGGAAATGTGCAATCAGTTGTAGTGCTAGACACATTTTGTGATGGATTTGGTATGGATTGTCTCCGATCACTCCGGATTTCTTTCTGCGGTATACAATGAGCGTTATTTTCCCCTCTTTTTTCTTTCATTCTGGGATGACGCTATTGGTTGTACAAACTCCATGTCAATTGCATCAATTTCCAAATATTGTTCCCGGTTAGCAAATAGAATTCAATTCTCTTAAATAAAGGGTCCGGTGAACTGACAAATCCAAATTTTAGTTTTTATTTGGAAAGTTTCCCAACTTTATTTTTGGAAATGTATTTTAAATCTTTCCTGACTTGTCACTGATAAATCTGACTTTTCTTATAATCTTTCAAATTTCCATTAAAATGTTATTTCGCTTTTATTCGATGAATTCTGAGTTGTTGGGATATCGGCATTATTTTTACAGTTTAAATCTTTATCTTCTTTGGAAATGTTTCCTCTATAATAATCAAATAATTCAAAATCCGGGTTTAGTTTGCCAATTTTGGGGGTTTTATTTAATTTACTGTAAGTGTCTTTGACATTTGAATTTCTTCCTCTTCTATATTTTGATAGACTTGTATAAATATATAAAACACATTTGTTGATTTTCAGTAAAATGGCTGGAGAACAGTTCAAGTAAATCTGTAAATCAGGCTGAGCAGTGAACATTCCCGCTAAACAATTTCTAAAATATATGGGCGGGGTTCTCCCCTCCTCCTGTGTTATTGTATCTCTCTGTCATATGCTACCTTTGATGTACAGCGCTACGTACTATGTTGGTGTTACATAAATACTGTTTATTAATAATGATAATAATATAGAAGATATGAAGTATGGGGGAGGTGGGGGTGCAACCTACCCCATTCACAGCCCTCCCACCTACCTAC
>NC_092858.1:124250-126242 GCF_032062135.1 Pyxicephalus adspersus | reverse complement strand
GCACGGATACAAGACTTTTCTAGAGCCGTCTTCTTCTGTCTCTATCATTCCATATCTCCCCTCCTATTGTGTGATACTTCCCCCACCTCGTAGATTGTAAGTCCTTCTGGTCAGGGTCCTCTCCTTCTGTATTTAATGTACAGCGCTGCGTAATATGTTGGCGCTATAAATAAAATAACATATGATGTATAAGAGGAGTGTGGCTTCATGTTACTACTGGAGATCCTGAATTAACCCTTTGTAGACTGATATATACGGGGACAGTCAGGGCTGAATTTCCCACTAAGGCTACCTAGGCCACGGTCACTAGGGAGCAGCATTTCCTCCAAAAGTTATCTACCCTCTGCTGGTAAAATGAGAGGGGCTGTTTTTCAGGATGATGTCATAATGATCAGTTGGGGAATCTGTACCATACCAGCAGCATGACTTCCTTTCATATAATAGGTATGTCCATGTGGAGCGGCTGTCTCCCCTCCTGGATCTCCCCCAAACATCCAGAGCATAGCTTACCTGGAGCTGGAAACTGGAACTTACCTGGAGTACAGGACAGCAGGAACCTCCCACACTGAGCCTCCTCACAGGTACAATTTCTAGACGAGACAGAGTATAGGTAAGTCTGGAGAAGATAGAATATTATGGGTAAAGCTGGGTGATCCAGCAATTCTGCAGTGGATTTCCTAAAAATAATTTGCTATTAGATGGGAAATGTTTTAAGTCCTAAAACAGATCCATTGCAGGTTTGCTGCATCACCCAGGTTCTCCCATGATGGTCTTATTTCTCCATGTGTTTATACAGAAGAAGGAGTGGGGTTTAGCTGTATGAATGTGTGCACAGCTGGGGGAATTGTTGGGGGCCACTGTGAGATATGATAACGTCTCTCCTGCATTCCCAGACAGCTTGTCCTCCTGCAAGTGCTGCCATTGGTCCTAAATCAGGACTCCTTATGGCAGAACACATAGCTTGCAGTGTCTGGGGGTCAGTACTGGTCATGTGACCGGGGGGGCATTATTGGCCATCATTGGTTTTCTTTTTGTTTGTCCTACAGCTCCATATGAATAAAGTTTTTGATGCGATGCAGCGTCAGTCAGGTTACATTGTAGAAATATTGTCCTCACCCGAATCTGTCACCCACCGTCCGGAATGTGGCGAAGGATGGGGAGGAGGAGCGCAGAGGTTCCCAACTTATCATTTATTAAAAGGGAGGACGCTGACCCAGATACAGAGGAGTCCATGCCCCCCCCCAGTGCTTCTCAGAACAAATCATTTTTCATCAGTTTTGTTCTTTACAATAAATTGTAATTATTATTCAATCTGAGCCAATGCTGGTCTGTGACACGAGAGGAACATTCTATGAGGACTAAATCTCTGATAAGGGGACACAGCAATAACAATGTAACGGTGCTATATCCGGAGGCTGGAGCGTGCGACTTGCAGGGAGTCTTCGGTAACACCGCTCACCTTGCATTCTAAGTCCATGGCTTTCTCCTCTGACGGCTGAAGGAAGCGGCGAGGAAGGCGGCGTTACAGATGCCTCACCTCCTCCCTTCCACCATCAACTGTCAGCGGAGAAAGTCGAACTTGATGGACTTAGAATGCAAAGAAAGCGGGGAGGAAGGCATTATACCAGACTAAGTAGGACTAAATGAAGTGACTTCACTTGGAAGAAGGGTGACCACTTAGTCCAACCTCTGGTTATATCCAGAGATGGGGGGGCAGGGGGCGTCTGGACTGGAGCAACACCATCATGGAAATCCTGGTGTGCAGACACAAGTATCTGACACGGATCAGCCCCTAACATTCTGTGGGACCATACTGGGATTATTTGGGACTGTTTTGGCATTCTGTGGGACCATACTGGGACTGTCCTAGCATTCTGTGAGACCATACTGGGATTAATTGGGACTGCCCCGGATTTATGTGGGACCATACTGGGATTTTTTGGGACTGCCCCGGATTTATGTGGGACCATACTGGGATTATTTGGGACTGCC
>NC_092858.1:121965-124127 GCF_032062135.1 Pyxicephalus adspersus | reverse complement strand
CATACTGGGATTATTTGGGACTGCCCCGGATTTATGTGGGACCATACTGGGATTATTTGGGACGGCCTTGGATTTATGTGGGACCATACTGGGATGATTTGGGACTGCCCTGGCATCCTCGGATTTGTGTTGGGATTCTTTCTTCCTCACCTTCTTTCAGCTTTCTGCGGACTTGTATAGTAATTGACAAGTCCTCAGGTTGTGTCAATCCCTAACATCTCATTATACCGATATCATTTTCCTGTTATGAGAATGTTAATACAAGTGATATAATCTTTATCAATATATTTCTTCCCGTTCTGCTGTAGCATCTCATTGGCTCCTTATCTCCCGCTGCTCGCTTTGTTTCCTTTGATCGGATTTATCTGCAGCTCATTGCATGCAGAGTGATTAGTCTGACGCTGGTAATTAGTCAGATTTATGCAAAGCAGCCAGACAAGTTCACTGGGACTGAAATCATTTGGCAACGTCCTTGAATGTCTTTTCCCTGTTAAATATTTTAAGATGTGATGGAGAGCCAATGAAATAGAAAATATGACCGAAATAAGCCGATGATCTCTGCCAATGAGAATTGTGGCTTCTCTCCGTATTTATTAAAAGTAAGCTTGCTCCAGGATGAAGCCCGAGGATCAACATAACAGACAACAAAAGAGCTTTAGTCCTCATATCCCAAATGTCAGATCCTTTTACAGGGTCTTGTGACTCCATTGGGGAGATACATTTATCCAACATCCGTCCATCCATCCAACATCCATCCGTCCGTCCCTTCAATATCCATCTATCTATCAGTCCATTTGTCCATCCTTTTATCCATCCAACATTCATCCATTCATCTGTCTGTCTGTTCATGCAACATCCATCCATCCGTTCGTCCATCCATCCAACATCCTTTCATTCTAACATCCGTCAATCCAATATCCATCCATCTATACGTCCATCTGTAAATCCTTTTATCAATCCGTCCGTCCATCTAATAATCCAACAACCATCCATCTGTCCGTCCGTTTATGCAACATCCATCCATCCGTTCATCCATTAATCCAACATCCATTTATCTGTCCGCCCATCCATCCAACATCCATCAGTCCATCCTTTTATCCATCTGTCCAACATCCATCCGTCTGTCCATCCATCACTTCAACATCCATCCGTCCATCCCTTCAATATCCATCTATCTATCAGTCTATCTGTCCATCCTTTTATCCATCCATCCAACAACCATCCATCTGTCCGTCCGTTCCTCCAACATCCATTTATCCGTCCGTCTGTCTATCGGTCCATCCTTTTATCCATCCATCCAACATCCGTCCATCCGTTCATCCAACATCCATCAGTCTGTCCATTCATTCAACATCCTCCATCCATCTATCCATCTCTCTGTCCATTTATGCAACATCCATCCGTCTGCCGTCCGTCCATCCATCCATCCAACATCCGTCTGTCCGTCCGTTCATCCAAAATCCATCTGTCCGTCCGTTCATCCAACATCCGTCCATCTAATATCCATCCATCTGTCCGTCCTTTTATCCATCCATCTGTCAATCCATTAATCCAACAACCATCCATGTGTCAGTCTGTTCATCCAACACCCATTTATCCGTCCGTCCATCCGACATCCATCTGTCCATCTGTCTATCCATCCTTTTATCCATCTATCCAACATCCACCCGTCTGTCCATCCATCCCTTCAACATTCAACATCCATGCAACATCCATCCAACATCCATCCGTCCGTCCATCCATCCAAAATTCATCCATCCATCCATCTGTCCCTCTGTTCATGCAACATCCATCCATCCGTCGGTCCATCCATCCAAGATCCCTCTATCCATTCAACCAACATCCATCTGTCCGTCCGTCCGTTCATCCAACGTCCATCCATCCATCCATCCTTTTATCCATACAACATCCATCTATCCAACATTCATCTGTCCGTTCATCCATCCATCCATCCATTCGCTAATCTATCCAACATTCATCCATCCATCCATCCATACGTCCCTCCATCCCTTCAACATCCATCCAACATCCATCCATCCATCTGTCCATCCATTCATCCAACATCCGTCCATCCAATATCCATCCATCTGTCCATCCTTTTATCCATCCGTCCGTCCATCCATCCGTCCAACTATTGATCCAACAACCATCTATCCGTCCGT
>NC_092858.1:116206-119539 GCF_032062135.1 Pyxicephalus adspersus | reverse complement strand
CAACAATGAGGGGTAAGGGGCTAAAGAGACGGACAGAGTGGACTTCAAATGAAGTGAAAATGAGAGAGGGTGGGGTAGAAAGAACTCTGTATGTACACTCTGTCCGTCTGTTCATCCAACATCCATCTGTCCGTCCATTCATCCAACATACGTCCATCCAATATCTATCCATCTGTCCATCCTTTTATCCATCCATCCATTCGTCCATCCATCCATTAATCCAACAACCATCTATCCGTCCGTCTGTTCATCCAACATCCATCCGTCCGTCCACCCATCCATCCAACATCCATGCAACATCCGTCCGTCCATCCATCCAACATCCATCTGTCCGTCCACTCATGCAACATCCATCCATTCGTCTGTCCATCCATCATCCATCCATCCAACATTTATCCATCTGTCCATCCTTTTATCCATCCGTCCAACATCCATCCATCATTCCAACATGTTCGTCCATGCATCCAACATCCGTCCGTCCATCCATCCATCCATCCATCCGTCTGTCCATCCTTTTATGCATCTATCCAACATCCATCTGTCTCTCTATCCATCCAACATTCATCCGTCTGTCCATCCGTTCATCCAACATCCATCCATCCAATATCCATCCATCTGTCCATCCTTTTATCCATCCATCCAACATCCCATCGTCTATCCATTAATCCAACAACCATCCATCTGTCCGTCCGTTCATCCAACATCCATTTATCCGTCCGTCTGTCTATCCATCCATTCAACATCCATCCGTCCATCTGTCCATCGTTTTATCCATCCATCCAACATCCATCCGTCTGTCCACCCATCCAAAATTCATCCATCCGTCTGTCTGTTCATGCAACATCCATCCATTTGTCCACCCAACATCCATCTCTCCCCATCCATCCTTCATTTTTCCCATCCCCATCTTCCTTCATCCATCATTTCAAGAAAAGGGTCAGTTGTTTGGCAGCCTCTGTATTTTGTAATTGCTGCTATAAGAACAGTTTGAAGTGAATCACTGCTGTCTAATCTCTGTCTTTGGCTCGGTGTACTTTTTATGCTGTGTACAGAGCTCAGTAGCTGCAGCTATAATAGAGATTGATGTATTTACTGGTGATAGCTGTGAAAATTCTGCTGCGGAATATTGACACTACATGCAGCTCACACAGCGATGACCTGTTTCCTCCATCAAGTGGCACTGCTGAATAATTACCTTTTGTTGTACACAAATCTCAGTAGCTAAAGTTCAGCAATGTAATAAAATCTGCAGATTGATGTATTATTGGTGACTGCTGTAAAGATGCTGCTGAGGAATATTCACACCACATACAGCTATCACAGTTTCTTCTATTCTTGGCTCTTCTCCTACAATTTGCTTTGATCTGTGACCAGCACAGCATTGGGGAATTGGCACCAATTGTAGACTGTAGAGGATTTAGCTGCATGTTTTGTGCTCAGTATTAATGGATGTTTTTGTATTTTTAGGCGTTCTGCCGGCTCAGGGAAGATTTGCCTACAAACTGATGAACGACCTTTTTGCAAACTACTCCAATGCTTTGCGACCGGTTGAGGACATGGATAAGGCCATGAACGTCACCCTGCAGGTCACCCTATCCCAGATCATCGATATGGTACAGTCACCATACAGGGATGCTGTAAATTGGTTTAGGGCAGTCCACCCCAATATGTGTACTGGTGTATGTTTGAGGTGGAACACCCAGTACAGATAAGCACCTCCAGAACTCCAGAGAGAAAGTTTGGGGTGCAGGAGAACCCAGAAAACAGCCGCCATCAGTCTCAAGGGGTAAATTCACCTCTTGAACACAAAGCAATCTGTTCATTTACCCTCTGCGAGCTTTAGAATAGCAGCCTGACAACAAAATACTCTGATGGGGAGTGCTAACAAAACACAGACAGCGCTCTATACCATATACACTGCATCATTACCCCGGTCAGCCTCCCCTGCCGTGTCCCCGGTCGGCCTCCCGCGCCGTGTCCCCGGTCGGCCTCCCGCGCCGTGTCCCCGGTCGGCCTCCCGCGCCGTGTCCCCGGTCGGCCTTCCCCCGCCGCGTGTCCGGTCGGCCTTCCCCCGCCGCGTGTCCGGTCGGCCTTCTGCGCTGTTTCCAAGGTCGGCCTCCCGCCCCGTCTGCCTCCTGCACCGTGTCCAAGGTCGGCCTCCCCCACCCTGTCACCGTGTCCCATAACAGCCTCCTCCACCATGTCCCAGAGAAGCTTTCTTCTCAATGTCCTCGGCCTCTTTACCCATCGTGTCCAAGGTCAGCCTTCCCCGCAGTGTCCCTGGTCAGCCTCCTGCGCCGTGTCCAAGGTCAGCCTCCTGCGCCGTGTCCAAGGTCAGCCACCCTGTCCGCGTCCCTGGTCAGCCTCCCCCGCCGTGTGCCCAAGGTCAGCCTCCGGCGCCGTGTGCCCAAGGTCAGCCTCCCGCGCCGTGTCCCCAAGGTCAGCCTGCCCCGCCGTGTCCCATAGCAGCCTCCCCCACCATGTCCCAGAGAAGCTTTCTTCTCAATGTCCTCGGGCCCTTCTTTTTCCTAATCTGGGGTAAACTCAAAGAACTGTCATGCTACCCGGCCCTCCTCTCTAGGGCAAGTAAAGGGGAGACCCCAAGCTATTCCCAACCAAACCTTCTGGGCTGGCTCTGTAGACTCCCCACTGTCTATCCACTCCCCAGGCTCCACCCCTGAGAAACCCCCTATGAAATAGGGTGGAGCTAAGGACCATTGCTCATTCAGGATTGGCTGTTCCCTCCCATCTGGTGACACGCCTCAGGGGAAAGCAATCAATCCTAGAGCTACGACATACCTGTAGAAAGCAGAAACCTAGACACAGCTTGGAATCGAGACACTGATCAGCAAATGGCGGGAAATCTCCCCACTGAAGCCACAGGCGCCAATGGAAACACAAAAGGGTCATTGAACTGGACACCCGGATTCACCATGTCAGGGAATCTTCAGAGAACAATGACAGGTCCCTCACAGCGGGACCAGACAGGGCATAGGTGACATTCACAGGTGTTAAATCATTCATTGTATATTCACACACATTTACTGTACTTACCGTTTTATAAATGGGCCCCTGTGGTATTTTGTGTTGTAATAAAGCTGCAAATGTTCTCTGAAAACATAGAAATTGTATACATGGGTGAATGTTCATTTTAGTTATGGATAGTGGGGGTGGGGGTTAGACCCCTTGTTAGCTTTCTGACCCCTATAAAATAATGAAGCCACCAGGATCAGCCTGACAATACGGCAACAAATATTTTCAGAGATGGATTAGCAGGTGACAGCATTTTCATGATATCTGGGGTGCACGGAAATCCCCAATTACCCCCCCCCC
>NC_092858.1:102490-115476 GCF_032062135.1 Pyxicephalus adspersus | reverse complement strand
ATGGAGAAGGGGGATGGGGGGAGAGGAAGCAGCGGTATGGAGAAGGGGGATGGAGGGGAGAGGAAGCAGTGGTACAGAGAAGAGGGAAGGGGGGAGAGGAAGCAGAGGTACAGACTGGTATGCTGACTTCCTTAATATTGTTAGTAAACAGGAATTATATAGCACCAACACATTACGCATATTACACAACTGACAGAGAGATACACACAGTGACAACGGAGAAAGTTTCTTCCATAGAGGTCATCTACAGGTTCATCCCCCACAAAGTGACAACATAAAAAATATGCCTGGTCATTGGCTGGATTCTAGTCTGGGAGGAGCTTCAATCTGTTGTGTCTACAAGACCACTGAGCTGATAAGAGCAGAAAGTGACCCCCAGGGTTGAGACTCCTCCAATATGGCCGCTTCAGAAAACACTCCTACGCAGGGCAGGCAGTGGAATGATTGGCTGCTATTGGTTGTTATAATTACACATGTGAAGAGATGGACCCACCACTATTGTCTTCACTATTCACTATTGTCTTCATCTGGTCTTTTATAGGATGAGCGGAATCAGATCCTAATGGCATATTTGTGGATACGACAGGTGTGGTTTGACGCTTACCTGCGCTGGAACAAGGATGAATATGATGGTCTCGATACCATCCGTATACCTAGCAGTTATGTATGGAGACCCGATATTGTCCTATATAACAAGTAGGTCGGATGGTGCTTGGGAACTATCACTTTAGTTCTTCTCATTCTTCCAGCCTGGGTGCGGACAATCTTTTCCTTCATGACGAGGGATGGCCATGAGTGGCTCTATTCCTCTAGGACCAGGGTTGGTAATGACTTGTTCTATTCCTCTCTCTAGGCATGGTCATGACTGGTTCTATTCCTCTAGGACCAGGGCTGGTAATGACTGCTTTTACTCCTTGATGAACAGAGACAGCCATGAGTGGCTCTACTCCTCTAACTAGGGATGGTCATGACTGGTTGTATTCCTCTAGGACCAGAGATGGTCATGACTGGTTCTACTCCTCTAACTAGGCATGGTCATGACTGCTTCTACTCCTCTATGACCAGGGATGGCCATGTGTTGCTCTACTCCTCTACATAGGGATGGTCATGAGTGGTTCTATTCCTCTATGATAAGGGACCGCCATGAGTGGCTCTACTCCTCTAACTAGAAGTGGTCATGACTGGTTCCACTCCTATAACTAGGGATGACCCTGAGTGGTTCTATTCCTCTACCTGGGGATGACCATAACTGGTGCTATTCCTCTAACTAGGAATGACCATGACTGGTTCTATTCTTCTAAGGACAACCATGATTGGTTCTATTCCTCTAACTAGGGAAGGTCATGACTGGTTCTTTTCCACTATGACAATGGGCGGCCATGAGTGGCTCTAATCCTCTAACTAGGAAAGGCCATGACTGGTTCTATTTCTCTAACTATGTATGACCATAACTGGTTTTATTCCTCCAACTAGGGATGACCATGACTGGTTCTATTCCTCTAACTAGGGATGGTCATGACTGGTTCTATTCCTCTAGGACCAGAGATGGTCATGACTGTTTATACTCCTCAAACTAGGGATGGTCATGACTGGTTCTACTCCTCTATGACCAGGGACAGCCATGAGTGGCTCTACTTGTCTAACTAGGGGTGGTCATGACTGATTTTATTTCTCTAACTAGGGATGTTCATGACTGGTTCTACCCCTCTAACTAGAGATGGTCATGACTGGTTCTATTGCTTTATAACCAGGGATGGCCATGAGTTTCTCTACTCATCTAAATAGGGGTGGACATGAGTGGTTCTATTCCTCTAACTATGGATGGTCATGACTGGTTCTACTCCTCTATGACCAGGGACAGCCATGAGTGGCTCTACTCCTCTAACCAGGGGTGGTCATGACTGGTTCTATTCCTCTAAGTAGCGATGACCATGATTCTTTCTATTCCTCTAACTAGGGATGGTCATGACTGGTTCTTTACCTGTATGACCAGAAAAATCTATGAGTGGCTCCAATCCTCTAACTTGGGATGGCCATAACTGGTTCTATTCCTCTAACTAGGGATGACCAGGGCTAGTTCTGTTCCTCTAACTAGGGATGACCATGACTTGTTCTTTTCCTCTAACTAGGGATGACCATGACTAATGCTGTTCCTCTAACTAGGAAAAACCATGACTGGTTACATTCTTCTAACTAAGGACAACCATGACTGGTTCTTCTCCTCTAACTAGGGATGGTCATAACAGGTTCTTTTCTTTTAACTAGGGATGACAATGACTGGTTCTATTCCTCTACCTAGGGATGACCATGACTTGTTCTATTTCTCCAATTAGAGATGGTCATGACTGGTTCTACTCCTATAACTAGGGATGGTCATGACTGGTTCTATTCCTCTAACTAGGGATGACCATGACTGGTTCTATTTCTCTAATTAGGGAAGGTCATGACTGATTCTACTCATTAATGACCAGGGACGGCCATGAGTGGCTCTATTCCTCTAACTAGGGATGACCATGACTGGTGCTATTCCTCTAACTAGGGACGACCATGACTGGTTCTTTTCCTCTAACTAGGGATTACCATAACTGGTTCTACTCCTATAACCAGGGCTGGCCATGACTGGCTCTATTCCTTTAACTAGAGATAGCCATTACTGGTTCTATTCCTCTAACCAGGGATGGCCATGAGTTGCTCTATTCCTCTAACTAGGGATGACTGTGACTGGTTCTATTCCTCTAACAAGGGATGACCGTGACTGGTGCTATTCCTTTGTCTAGGGATGGCCATGACTGTTTTTACTCCTTTAATCAGGAATGGTCATGACTGGTTCTATTCCTCTAACTAGAGATGGCTATGAGTTGCTCTATTCCTCTAACTAGGGACAACCATGACTGGGTTTATTCCTCTAACTAGGGATGACTGTTACTGGTTCTATTCCTCTAACTAGGGATGACTGTGACTGGTTCTATTACACCAAAAAGGGATGACCATGACTGGTTTTATTCCTTAACCTAGGGACAACCATGACTGGTGCTATTGCTTTGTCTAGGGATGGCCATGACTGGTTTTACTCCTTTAATCAGGGATGGTCATGACTGGTTCTTTTGCTCTAACTAGGGATGGTAATGACTGGTTCCATTTCTCTATGATCAACGACAGCCATGACTGATTCTACTCCTTTAACTAGGGATGGCCATGACTGGTTCTATTTCTCTAATTAGGGGTGGTCATGACTGGTTCTTTCCCCTAACTAGGGACGACCATTACTGGTTCTATTCCTCTAACTAGCGACGACCATGACTGGTTCTATTTCTTGATGACCAGGGATAGCCATAACTGGTTCTACTCCTCCAACTAGGGATGGCCATGATTGGTTCTATTTCTCTATGACCAGGGATGCCCATCACTGGTTCTATTGTTCTATCCTCTAACTAGGGATGGCCAAGAGTGGCTCTACTCCTCTAACTAGAAGTGGTCATGACTGGTTCCACTCCTATAACTAGGGATGGCCATGACTGGTTCTAATCCTCTAACTAGGGATGGCCATTACTGGTTCTATTGCCCCAACTAGGGATTGTGATGACTGGTTCTACTCCTCTAACTAGAGATGGCCTTGACTGGTTGTATTCCTCTAACTAGGGATTACCATGACTGGTTCTATTCCTCTAACTAGGTATGACTATTACTGGTTCTATTTCTCTATGACCAGGGACAGCAATGACTGATTCTACTCCTCTATGACCAGGGATGGGCATGAGTGGTTCTACTTCTCTAACTAGTGACGGCCATGACTGGTTCTATTCCTCTAACTAGGGATTGTCATGACTGGTTCTATTTCTCCGTGATCAGAGACAGCCATGACCGATTCTACTCCTTCAACTAGGGACAGCCATGAGTGGCTCTACTACTCTAACTAGGGATGACCATGACTGGTTCTACTCCTCTAACTAGGGATGACCATGACTGGTTCTATTTCTCTGCCCAGGGACAGAGATGACTGGTTCTACTTCTCTTTGACTATTGATGGCCATGATTGATTGTTCTTCTCTTGCACCAGGGATGGCCATGACTGGTTCTTCTACTGCTTCCAGTGTCAAACAACTCAGGGGGTCATTAGGCTTAGTCTACCTTTTGTTTTTGAAAGGGATGTGTTAGAACCCCTGTTAGGTTTTTCTTGTTCCCGGGGCCCCAGTATAGAGACAGCCAGACAGACAGGAAGTGAGAGAAAAGCTACACCAAAAAAATATTATTATAACAATAAAACAGTAAATACGTGACAAGGCTAATAGTATTCTAATCATTCTTCACACTTGCCATTCTAGTGACACACAAAATTCTGAAATCTAATTGTTGGTGATAAACACAGAGAGCGAATCCCAACAATGGGGGACAGAGACCCTAATGAGACCCTAAAAAGAAAAGTAACCCCCCCCCCCCCCGATGCCTCAGTGGGATTTTTCCAGGTTTGGGATCTTCAGCAAGAATCACTGGCCAGGCTGGAATGATGGAACTTCCACTTAGCTCAGTCTACATGGTATAGGGCTGTCTTCCTTGACCCTTCTAACATGAGGGAACCCTTAAAATAACTGTGAGGTCTTAGGAAGCCCCTGTAACAAATACAAAATCCACAGCTCCCAATATATAGCGTGGTGATCACTGGGTAGAATGTCACCCTTACAGATGGCCAGGGGTAACTGACCCAAGAAGTATAAATTGCTAAAAAGTCACTAAGACTAAGAATCACTCATACAGAGGATTACAAACAGGCAGATACTTTTGTTCTTGCAGAAGAGACCAATACGGAGCCATATTATTGCAATGCAAAGCTGCCAAATCACATTACAGAACCACCCTATCACAATGTAGAGCTGTCCAATCACATTACAGAGCCACCCAATCACACCTTAAAGCTGTACAATCACATTGTAGAGCCACCCAATCCCAATGTAGAGCTACCTGAACACATTACAGAGCCACCCAATCACAACGTAGAGCTGCCCAATCACATTACAGAGCCACCCAATCACAAATTAGAGCCACCCAATCCCAATGTAGAGCTACCTGAACACATTACAGAGCCACCCAATCACAACATAGAGCTGCCCAATCACATTACAGTGCTGACTAATTGCAATACTTAATCATATGTCCTGCTTCTAACTTAACTCATTACCCCTAATCCTCTCTTGTTTGTCAGCATCTAAAAAATGCAGATAATTTGAGCTCTGATTGTACTCTTTTCCCCCTAATATACTCAACATTTTATCCTGAACTCTACACAGAAATATTTGCCCCACAGGGGTCTAGGCTTGAGGTTCTTTAACTGCCCCCCCCCCATCTTCCAATGTGAAGGAACTAATCTGATTGGTTGCCATGGCTGAGTGGTGCAGATCCATGTTGAGGGTCAGGGGCCATTATAGATCTATATAGACCTCAGCTGCCCCAGGTGACCTGCTGTTTCATACCTGACCTATAGGTGGAGATGTGCAGTGCATTGTACTGCATGAAAATTGTCCAGAAAAGTGTAATTTTTAGGTTTTGTGCTGATTTGCTGTTGAATGCTTGTAAAGGAACCACAGAAAGCTGCACTGACCTGGTGAGGGGGTGACACCTGTGGGACATTTCAGGCCAGGTGCTATGGGAAGGTGTAACACAATCTCAGGTGCAGCTGCTGTGTGTGGCGGCTCAGGTTCTGCAGCAGAGGTGACTCTCTGAGCCCCGGGACCATATTACAACTTTGCATTTCTCAGTGACAACATGCAGGGGATCATTCTATGCTCTCTTCTCTGCTACTGGGGGACAGAAACTGCAACTAAATCAATAAAGAATATTGGGGAGGAAAATGATCTGCCCCCACACATGCACCTTAAACCTAATGACACATACTGACATACTGACACATGATTGGCTGGATCTGCTACAGGAGGAAGGGATTAACTCATTCCTATGTAACATGGAGCTATTAGAAAAATATAAAGTGTAATACTTACTGGTAACAGGGTACAGACCCCCCTTCTAATACAGAGGACTAGGTGTATGGACCCCCTTACTGGGGGGGGGTTAGGGGGTCAATACACTTAGCGCTCTGTCTCAACCTCAATTTCTTTATTCCCTATGACTAGGAAAGGAGGGGGAGGAACAGGAGTCCTACGACCAAATGGACTGTATGAGACCGTCTTCAAGCAGGAAACATGGAGGACAAGGTGGACCTTCAGAGTTTCTGGTAGTGAGAGCTTAGCCACTACAGCGTCCCACAAACTTAGGGTCCAACTTCAAAGAGGGACAATGAAGCTCCAAAATCTCCATTGTCAGGGTCTATGTGACACCAGGTTTTCACCAGGGCACCCCGCAAGGGTTGATGGGCCATTAGCCTGGAGGCCACTGGACTCTTTGCTGCTGGGGGTCACCAGGTCACGACCCTCAGGGTCAGATCAGGAATAGCAAGAGGTCAATGCAGAGTAGTAAGGTAGCTGGTGCAAAGTCACAGCACCAGCCTCCATTACTGCTGGGACTAAGTAGCCTCTGCTCCTTTAAAAAGCTCCTCCTCTGGTTTATCTGGATCTGCCCGAAGAAAAATCCTTACCAACCGGTTGGCATGACCCTTAGCAGAAGGGTCTCAGGAATTTTTTTTCTGGGCCAAATCCTTATCATTTAAATAGGTACTGGAGATGGCCTGCTCACCTCCTAGATTCCAGAATGGCCTTCATTTCAAATTCTTCATTACTACATTCGACTATAACTGGAGGTGGCGGTGGAGAAGACCTGCCAGCCAAAGGGCTTGGTACCACCGGTTTCAATCACGACATGTGGAATACTGGATGGATCTTCACAGACTCAGGGAGTGTTAAGCTGCGTACACACTTCCAATTTTTATTGTTGGAAATGAACGACGAACGACCAATTGGCCAAAAATCGTTCGTAAAAAAAGTAACCAACGACGCTGACGAATGAGGATAGTCCTTGGAAATGAACGACCGGACCGGCGGATCGGATTGGACGACGATCGTTGACCATCTATCGTGTGTACAGTTGTTCAGTGATCGTTCATGGTCTGAGCATGCGCGGTGAACGAACGTTCGCTCACTTCCTGTGATGCACGTCACTTCCTGTATCGTTCAAACGATCGCATCTATCGTGTGTATAATATCTTTGAACGATCGTGTCGTTATCTGTATGTACAGGATCGGTGCCATACGATCGTTCGCAGATATCGTGCAGGATCGTTTGTCGTTCGTTTACCAACGATAAAGATTGGAAGTGTGTACGTAGCTTTAGTTGAACAGCCACTGGGTTGATGACCTTCACGATAAGAAAGGGACCAATGAACTTGGGGCCTAATTTTCTACAGGGGCAGTAAAGTCTCAAGAAAAAGTGGGAAAGGAATTAAATCAAAACTTAAAAATTCTTGATGGCTGGGTTTGTTGGTTGCGAGGAGAGAAGTTGTTTTAAATACCAGTCCAGACTAAATGGGGAGCCATCTGCAAGTCGTAGGGAGAGCGGTTGCTTTTTGTTGCGAAGGGGCACATGGAGTAGCTTAGCGAGGGAGGCAACCGAAAAACAAGTACAAGCCCCAGAATCTTGAATCGCCTGCACTTCAATGTTTTTTTTTGGGCCCTGGAGAGACAAAAGGAGAAGGATGTGAGCTGAGAAAGGAGGAGTTTGAGTAGCCAGAGGTGAGGGTTCAACTCACCCTTTTCCAGCTGGCCAGATAGGGCAGTATCTTAGCAGATGACCAGGCGAACCACAATACAAGCAGAGATTAGACTTGAACCCCCTCTAGCATTTTGCAGGCACTGAGGGTTTGGCTAGGCCTAACTGCATAGGTTCCTGACAATCCTCAGTGGCAGAAAGTGGGGTGGGCATGGGAACCGAAGGTGGAGAATGAGGTGAATTAGAATACCAATTGGGGCGTGAAGTCCCCAACTTCTCCATCTCCGGAGCGGTGATCTTCTGTCAATTTGAGTAGCCAGCCTAATCAAATCATTAAGGGAGTCCGGAATACCCGCACTGGCCAGTTCATCCTTTAGTGACTCAGGCAAGCCAATGTGAAATTGGGTTAATTGGCATAATTCTTTTGTGTGTCCAAACTTCATCTTCAGAAGTCAGAAATGTATTCCTCCACTGGTCGTTGGCCTTGTTGAAGGCTGCGGAGGGCTGCTTCAGCAGTGGCAGCACGCCGGGGGTCATAGAGTTCAGCTAATCTTTCAAAAAAAGAGTTGGTGTTGCTCAGGGCGTCATCACTGCGTTCCATCAGTAGGAAGGCCCAGGCCTTGGGCTCCCCCTGGAGGAGGGAGATGACGGTGCCCACCTTGGTGCATTCATCTGCAAAAGTTCTGGGCTGCAGTGAGCAATAAAGCTATCAGGAATTGCCGAAGGCCCGGAACCAGCTCACATACTGCATGAAGAAAAAGTCCCGGAAGTCCTGGCTGACTTGGAAGTTGGGTTGGCAGAGTGGACAAAGTCTGAAAGCGGCCCTCCAATTGAAAGTATCCTCTTCGACCCTCTTGTACTGAAATCTTAAGCTCTGCAATTTGCTTCCACAGTTCCTCAAGCCCTAAGTTCAGTGAGTTGTCTCCAGAAGCTGACATATTGGCTGTAACTTTCTGTCAGGGTCTCCGCAGGCAGGTAGCATGGGATCACCCAAGGTGCTGAGTCTAAGTGACACCAGGTCTTCACCAGGGCACCACGCAAGGGGTGATGAGCCGGTAGCCCAAAGGCTACTGGACTCTTTGCAGCTGGGAGTCACCCTACCTGAGGAGGAAAGCTGGAGTGGCCTCGGAGTGGAGACAGGTGGCAGACTAAAGGAGTTAGATTCCAGGCACAGGTCAGGGCAGGTGGCAAGCAGGGGTAGTCAGAGTCCAGGCATTGGTCAGGGAAGTGGCAAGCAGGGGTAGTCAGAGTCCAGGCATTGGTCAGGGTAGGTGGCAAGCAGGGGTAGTCAGAATCCAGGCATGTGTCAGGGCAGGTGGCAAGCAGGCATATTCAGAGTCCAGGCATGGGTCAGGGCAGGTGGCAAGAAGGTGTAGTCAGAGTCCAGGCATGAGTCAGGGCAGGCGGCAAGCAGGCAAAGAGTGGCCTCGGAGTGGAGACAGGTGGCAGACTAAAGGAGTTAGATTCCAGGCACAGGTCAGGGCAGGTGGCAAGCAGGGGTAGTCAGAGTCCAGGCATTGGTCAGGGTAGGTGGCAAGCAGGGGTAGTCAGAATCCAGGCACGAGTTAGGGTAGGTGGCAAACAGGCATAGTCAGAGTCCAGGCAAGGGTCAGTGAAGGCAGCAAGTAGGCGTAGTCAGAGTCCAGGCACGGGTCAGGGCAGGTGGCAAACAGGAAGTGCTGCATGCTAACTCAGGCAGAGACAGATTCAGCACCATGGGAACCAACAGGTATTGTGAAGACCAAATTTGAAATCCAGATATCTTCTCCTTTTCTTGTCTGCAATTAGTCTGGTATGAGATTGGGCCTGGGATAGTGAAGAATGGAGAATCCTTAGATTATTGTAGATAATGTTCAATCGGTCTTGGACTTCAGTTACCATGGCTTGAGAAGAGCAGCTGGGAATGGATGGAGAATGGAAACCATAGAATGGCGATTGAGCAGTAGCGGAAACAATGGCATTGTTGTAAGCAAATTCGGTCATAGGATGGAGGGAGGACGGGTCGTCCTGTAAAGAAGCAATTAAAATATTGTTCCACAGTCCGGCTGGTCCTTTTTTTTTTTCAACAAGGAATATTCCAGCACCAGCAAGTTAAGTGGATGGGTGGATAAACCTATTCTTTGTAATCTCTTAATGTAAGCCTTAGGGTGTTAGGCTCCAGCTCGGACAGGAGGTAAATGGACCCAAAAGGAATTTTGGCCCCTGGTAAAAACTCAGAGCAGTCATAAATACGACGAGGGGGTAGTGAATTTTCCCAGGATAGTAGCGAATACCATAAAGGAGATAAAGTTAAAGGAGATCATGGTCAGAAAAAAATAATTGTCCAGGTTAGAAAGAATTCCTGGGCAGCCGGTCCGGACCTGATGGCGTTCTGGCCAGCCAAACACAGAGGGAAAGGCAGAACTTTAATGTGCAGTGGCAGGTGCAGTCCTTGTGCAACAGAGACATCAAGAAAATGTGTACATGCCCCAGAATGGATAATGGCCTGGGCTTCAACATTTCCATCAGCGCCCTATAGGGAGAGATTGAGTAACACATGAGCAGAAGACGTAGCCAGGACTTCTCCCTATTCTTACCCAGGTGACAGACAGGGCAGTTGTGAAGGAAGTACACCGCAGTACAGGCAGAGGTTGGCTTGGAGAGTCAAATCCAGATTATCCAAACAGTGAACTGGCTGCAGAGAGGCAGAAAATGCCCTGAGGATCCAGCAACCTGAGCCTGGGACTGGAGGGGTTTTAAAAGGACGCACAGCCAATGACAGGACAGGATTGATCAATCTGCTCATTGGGTGCAGCACAAACTCCATAGTCCCCTTCCGCTGTGCACAGTCTCAGTTTCTGTGCAGGGGATGCCGAGAATGGTGGAAAATACATGGCTACAGAACACCTGTATACAGAATAGATGATCTGCAGGGCCAGTGCTTACAAGACCACTTTATTTTTTCTTCTTCTCGCACATGGTTTTTTGTCTCTGGACAGTCTCTGGAAATAAAAGTACATTTTGATAAATATCTCTACTGGTAGATAGAATCTCCTTAAAATGTCAGTGCTTAGTAAACAAGCTACTTTACTCCCCCCTGGACAATATTGGAGAGTAATAATTATCCAATCCACAGCACAATAACGACAATCACAGTGATCTCACCACAGAGCCTAACAAGGGTTTTACATTGGTTTGTATGATTCAGTTCCTCCATCAGGTGTGAGATTTGCAGCAAATACAGAACTTGACAGATTCTCCTGTCTGTAATACAAGACACACCTCAACACATAATGTTAATTGTCCACATACAGCACTCCTGCAGCAAGTCTGCCCTTTATATGTATTTTCTCACATACAAGAATCCTATGGCATACGTAAAATATATAAAGGTCTCATTGAGGTGTCTCCAGCAGGAGCCACAGATGGAGTGTGTGTAGATTTGTTGGTTACATTTTTAAAGCATTATACCATCCAACCAGCAGGGGGCTCCCCTCCAAGGTGAACTTTAGAAACCATATGGATATCTCACCTGGACAATGTACAGCCAGGTAGGTGGCTATACCAGTGCTAAGAGTACACTGGAGGGAAGAGAAGGATCACTAGGTGTATGGAGCACTTTTTCTAGTTGAGAGTGAATGGAGATTAGCCCATCATGGGCTGAGATGGAGATATGCACATGATTAGATAGTCGTTAGCAAAGATTCATCCCTTTTACTAAGCTGAGTGAAATCTCAGGCTGGGAGATTATTCACCTTGGTAAGTGAACATCCAATATGTGTTTATTTCATCACGCCATATTTGTTCCTTTAGTCTGGAAGCAGCAGAAAAACAATATTATAACATTAATGATTCTGCATTGTCGGGGTTTTCTTTTCTTTCCCTCCTTTCAATGAAAATTCAGGTAAGCTGTAATAGGAATAGAAAAGAGCTGTCCTGGAATAAAGTGGGGGTGTCCATTGGGGGCATTTACTAAAGGGGTTCAAGCTGTCCCCTGTTGGCACGATTATCCATTCTTTAATATCCTTTATGTCACAAATGTATAGAAAGCCCAAATAATCCAAGCACCTACAATGAAAACTGCAGATCACATGGCCCAATGGGCTGACTTCATGTTCAGAACCAGGGAGCCATGGGAATTGGGTTACCAGCATGGTGTGACTGGCTCTATATATTGCAGTCTAATTGGACAATTTTCAGACCTTTTTATGAGCAATTCAATGACTACAAATTCATATAAATTACAGAAAGAATATTTTATACTGAGAACATTTTCATTACTGTCGTGCTTCTCCAAACATAACACTGCCCTTGCACTGAGGTTTCTGGATTTCCCTTACTACTTTTAGCCTCAGTGACAAACTAGTGACCAGGACAAATAAAGGGGTATTTTCCCAGGGGATTAAACTAACCAATCAGTGATGCCCTTGTACTACGTATATATGAAATTGTACAATTGTGTGAATATTTATCTTCCATCAGATGGACAGCTCCACACTAAATTCTTATTAATTCTTATAATTAACTACATTCTTACTCTCATTTCTATCGTCCTCCTGTCCAGCGCTGATGACCAATTCACAGGCTCAATGGAGACCAACGTTGTCATCCGCTATGATGGTCAGATCATGTGGGACTCTCCGGCCATCACTAAGAGCTCCTGCAAGGTGGACGTCTCTTTCTTTCCATTTGATGGGCAGCAGTGCCGTCTGACCTTTGGTTCCTGGACCTACAATGGGAATCAGATCGATATTCTGAACCACCTGGACACCGGCGACCTGACAGATTTTGTTGAGAATGTGGAATGGGAGGTTCTAGGAATGCCGGCCAAGAAAAATGTCATCACCTATGGCTGCTGTTCTGAGCCGTATCCCGATGTCACCTACACTCTGATCCTCAAGAGAAGAGCCTCCTTCTACATCTTCAACCTTCTCCTACCCTGCGTCATGATCTCATTCCTGGCTCCTCTCGGCTTTTACCTGCCTGCTGACTCTGGAGAAAAAGTCTCATTGGGTGTCACTGTCCTCCTGGCTCTCACGGTGTTCCAGCTCCTGGTGGCGGAAAGTATGCCCCCGTCCGAAAATGTGCCACTGATCGGTGAGTGACACCAATTAGGGGCAATTAAGAGAAAATGAGAACTTGGTAATGTTCCAAACTGCAAGGCTGTACAGAGGAGCTAACACTCTAATGTCTCAAACACTATTATTATACAATGATATAGCACTGACATATACCACAGTGCTGTACAGAGAACACTGAGCCAGTCCTATCAGTCTCTGTACAGAGGAGCTGACACTCTAATGCCCCCCCACAGTCACACACCATTATTATACATTTATATAGCTCTGACATATACC
>NC_092858.1:88552-101941 GCF_032062135.1 Pyxicephalus adspersus | reverse complement strand
ATTATACATTTATATAGCTCTGACATATACCATAGTGCTGTACAGAGAACACTGAGCCAGTCCCATCAGTCTCTGTACAAAGGAGCTGACACTCTAATGTCCTCCCACAGTCACACACTAATAGTATACATTTATATAGCTCTGACATATACCATAGTGCTGTACAGAGAACACTGAGCCAGTCCCATCAATCTCTGTACAGAGGAGCTGACACTCTAATGTCCCCCCACAGTCACACATTATTATTATACATTTATATAGGTCTGACATATACCGTAGAGCTGTACAGAGGAGCTGACACTCTAATCTCCCCCCACAGTCACACACAATTATTATACATTTATATAGCTCTGACATATACCGCAGTGCTGTACAGAGAACACTGAGGCAGTCTTGTCAATCATGTTGACTTCTCTTCCCTCTTTTTCCCACAATCCTTATTCTTTGCCGTTGGACTCAGATTCTATAATCCTCCCACAATAT
This sequence comes from Pyxicephalus adspersus, assembly GCF_032062135.1. Classification (NCBI taxonomy): domain Eukaryota; kingdom Metazoa; phylum Chordata; class Amphibia; order Anura; family Pyxicephalidae; genus Pyxicephalus; species Pyxicephalus adspersus. Next base: position 101,458 of record NC_092858.1, on the reverse strand, counting down.
GAATAATATGAATGTTGCAGAACAGATATGAGACTGGCACAGGATTTCTATGATTTGAATAAAATTATGATTCAGGGCACTCTCAGACTAATACTTGGTAGAAATACCTGATGTTATCCACGTTCTTTTATATCTCTTCCTTTACCAGCTGCTCCAGGTCTCTCGGATTTGAAGGGTTTCTTCACCCAGCTGCTGTATTTAGAATTCCCCACAGCTGCTCTATGGGATTTAGTTCTGGACTCATTGCTGGCCACTTCAGAACTCTCCAGTGCTTTGTCCTAAACCATTTCTGGGTCGTAGTTTGCTATGGGTCATTGTCCCGCTGTAAGACCCTCACTTACCTTTACTTCTGCAGATCTTTCCCCTGGAGATCTCCTTGATTGGATAGTGCACTGTCTGGTAATCCTCCTTTTCTCCCGCCCGGGATCAGACATACGCAGGAGGAGGAGCCAGAAGCCTCTTGGGATGCGTGATTTGGGTATTCCAGGAGGATCTGCCCTTCCATTCTCCTCAGTAAAGACAGAAGGGAAGAGGCTTCGACCTTGTTTGAAAAATAAAAATTTTGGTGATAGGTCCACTTTAAAGGAGGAACCCAGTTTTCCATCCCAGTGAATGAACCACATAGGCCTATTACCAAATACCCAACCCCCATAATGTTAGAGTCCAGGAAGAACAAACGCTGAATTGTTTTGGACAAATTGGCCTTAATGGCATTTGTCACTTTTATCCAACAACCCCCCTTCCCTCGATACATGTTTATAAGGGTGTCTCTAAATAAATCACACAACACATCCCTCCAGTTCCCTAATGTCATCACATGGCAGATCCCTCCAGTCCGTGACAGATCCCTCTACTTCTTCAATGTATTGACACAACAGATCCCTCCAGTCATCCAATGTAATTATTAGTGTTGGTAGAATAGCTCACTATTCGATTTGACCGCTATTCGGTCGAATAATGCATAATTATTCGGGTGATTGAACGTCGAATTTGAAATCCATTAAGTCAATGGGGGAAAAATTTGGGTTGTTTTTCTGTGTAGAGCGTCTACAGCCTATAAATACATTTAAAAAGACATGTCAAGACTCCCCCAGCTCCCCCAGCAAGTAAAAATAAATAAGGAAGTCTTTTTTCTGTTGCTGGCAAGGCCAATTTTTGGGGCGGTCAAGGGAACATACCGGATTTTACACGGTCTCCGAGTAGAGGCATAGAGGGACATGAGGTCCACAAATTAGCCGCCAGGTTTCACTGCTCCGTTACAAGCCATACACAGGCTTCAGAGTTCAGGCAGAGGTCTGTGAGGGGGGTCTTTCAGTCCAAAAATTAGCCAGTTACACAGCTCTGTTATACGTTACAAGTGACAGGTGGCAGCAGCAGGAGGAGGAGGCGGTGGGCACTGAGACGGATCGTGGACAGCATTGGTAACTGGCACCCAGAGCTGGGTACCCGGCAGGCGGCATCAGTTACAGCATGAGGAGGAGGCGGTGGGCTCTGAGAAGGAGCAAGGACGGCATTTGAGGTTGAGGCCATCACCTATATGGACAGTGTCGAAGCTGTAGCTATCGGAGACATGAATGGATCAATGAGATTCCAATCCGTACCTACTATGTAGCAAAACCACATGAAACGGAACGGGCTTGGCGGAATCAGCGGGAAAAGAACACCCTGTTGAGCTTGAGTCTAGTCTGGCATCTAGAGCTGGGTACTGGGCAGTGGGCAGGCAGCAGCCATGCTGCTCCTAGCAATTTGAGTGGTGCATGTAGCCGATCATTACCTTTTTCAAGCTCCACCAGCGGTGAGCAGGAGCTCCAGCACAGATCAGCTGCTGTTTGTCGCATTGATAGCAGTCAGGACCAGGTATCATTGCCATCCCCCACAACTTCTACCCCATCGTCCAATCTCTCTGTGGTTAGCATTAGCAGCATCCAACCTTCCATCCCCCAAATGCTGGAGCGCAAGAGGAAATATGGCCCAAATGTCCCCAAAACAAAGCTAATCAATGTGGCAATTGCACAGTTGATTGTGTTAGAGCTCCTCCCTTAGCGGCTGGTGGACTCCAATGCATTCCGTTACGCATTTCTCTGCGCGAACCCACAGTACGTTATGCCCAAGCGACAGTATTTTACAGAAAAATGTGTTCCTGCTTTGCATTGGTTGGTCGGGCAAGCATGGAGTGGGAAGATATATTTCCTATACAGCTCACTGGGTAACTTTGGTGGCAGCAGGGGAAGATGCAGCTGCAACAAGGCATGCATACCTACCTCCGCCCAGAGCACATTGCCATGCAATCTCCTCCTCAACCTCCACTTCCACCTCCTCCTTTGACTCTTGTGCCTCTTCCTCCAGGGACACTTTGCCATGGAGACCTAGCACCAGCACCTCCCATTGGGCAGCATCTGTTCACCGCCAGCAACAACCTGCAGTTTGCTATTTTGGTGCACAATTCCGACGTTGCCACGCAGTCCTGAGGTTGCGAAGCCTGGGTTCCCTCTGCCACACGGGCGCAGCCATTCTAAGTGCCCTGCGAGAGCAGGAGGTCTTATGGCTAACTCCCAACAGACTTCAGCCAGGCAAGGTCGTGTGTGACAACGGGGCCAATCTCTTGGCAGCCCTGCCTTGTGGGAAACTCACACAAGTACCTTGCCTGGCTCAGGTCATGAACCTCATAGTACAGCGCTTCCTTCGGAATTACCCAGGCCTCCAGCCGCTGTTGCTGAAGGCCCGAAAGTTGTCAGCACATTTCCGCCGGTCGTACACAGCCAGTGCCAGATTGGTGCCAGTGCACCGGTTAGTTTGTGATGTGGCCACACGTTGGAACTCCACATTTTACATGCTGCAGCGGCTGGCTGAACAACAGAAAGCGGTGGTGGATTACGTGGCAGAGTCTGTTTGTTTCAGACGTATACCCACACTACCTTTTTTCAGCCCTGCGGAGTGGCTGCAAATTGAGGACTTGTGCACTGTATTGTTACCTATGAAGAGGCCACCAGGATGATCAGCAGAGATCAGGCCTGTGTCAGTGACACCATCCCCATCATATGCCTGCTGGAACAGATGATGGTGGATCTCGGACACGACACAGAGTGGACGCTGCATCAAGAGATCAAATATCATCTCAGACATGCGTGCCTAGTATGCATAGTGTACCCCAAATCCAGGAAGAGGAGGAGGAAGAGGATGGAGGAGGACATTGCAGGCATGGGAGAAGGGGAGGAAGGGGCAGAGGAGGATATTGAGGGTACATGGTATCCATCCACCCAAACACAAGGTGGCATGTTCCGTGGGCGGCAAAACCAGGCGGAGGAGGAGGAGGAGGACGACCCTGTGCTGCTGTTCGACCCACAGGGGTGTGGGTCCAGAATTACCTCAGCTGTGGGTAGTTTGAGCCACATGACATCCTTCATGCAGGAGTGCATAGCCAAAGATCCACGCATAGAACACATAAAAACAAAGACTGACCACTATTGGATTGCTACATTACTGGATCCACGTTACAAGCCTGAGATACAACAACTCATCTTGCCCCAATACAGGGGACCAGATCCCTCCATTCCTCCAATGTAATGACACAGCAGATCCCTCCAGTCCTCCAATGTAATGACACAGCAGATCCCTCCATTCCTCCAATGTAATGACACAGCAGATCCCTCCAGTCCTCTCGAACGCTCTCAGAAGAGCCATTATTGATGTTTTGGTTGTCAGACAGTTTTTCTGGTCACCGCTCTTTCTGTTTTAGGGGCAGAACAAGCAGGGAGGGGGGAGGACAAGTGGGAGCTCCCCTGTGCAGACAACAGTAGTCCTTGTTGTCGGTCTGCTGTTATTGGTCTAGCATGATGGATCTTGTGGGATTTCTATAAAATCTTTCCCATTTGTAGGGACTGCCTCTACTTCTTTCTCTTATCTTCTTGTTGCACTGTAGATAATCATATTAATAAATTAGCCTTTCATTGATGCCAAGGTATTTACTTGGTGAACTGGCCCAGTGGTGACTCAATCATGTAAATCCCCGTGTATTTACACAGATCAGCCCCTGCCTTTCACTTTGTGAATTGTTTTGTGTTTACTTGTATACTTAGCTGTGTAGTAATGGCCAATGGATTCAGGGCTGGTGGATAGCATTCGTCCTGCCGAGCTCTATAGTTTCTCCCACTGGTCCATCCTAATTACGGCAGCTGGTGGGAAGAACCCTAGAACCCTGGGAAGATATGTAATGCTACACACCTGGAGTGAGTTCAGGTGATATGTACAGGTAAGTATACAAGTTCTTCTTTTACAGGGGGATTCCGGGTGTTAAGTCAATAAAATGCACAGTAACAAGTTTCAGTTTTGATTTACAGTTGCTGCTCTTATTGCAGGAAAGTATTACATTGCCACCATGACAATGATCACAGCCTCCACCGCTCTCACTATCTTCATTATGAACATTCATCACTGTGGCCCAGAGGCTAAACCTGTTCCCAAGTGGGCCAAGAAATTCATCTTACAATACATGTCACGGATATTCTTTGTCTATGAGGTGGGTGAGAGCTGCAAGAGACCACAAACTGAGCCAGAAAGGCTGCCCAAAGGACAGGTCATAAACGGAAAAGCCAAATATGAGGATCCTACAGCGGGACAGAAGAGCAGTCCCATGTCCAAGATGGAGAAGGAGGAGATGGACTGGGGAAATGAGGACGGCCACAAAGCCTGGAAAGAGCCAGGTGGTAAATATGAAAACTCTGATCAATGTAGGGTTGGGAAGGGATGTAGGTATGATGAATGTTCCAAGATCCATTGTCTGTGCCACAATGAACGCCTGCTTAAAAACATTGAATACATGGCCAACTGCTTCAGGGAGCAAAGGGCTGCTCAGAAACGAACCGGTGAGTGGAAGAAAGTTGCAAAGGTCATGGACCGCTTCTTTATGTGGGTGTTCTTCATCATGGTCTTCTTCATGAGTGTGCTTATTATGGGCAAAGCCATCTGAAGGAGATAGAGAAGGACTCTGCAGTATGCTCGCTATTATTTGAGTTGGATAGTTCCTGGCAGCAATGAGCGCATGCATCTGCCCGGAGAACTTTTGCTGCCTCCAGATCCTTGATGGACCTTTAAATGTGGTTGGTAGAAATTCTATAATGTTAAACATAATATTCTGCCATCAAAATCTAAACCTGGAAGAAAATGTGTTTATAATGGAGATAATTGTATTTTCGTGGTGTCAGCTATGTGATGTATTTATTATTGTGATCCAAATGTTCCCAATAATGTGCTGTCTATGTACCTTTCAATCAGCCTGCTAAATATTTGGTGGGACACATCTGGTTCTTCAATGTTTCTCCTGTTTTATTCAGTAGGACTGACATTATATATATCCAAAGTAAGAATACAACTATTTGATCACTGCACGTTTCCAGGGCTCAGGAAAGGGAAAATAAGTTCCCAATGCTGTTCAGTGTATCTGGCCAGTGTTCTACAAAGTGTTTCCTACACTAATATACACCTAAGGGGTTAGTAGTTGTCCTGACATTCATCAAATATTCACTGCAGGTGAACCTTTCTGGTGCATGTTTTTTGAATGTCATGACAATTAATACTTTATTACAATTTTCTTGTGAAAATCAAATTTACTGCTTTAATAATATATTCAATAAAGCATGAATGTACTTTTCTTTTTTATACTACTTTAGGTGTTGCCCACCTTTTTGCTTTCAGGCTTCAGGTCATAAAATGTAGGCTGAAAAATCTCCTTTACTTAGATATCTGGGGATCCCTAGCTGGAGTCTGGGAGGTCTCATGTCATGTCAGAAGGCACAACCTTGGCAGGATTGGTCCTAGGAAGCTTTTGCATGGAGGTCTTTATATTTTGTGCAATATTATGTTTCAGAGAGGGCCAGCTGTCCAGGAAGATTTATTTCTATGATGGCTTGAAAGATTCTGCAGTCCTGTGATATGAAAGTTGATTATCCCTTGCAGCAAGCACACAGAGAAATCTGGTATTGGTACAAATCTCTTTATTACCCTTCAAAACTAAATAGCTTTCTTCAGCATATGTCAAAACCAAACCAAAAAAAGGCAGCTTACATCAGCTTACAAGGTGGGCGAGTCCTCTGAATGCTTAGTATGGTCTCTGTAGTCTTTAGTGGGGTCTATAGTCTTATAATCCATAAGGTGAATCACCACCAATAGCTTTTCATACAAAAACCCAACACAGCCTCTTGTCTGCAGCCAATTCTACTTCCACACCTACGTATAGCAGACCGCCCAAACCCAGGGGTGTACCCACCTAGTACCTTCCCATTCCAGGGTTCAGGAATAAATGGCAATCCTAGTTGCTCCCCACTATACCTGGACTCTTTTTTGGTTAAATCTCTACATGATGGAGACATATCCCCCATCCAGGTACCAGCAGTCCTGTACAGGTCCATTTATCCAATTGATGTCTTACAATGAGAAGATCTGTCAGGAGATCCCATCACCCACAGCTGCAGCAGACAAGGCAAGGCTGAAATCAATGACACGTGACTTGTGTGAATATTTAGTGCAGGCTAAATGGAAGGCACTTACCAGACTGCAGCTAGGACACACTAATATGACAGCCGTGGGGTGATATTTCTATGGAGTTCGAAAAGCCATGCAGCATTTCTTGGCAATGTTGGGGTATTGAGTACAAACCCACAGACACCTGTTGAATAATAAGCACTTACCAGGTCATGATGGAGGTGGCAACAATTGGCTTCTGGAAAAGGATGCCAACCATATTCTGCCACCGAGACCAGGAGAATGGAGCTTCCTATGTAAGGCTGAAAGAAGGGACTTTACTAAAACCTGGAGCAGATCTGTAGAAACCAGCCAGTGAGAGTGGAAAGACCATTGGCTGAAAAGTTAGGACAAACAAAGTGAATCCTACAAAGAGTATATGGCGGAGTGCAAGCTTGAGTCAGGAGAATGCAACCCAATGCAGCTCTCAACAGATATTTAGAATAGTTATCTGACAGGGACAAAATATTTCATTTACAAATAGATAAGTGGGAACAATACATCAGTTGAGTATAATGAAACTATTACTGCAATACAGAGCACGGGTTATCCCCTTCCGCGCCTACCGAGCCCTTATGGACCAGCATGGAGCCAATTGATGCCCCAATAAGTTAATTGTTGTATTTCTAATGAAACTGACAGAATATGGAAGAAGGAAAATAAAGTGACCAAAGGGAAAATGTACAAATCTGGTCCTGGGAATTCCCATTTATAATGATGTTTTGGTGGTGCCAATGTGGTGAAGGGAAAGTAATGAAAACCCGGAACATTTTAACATGAAAAAGAAACAGTTTGGCATTTGGACCCTATTGTGACCTGGGAAAGAAGAAAGTCTTATTTGGGCTGAATAATTATATGAAAGCCTGACTCCTGTAAGATTTCCCCTATGGAGTGGCTGAGCTGGGATGTTGGTTAGCACTCTCTGAGTATTGCAATGGGAAAACCTGATGACCCCAATAAACAATCATTATGTTTGCTAGGTGACAGCGGCTATTGTTCTATTGTACATTATTTGCAGGTAATTAGCCCGTGAAGTCCCATAATGTATTTTCTATTAAAGGAGAACTCTGCACACAGTGTAACATCTTATGAAATATTTCTGTGTACCTTCCATGAAAATCATTTATTTTTTGACATGACATAATGAATGATGAAGTTTGATGACATGTTCAGGACTGGCCAGCCAAATAAACCCAAAAGCTGATTATGTTCCACTACAGGAGTCTCCACAAATATGTCATTGGTTTTGCATGTACAGTCATTTTGTTATTCTAAAGTTCTACATATCAGGACATAATAATAATAATAATAAATAAAATATAGTCCTTGGCTACAAGTACACCCATAATTCAATAGCTTGTAGAATCCCCTTGAGCAGCAATACTAAAGTAATAACTTTGTGGGTCAGCATTGGTCCCATCGTTTTGGCCTAGTCGTCTTTACAACATTGATTCAGTTATTGAGGTCTGCAGGCACAGCATTTCAGTTGGGTTGAAATCACATGAGATGGTTTGTTTGGATATAACTTTGCAAACCTAACCTGTGCTGCAATAATCCTCATAGAGAAAAGAGTCTTCGCCCGGGAACTATTCCAAACAAGCCATATTTATTCGGACTTTTTCTAATTGCACTGTCATGAAGTTTACCACAGTTCTCCTTCTTATTATTTTTAATATTATTAATAAGCACGATTTATAAAGCGCCAACATATTACACATCGCTGTACAATCACCTCCTGAGTGGTAATCCCAAGTGTGGCCCGCCAGCGTTCTCCAGTGTCCTGTCCGTCTGATCCCATCCTCTTCCTGGGATCGGTCCCCTAGCGATTGCGCAATGACGTAGGGGCGTGCGGGCGTCCCGAGGGGGCGTGGCTGGAATTTTTATTTTTTCTGTTTTGGATTTAATTAAAAAATAACTGTATTGAATTCTGTACAATGTGTGTAGGCATATGCAGTAAGGGCGTGGCGGGATTTTAAAATTGTTTTATTTTGGATTCAATAAAAAATAACTTTATTTAATCCAGTACAAAGTAATCATTATCTTTCTGGATTGCTACAGTGATTATTAGTGCCCTGTCTGTCCCCCATTACCTTTACTGACCTCTGCCTGGATTCTGATCACCTCTCTGCCTGCCGCCTGTCCTGACCTCTGCCTGATCTTTGACCAAGTCTCTGCCTGCCACCTGCCCTGACCTCTGCCTGGATTCTGACCACGTCTCTGCCTGTCGCCTGCCCTGACCTCTGCCTGACCTTTGACCACCTCTTGCCTGTCACCTGCCCTGACCTCTGCCTGGATTCTGACCATGTCTCTGCCTGCCCCCTGCCCTGACCTCTGACCATGTCTCTGCCTGCCCCCTGCCCTGACCTCTGCCTGACCTTTGAAAACGTCTTGCATGCCGCCTGCCCCGACCTCTGCCTGAATTATGACAACATTTTTGCCTGTCGTCAGCACTGACCACTGCCATGGCTTCCAAAAGGCGTCTCTCAACTCAAGCTGTTTTTGAACAACTTGAAGACAGCGAGAGCGACTTAGAATCGCTAGTATAGTCAAGCGACAGTATATCACCTGGAGACCTGCCATCGGACACCGAAAGTGACAGCGAAGATTCCATCACTGAGGTTAGTGATGTTGGCAGTTGGTGCTCGATTGACATTAGTCAGCCTCAGCCATTGCCCCCAAGATTCCCATTTACAGGGGCACCTGGCCTGACGGTAGAGGTGAACACCTTGGCGTACCTGCAGTTATTTCTAAATGGCAGAGGAAACCAAAAGGTACGCCGAGCAACAATTAGCTGCTACACACAGGAAGTTTTAGAGAAGCAGGAAATGGGAACCTGTCACCCAAAAAGGACATCTGGCTTTTTCTGGGCCCAGGTATTCTCCAGTCAATGGTGGGGAAACCCAGAAGTGGTATTGGTCCATGAATAAACTGATTGCTACACCTTTTGTGCCACGGTCAGAATATAGAGAGAAGGTTATTTTCACCAAGGGGGGTAACCCAAGAACTTTTAAAAGGAATAGTTTCCCGTGTGCCCAGCCTGATGGTTATAATAAGGTGAGTTTTAGGAACAGAGAAAAGACGGGCGAGTGTTTTTCATAAAGCAATAAACTTTATTTCAATCGAAAATATTCTAAAACTAGACAGAGATGACCTATGCTAGTTCTAGTGCTAACATAGGAAAACTAAGCTAGGTAACAGGTAAGTGTACGGTGCAAGTAGTTTTGGTCCTGTTCAGACAGCAATACTTTTGTTTCCCACCCAACGCGTTTCGCCTGGTAAGGCTTCCTCAGGGGTTTGTTGGGGAGACCTTTTAGATAATTAGGTTATTTTAGGTAATAAGAGAGGTCAGATGTCAGATATTTCTAACAGTATAAGGGTCTTAGAGTATCAGATTGATGCTAATAACGCTTACTTGGTAGTATTGCTGAAACCTTTTCTGTGGAGGCCACTTGTCCTCATACTACTTGAAGTGATTCAGTTATATAAGGGAAGAGGGATGAACAGCGGAAATATTATTGTTTAATGTAGGGTTTGAATTCTTTTAGTAGTATATATATATTTAGTAGTATATATTGTGGGATATTTACCTTACAATAGGGGTTAGTCCTATGCTTAGGAATAGAACATGCTTTGGAATGCTCTTTAGGGTCATTTGGGTGATGATTCCCGGGTGTTAGGAGAGGAATAGATATTTGTATTGCTGTGCTATTCATGGTACACTAGTTATTATCCAGTAGATAAGGTAATTATGAAAATATATATATGATGCCGTTGCCCAATATTAGTATAAGTAGTATTTACAACGAATATACACAACTAATAATATAATAAAATAGTCAGTAGATAGCACTAGATTTGTATGATAAGAGTAAAATAATAATATAATATAAGTAATATATAATATAATAAGGGAATACCAGAGTGAGTTACGTTATATTGTAGTGAACTTAGGGTATAATTGTAACAATACCTTAGTGGTTTATACTGAATATATAGGTCGTAGCGTTAACATATAGGAGCTTTGATATCCAAGGAAAAGAAGGTTTGTCCCATATTGTAGTCATTGGAAATAGAATTAGAATAGTGGTAAGTATCCATCATAGAAATGATTAGTGATAATGATTAGTGATAATAATTAGTGATAATAGTGATAATGATCCTACCTGGTCGTGGTTTCTATGTTTGTGCTCCAATACAAGATGGTAAATGTGTTCATAGCAGTGTGTTAGCCGGGGAGTAATGTCCACATGATATGTAGTACTTGTAGTATTGAAATAATGACGGCTTATTACAGGGGAATAGCATTCCCTATGTTATGTGTATGCATGCTAAGGGGGTTTGGTGCGCACACTGGTGAGGCGGGCCGGCGGGGGGGAGAAGGCAGGTTCTACACATCTCCCCCTGGCCATCCCCCACTACCCCCCACCTGCCCACAGAGCTTTATTGATATTTATCAGTCAGCACTTAAATACAAGGGGTGTTCTATCTGGAATTGGGGCTGGATATGGATACCCCTGAAGGGAGCTTGACAAAGTTTATTTATTTGGACTTATAAGAGAGGAATTAAGGCAGAGAGTGGTGTTACTTTTGAGGGGCTACTCATGCCTTTAAGAGGGAACTCCGAAAAAAGGATTTTAGCAAGGAATAGTGTTACATTCGGAGTCTTATCATATCTAAATATTATAATATATCTAAGTATATATGAGAATCTGTCTGAAAGATATTATATAGGATTACATTTTATCCATAATTTAACAACTAGTCAGAGTAATACATGGATAATTCTCTAAATTCATTGACATAAGAGAAATAATGACATGATTGAAAGATTACATAATTGTTTCCATAATTTGACAGCTGATCTTAAAGTAATAAATGAATAATTGTTTCATAGCGTTGTCATAGAGGGAATAAATGAAACTGAAACATAAATAGCCATCCAGGTGGTGGATGTAAGTGATAGAAAGTATCACATGGGTGATAAAGGGTGACAAGTATTCGGAAATTAGGGATAAGTGTTGTTAAGGTGATTATAATAGAAAAGGTTTGAAAGAGAGAATGCCATTAAGTCCCGGGGGGAATGTGGCATCCAGGGAGAAGATCCATTTTGCTTCAAATGTTGTCCTCATCTTGGGTTGGGTGAAATTTGTTCCAAGGCTGTGAATACATTTTTCATCCAAGTTGTGGCATGTGCCAACATGGTGGCTAATTGGGGTCACCATTTTTCCTGTTCTGATTGTGTACACATGTTCATAAATTCTTTCCGATATAGAAGCGACCGCACGTACATGAGATCATGTATATGAGCCTTATTGATGAGCGGTCAGTCCGGTATTTTGGCTTGAATGGTGGATTGTTCCCCGATCCAGGGACATTGGCTGCATTTCCCGCATTTGTAGACCCCTGTGGGTAGATTTGAGGGGTTGAGTCCCACATTTTGTTGGAAATGGCTAGAGACTAGGCTATCTTTCAGGGACAAAGATTTACTATAGGTTAAGTTTGGTCTCTGCTTTAGGAATTTAGCTGTACTGGGGTCTCCTAGCAGGATGTGCCAGTGTGTCATTAGTAGTCTGTTTAGTGTACTATGTTGGTTATTGTATTTGGAAATAATTTGTACGATCTCATCCGGGATATATGGTCTTATTTCCTGGATAATGTCAGATCGTGTCTATGTATTTGCTTTGTAATAGGCTTTTTTTAGGGCTTTTTTGCTATAGCCTTTAGTCTTTCTCTGAGGGCATGGGCTTCTTTTTCAAAGTCGTTTTCTTCTGTACAGTTCCTTTGAAGACGTAGGTATTGGCTTTGCTTCTTTTTAATGATGTTGTTGGGCGCTGGAAGCATGAAGTAGCCTATTTAATGTACAGCACTGCGTAATATGTTGGCGCTATATAAATCCTGTTTAATAATAATAATAATAATAATCATAATAAATAGTGTTTCCTGCTGTTTTCTGCCCGTATAGCGTGATTCTAATATGTCCTGATGGTAATATTCTTAAGGTTGGGTCCAAAAACAGTACTTTGTATGGATTGTATTGCATTGTGAAGGAGAGATTACATGTATTCTGTTCAGGGATAGAAAATCCTTGAGGGATGTTTTAGGGCCCATCCAAATGATGATGATATCATCGATATATCGTTTCCAGCAATGTATGTGACGTTTATATGTGGACAGGTCAGGATTCTGGAATAGGTTTGCCTCCCAGTTGCTTAAGTATATATTGGCGTATGATGGAGCACATATCTTCAGGATAGGGAGAATAATGGCATGTATGTAAGGTGAGGGGTATTTACCCGTAGAAAGGGAGAGGTTGAATAGTTCGATTAGGGCAGGGGCCAGGGTGGAGGAATGGGCACGGAGTAGATCAGAAGGGATTGGGTCAAGAGGACA
>NC_092858.1:86224-87722 GCF_032062135.1 Pyxicephalus adspersus | reverse complement strand
AGGGTGGGCAGGTCATGGGAAAGAATGTGTGGGAGCCAGGATGCAAAGTTATCCACAAATTGTGATACTGGGCTGGGTGAGTGTAAGGAAAATATTTCTATTTCTTAAAAAACAGTATGATGGTAAGAGAACAGACACATACACCATTTGATGTCTAGAGTTGAGCTGATCTGATTTCTGAGAAAAGATGGTGGTATTTATGCAACGTAAAGTAGAAAGTACAGAAAAGTAATTGAAGTGATAAGTGACTATTCAGGAGTCCTGAGTGATTGATGGCTCCTGAACAATTTACAGCCTTGATATCCCGGGAATCTCGTCACACCTTCCCAGGTGATCATTCTCTTTGTTCTTATTAACACATTAGACAAAAAAGAGAAACTCCACAAGTTCTGCAGGATGTTCACAACCACACAATACAGTCAGAGTTCTTGATATATTTCCCATTGATAATTCTGCTACAAAATGGAGACTACAAACAACATGATTTTTCCCCCCATTCCCCCCTCTTGGTCATTCTAGTGATCAAACACCTACTTTAGGCATGGTGCCTGTTATGGATGCCCTGCCCGGGGCAAAACCATTCAGCATCTGGAGGTACAAAAATGACATAACAGATGGTGACAAAAAATAAAATGGTGAGGATTGGTTTAGGCAAGGCCCAGAGTCTTCCACCTAACCAGTTAGCAGGATCTAACTAAGATACCCATGGCCTGTCCCAATCATCTCTCCGATTTTCACCTTTGCCCAGTGTTTTGTCTTGGAGAATGTCCCATTACCTGTTTCATCATTAGTGGGAATATATGTATGACAAGATTGTCCAATGACAGCACCAATCCCTCCTGCATAATCCATAGCCAAAACCTTTTTTTGTAACACTGTGATGTTTAGTCCTCTAAGTTCTTCTTGGATGGCATTTAAAGCTTACTCAGTTATATTTATGAAACATTTTAACCCAGATCTGTTTTTCTGTATCCACTTTGCATTTGTAGCTGCCTGCACCCCAAGTGCCAGCTACCAAAGAAGGTTTCTGTTTGTGAAAAAATTCTAAATTCTACAAGTAGTGCAGTTTCTACAAAATAGACATTACGCTTTACTCTGGACATAATGTGTTTAATGTTTTTGGGAATTACCAAATTGTGTTGATTTAGCCTGACCAAAGAACAAGTCCCCTGCCAGTATAGCATGGATCATTGGTGTACTGCTTGGTTATCTGGACCATGTGTTTGTACCACTTATTGTCTAAAAAGGAGAATTCTGGACCCATCTCATCCCAGCCCCATACCGCTAGTAAACAACACATATTCATATATATACACATTTCATTCTTTCTTGCAATCAGAGATGTCTGTACACTTACCTGTTCCTCACTAAAACACAGGTATCTCTCTCCTGCACATGCTGGCAGTTATGATGCTGGGCGTGGCTCTGTTTCCAAGCTTTATCGACTCCGCCCATGCCGCTGGCCAATCAGAAAGTAGCCTCTAACTCCTTATTAAGC
>NC_092858.1:83925-85988 GCF_032062135.1 Pyxicephalus adspersus | reverse complement strand
CAGGGGCCCCTGTGTCATTGCTGTCTATCTCCTGGATGCCTGGCTATTGACCCCTGGCTTGTGACCTGACCCCGGCTTCACTTGACTATCCTTCTGCCCGGTGATTTGGTACCATGCTTTGCCCACCTTAGTGTGCCCAAGGACCGCAACCCGGCCGTAACCAGCAACATCCCCACCATCAGAGGCTCTGGAGAAGACCCGGTTACGGCTTAGACTCTGCACCTTGGCCCTTCTCAGGACTCACACCACCTCCATGCAAGCCGTAGCGCCCCCTAGTGGTCCTGTCTCTCCGTGCCTGACATGTGTAGTCAAATGAATTTGGTAGCGACCATCAAACCAGGGTTCCAAGGATCATCTGGTGTGTCTTTTTATCACCACCCAATCCACTGGTTTGAGCTTGTGGGATCCAGAAATCGCGTTTGGACCAGGAATAGACCCAAACACATATTTATGCACTTTACCTAGACATTTCTGCAAGGGAGCCACATAATCTGTTATATCAGAATGGAGTGCTTGCAGCTGTTAGGGAAAGTACAGTCCTAATTTTGGAGCCATTCCATATAATATTTTATAAGGTGAGAGCATAAAATTAATTTTAGCTGTTGTTCATATTGAATACAATAGGCAGGCATTCAACCCAAGGTTTCTCTAACAGCAATGTTAACCAACCTATTTGTATGATACCATTAAGTCTCTCCTCCTTTCCACTACTTTGAGGATGATAAGGTGTGTGGAATGGAGCTTCCTCATTGAAGTGGGATTCTCAGTCTGACTTGATCACTTTGGGCCCCCAAATCTACAGATAACTGCGCTTAGTAATCACCTTGCTCCTGTTTTAGCAGTAACTTTATCTAGCAACCAAGCTTCAGCCCATCCTGAAAATATGTCCACACATACAAGGATAAATGTAAATGTCCCCACGTTTGGAAGCTGTATAACATGTATTTGAAGTATTTGGGAGGGGTACTCTGGTCTAGGTGAGTGTCTACCAGATATTTTGACTACATGGTCAGGGTTATGGCATGAACAGGTAAGGAAAGAGTGTATCTTGCAGCAAAGGGAGTAAATACGGGAGCTATCCAATTCTTCCTTACTGAGGCAGACATTGCATTCTTACCTATGTGATCCGGTGAGAGACATGAGCTGTCATAGGGTACAATGATTGGGGCTAGCAATGGACCTGACCATGCTGCTAGACATTATCATTAGGGATGAGTGAGAAGGCCTCTGACAGTCTCGCAAAAATTTCGCAAATTACATTAAAGTCAATGGGCCGACTTTAAACATTAATAGTAAAGCCCCAAAAAATGGTATAACCACCCAACTTGCTAGGTATGTGTAGGAGAACAGTGACAACAAGGGGAACATACAAAAGTTCTAAAAGACCTTGTGGTTTTCCAGGAAATGGCAGCAATGTGACAGCAGGCAAATAGGAATTTTGTGTGATTGACAACGTCCAGAAGGCCGAATAAACATTACGACATTGAGAAAGGGGGAACTCCACCCACTAGCAACAGTCTCTGGCACCAAAACAGCAGGAGAATGCATTGCTATTTAACCTCCTGGGCGGTTCATTTCTGTCCAGATTTATATGTCTAAAAGTGGTACATTGTTTTTCACAAAAATTTATTTTACAGAATAACATAATAGTATGAGTATGAAAAAGTTTGAAACACAAAATCATGTCAAAATAATAAATTAAATGAATTAAAAAAATAAATAAATAATATACTCATACTATTATATACACTGTAAAATAAATGTTCATGAAAGACAATGTACCGCTTTTACACATAAAAATCCACTGTAATGCATTCAATACAGTTATTTTGTATTGAATGCAATACAAATGGATTTAAATTTCCTGCCCTGTCGGCAACGTCCTCACGCGCGGACGTCACCTGGAACTGGAGTGGAAGCCGGCCGAAGAAAGAAAGAAGACGGACATCGCAGAGAAGGACAACGTGGGACGCCGGCGGATCAGGTAAGTAGCAATTTACTATTACTTCCTATAGGTTTATCTACCCCGAGTGTGACTCGGGGTTACTGCTTTTAGCATCTTT
>NC_092858.1:79541-83084 GCF_032062135.1 Pyxicephalus adspersus | reverse complement strand
AAAGAAGCTTGATAGCATACTGTGCCAACTGCAGACACATTTCAAGCCTGTTGACCCAGTGAGATGTCTCTGACTGTTCCCCTGCTTGTGCCCACTCATCTGTCTCTTCTTTGGGACTCACATGAAGCAGATGTGTGGCCCCTTCCATCCCCAGTGTGTTGCTGCTGCCTTTCCTCTACGTCTGTTTTGGAACTGCTGCTAGACCTTACACGCACTGTTGGTTTCCAGGTGACATCATGGTCATCATCATCCTCATTTTCATCTAAGCCAACCTCTGCAAATGCAGCCACTGATGCAGAACCCTCGCTCGGCAAGTGCTAACCATACTCTCCAAGGGTCTCAAAGTCTGCCTCCTGCTCTGAAATTCACACTGACAGATCCTCAGGCTGATTGTCAAACAACAAGGGAGAGCCATCGGGAGGTACAGGCACACTACCCACGCCAACTCCTGTGTTTGCTCCAGTCACGGCTGTGCTGGTTGCTGCTGCAGAAGAGCCTGCTGCATTTGGGGCCCCTGAGACCCAGTCCACAATCTTCTCCACATGACATGGCTGTATGATTGTTGTCCGCCCTCTCAATACATCTACCAGCATACTGGTACTCCGCACACATCTCAGACCTGTTTGACAACTTGTGCTGCTGCCTCCAACAGTTTGCTGCTGCTGCTGTCCTACAATGGCGGACTCCCGGGGAGTTTGCCCCCAGACAGATACGGCAGGTTGCCCAACGACTTAGTAGGGCAAAAATGCAGCTGTACCAAACAGTCTTCTTCAGTAAATAGCAAGAGGTATCACAAAATGAAATATCTGTATTTTTTTTTCAGTGTAGGACTGAAATTTTTCTGGAGCAAGCGGTCTGCAGAATAGAACCAGGTAGCATGAAAAACTGCAATATCTGTAAATATACAGATATACAGAAGGCTCCTAACCTGTCCCCGTCACAATGCACGTCTGTCCCTGCTTCTATCCTTCACACAGAACACAAGATGGAGTGACTAACCCCTTCCTTCCCTGTATACATGGCTGTTCTGAGATCTCTGCTGATTGGTGCTGCTGGGCCTTGCTGTGCGTCCTGAGAGGAAATAGTCGGAAAATATTACAAATCTCGCTCGTCCCTACTTCTCACACACACACATTACCATCACGTGTACACATCTCCTAACAGCTTGTGACTCACCAGAC
This sequence comes from Pyxicephalus adspersus, assembly GCF_032062135.1. Classification (NCBI taxonomy): domain Eukaryota; kingdom Metazoa; phylum Chordata; class Amphibia; order Anura; family Pyxicephalidae; genus Pyxicephalus; species Pyxicephalus adspersus. The sequence continues at coordinate 81,903 of NC_092858.1, read as the reverse complement.
CAGACATTATAACTTAGCAGTGTGTAGCAAGGGAAGAACCCCGGTAACCTAAATAGGCTTTACCTGCCGGCTGGGGCATGTCCTGATTGCTCCAATGCAGTTACTGAGGCGCTGGTCCAATCGTCATCTGTCCATCCTGGAATGTTTCCGCACCAAATGTCCAGGAAGAAATTGATTTCTTAAAAAGCGTCAGGTTAATATTACGATGGTAAGAGATCTGACACCATCTGATCTATAGCGTTGCTGCTCTGATTTATTGAGAAAATATGGCGTTATTTATACAAAGTAAAGTAGTTTGTGATAAGTGACTCCTCAGAAATCCCGAGTAAATGATCGCACTAAACAATTTATAACCTTGGGAATCTCTTCACACCTCCCCAGGTGATCATTTCCTTTGTTCTGCTTCTAGTGATGGTGCAGACTCCGATGGATTCTCGGGGTATTGATATGAAAGCTGGGAAATGTCTGGTAATGTTGGGGGTAATTTGTCTGATGGGGTGGTAATGCTGGGGGTAATTTGTCTGATGGGGGGTACAATGTATGTATCAGGGGTCTGAATGTACTAGCTCAGATAATCATGGCAATGAGGAGATGGTGCCGGATCTTAAGCTAGGTACACACTTGCAATAATTATCGTTAGAGAACGAATGACTAACGATTATGCACGATTATACTTGAACAATCATATTGTGCACAATTCTGTACACGCTGTAACAATCCGATTGTTCATATATAATCCACCAACAGTGTCCACACGCTAGATACAATCGTTTGAACGATGCAGAAACATGCACAATCACTGAACGACCGTACACACAATAGATAGTGAACGATCGTCGGCCAATCAGATCCACCAGGGGGTTGTTTGATTCCAGCGACAATCCGTGCGTTGTTGGTCAGTCATTGTGCAATGATTATCGGACGATCGGTCGTTAGTCGTTTGTTTCCAACGATAATTGTTGCAAGTGTGTACACAGCTTTACAAATGATTTCCCCTCTCTAGTGAGTCAGCCACAAACATCTAATGGGTCCAGTAGTGGTTCTGGCCCCCCACTCAGAAGGCTTGGAGCCGCGGGGCCCCTTCAGTGTTTGCCAGCACTGTCTACCTGGGAGGAATGGGGTGAGATTTAGGAATAAAGGTCCCAATAGGCGTTATGTGGTGCGGGAATTGTTGGGTCACCGGGCTTGGTACCGGCTGATATTCTGGCCGTCATTACCTCCCAGATAATCGGAGTTATGCTTTATGCTGGGCTCGGCAGGTTCAGGAATACAGAAGGCTGGGACCCCTTTATCCCAATCTCAGAGCCACATACAGTGAATGTCAATATCTTATTCTGGGATGAGTCGGTTCCCCCCCATAACATTGTAATCTGCATTGTACTTATTCACTACATAGAGCAGCGCACAACCTCTGACCACGTGACAAATCCACGCTACAGTAATCACATTAATATAAGCGATAGAGAAAAAATCTGATGTTATGAAAGAAAACTAACTGCACTTTCAGAATCAGCAAACCTATTTTAGTGTAAATAAGCTTAAAAATTAAGGTCAACAAAAAATTTGTTTAAAATTGTTTCCCAGTGTAATAGATACAGTGGAAATAGTAAGAACACCCCTATGTAAAAGTTTGTTTGCTTTGAATATATTTAAACAGGCAAAAATGTGTTTAAAATTTTTCTCCAGTGTTATATTCTTCATATAGGCTATTATACTATCGTACGGAATTTTACCCAACACATTATTACCTGTATATAGGCTAACAGACTAAGCAGGCAATGAATCTAAAGGTATTTGTTTATAACAAGTTACAAAGTTGATATTAGTCTAACATTTGGCTGCAGTGCTCACTGTATCCTGCGTGAAAGGACCGTTTACCAAAACGCAGCCATAGATCACGTTATTGCTTGTTCTAGACAACCACAGGTGTGAGGATTCACCTGTTGAGGATTGTCTAAGCAGTAGCTCGGTCTTCTCCAGGAGCCTCTAGTGGTGAGGTTGTAGTGCTGCAAGCTACTGCCAGGTCGCGGCCCCTGTGCCCGCCAATGCAGGTGACTGCTAACAAACTATCTGCATTACAATTTAGGTAATGCAATATTTTAGGTGAATATTTTTACATACCGTCTTTGTTAATACATTACTGTTTAAGCTAGCAAAGCTTAAGTTAGCAAAAAAAAACGTTTTTATATTTTCTTTTCTTGGAGCTAAAATTCCTTAAGTCCTATAATAAAATACTTTAGCTGTGAGTTTTTAACAAAATTTTAAATATATAATACAAAAACTTTAAAAAGAGGCAAACATTTCCCAATGGAAAAGTGCCAGTGGAAAATCCAAAAGAGTAGTCAAACGAGCCAAAAGGGCA
>NC_092858.1:77130-78587 GCF_032062135.1 Pyxicephalus adspersus | reverse complement strand
CTTGCAGCAACGTCACCGGGAAACCCCGTAGATTGTCACTGCACACAGCGGGTGAAGACTGAAGAGGACAGATGTCTCCGGAGGAGCTGCGGGGACAAGGTAAGTATTTTTTTCAGTTGTAATCTGATTGTCATACAATGTTGTATGACAATTGGATTGCACTGTAACGGGTGTTTATATTTTTACCTACCCCGCGCCTGGTTCGGGGTAACCGATAGTAGCAAGTTTTCTTACCCCGAACTAGGTGCGGGCTAACCGGTGGTTAACAAGGAAATGTCAGGTGATGGGTGTAGGTCATGTGAGCCGCAGACATCAATCCCACCAGCAGAGGGAGTGCTGTTGCTGATATAGTCCAAGGTGTTATTCAGATGCTTGCCAGCAGAGGGAGCGTGTCTGTGGAAAACTCTGGTTCTCTGAGGCAAGAGAACAGCTGACAGAGAATCACCTGACCTGGAGCGGGAAGAATGCTGAGTGTTGGATCCAGAGGCAGAGATGGTGCCGGCAGCAGGGGGCTGCAAGGAAGGTGAGCAAGAAGGAGGCACAGGTGACCTGGACTTGAGGGAATCTGTGACAGGTGAAGACTTGTAGATTGTATTTCAGATGGTGTACAGAATAGAGAGAAATAAAATAATAAAAATGTATTTTTTTTTTACATTGGCCTTTTTTAAATGCAATGCAAAATTAGGGTGGACACCAAGCTCCATTCTCAGATCATTGAAGATTGATTTATCTACAGTCTGAAAGGGTCGAGACTTTTTGCAGCTCCAGTCTCAGAAACTGGAGATTTGTTGTTTCTCTGATCTCAGAGGGTGGAGACTTGGTGTATCTCCTTTCTGACAAGGTGGACACTTGTTCTAGTCTCAGAGTTTGGAGACTTTTTGTACCTCTGGAATCCTAGGGACGAGACTTGTAGCTCTGGTCTGAGAAAATGGAGATCTGCTGTAGGTCTGGTCTTAACGGGTGGAGACATCTTGTAGTTCCAGTCTCAGAAACGGGGGTGGGGGGGCTGTTGTAGCTCAGAAACATGTTATAAATGGGATGGATACTTGTAGTATGGACACAGGGTAGAGAATTGTTGTAGCTTCAGTCTTAGAGGGTAGAGATTTGTTGTTGCTCAGGACTTACAGAGTCGAAACTTTTTGTAACTCCAGTCACAGAGGGTGGAGATTTGTAGCACTGGTCAATGGGTGGAAATTTGCTGTAGCTCTGGTCTAGGAAGAAATGCTGTAGCACTGTCAGGGTGGAGACTTTGTAACTTTGTTTTCAGAGGTAGCTCTAGTTATGGTGGGTGAAGTATTTTTGTATCTCCATTTGAGAGGTGGAGACTTATAGCACCAGTCACAGAGGCTTGAGACTTGGTGTAACTCCGGTCTAGAACGATGGACGTTTTCTGTAGCTCCAGCCTTGGAAGGTGGAGGCTTGTTGTACCTTCAGTCTCAGAGGGTGAACACTAGTGT
>NC_092858.1:66445-76514 GCF_032062135.1 Pyxicephalus adspersus | reverse complement strand
GGGAGCACTATCCCTATTCCTGGATCAATTTTCTCTATACAAAGGGCTGCAAGAGCAATCAGGGGAGCGGAGCTGTCAGCTCTGCTCCCCTGATTGCTCTTGCAGTTCTCACAGTCCCGAAAAATAACCCAAATTTTCCCACCATTGACTTTAATAGTCTTCGAATTCGGCATTCGATCACCCGAACAATATCCCCCTATTTGATCTATTAGCTGTCAAATTGAATAGTGAGATATTCAACCAACACTAGTAGACACTAGGCATTGCTCTGGTTTGAGAGGGTGGAAACTAGAATCTCAGGTCTCTAAGGGGGAAGAATTGGTGTAGCTCTAGTATCGGAGGTTGGGCACCTATTTTAGCTCCATTGTGAGAGGGTGGAGGCCTTTTATTAGCTCCAGACTTGTTGTAGCTTTGGTTTGAGAAGGTTGATAATTGGTGTAATTCCTGTCCCAGAAAGTGGACTGTTTTTGTGGCTCATGTCTTATAAGTTGGAGACATTTGGAGTATTCCCCAGACACCAGTCCCCAATCTAATGCCGCAGTCTTCACCTATAGCAGCTCAGCTTCAGGATACTGGCTGCATCCCCCAGCACTCGGTTGCCCCCAGGACTTAGTATGCAAGGGATGGTGTCTGGGGATAAGCCAACAGCTGACCAGGAGCCCACAGATACACAGTACAGAATTTACCAGGGAATCCAGAAACAAGCCGAAGTCAAATACAGGAGATCAGTCCACCAAACAAGGTAAAAACGAAAAGGCACAAGCAGAGTCGGGGTCACAGGCAAACATTGGTCCAGGCTGAGTTCAAGCAGATTGTCAGGAACAGGCAAAGGCCAGCAACTGAAAAATACTCAGAATCTCTCCAGTACAGATAAGCCCGGCTAAACGCTATAACAGCCATTGGTGATTGGGAGCAGAGAGGCTTTAAAGTCCCAGCAGCCAATAGCAGTGCAGAGTCAGGAGCTGATCAGCCTCTAGAATCCCCTTCAGCTGTGCACAGCCTAACAAGTGATGCCCCGGATGCCATAAATCCATCAGGTTGCACGTCTAAAGGGAAGAAGGGGCTGCTGCTATCTTAGTTCTCTGGGCTGCTGCAAATGACGACAGAACAAACAGTGTTTTTTTTGTGATGGCACACAGCATGGAGTCGTCGGTCAGATGCTCTCCTAACAGTATGAGAGTGAGAAGACTTTTTGTAGCCCTGGTCACTAAGGGTGGAGAATTGGTGTAGCCTAAATTTCAGACTTATTCTAGCAGCAATCTGAGAGAGTGGAACCTTGTTGTAGCCCACTTCTGAGACTGGAGACTTAGTGTGTCTTCTATCTCAGAGGATGGTAACTTGGTGTAGCTCTAGTCTAATGTCTAGAGGGTAAAATGCAGTGTATTTCCTTTCTCAGTGGGTGCACAGTTTTTGTGTTCCATTCTTAGAGGATGGAGACTTTTTGTAGTGCTTGTCAAACCTAAGGAAGGTAGGATTTACTGCTATGGTGGGTGGGTGTATATAACCCCTATAGTGGGTGGCATTATCTTCATGGTGAGCAGGAATTATTATTATGTTGCTTAAGATTTACCCGTGGTGGCAGTGGTGGAAGTATGTAACTGTGCAAATATCAGGTCTTTGTGATTCCTAAAACTGTTTTTTCTTTTAGTGAGAAGCTGTGATCGCAGAGGCACAAGCAAGTTTCACGGCGTTGGAGTTACTGGCCGTCATGAAGTTTTTCTTTCTCCAGGGAAAGTCAGCAAAGGACATTCACACTGAGATGTCACAAACACTGGAGGAGAAGTGTGAATGTCCATTGCTTTCCCTGATATTTGCACAGTTACATACGAAGATATTAGGCTGTCATATGCCCCCACATTCATTTTTCTATTTCATCCGGAAGGGGGCAAAGCCAGGAACTTCTCAGCACCCCCTTGTATAGGAAACACTGATTATTATAGATTTGAATTACACCAACCTGGAATGTGTAACAATACTGGTCACCCTACATACCATCAATTATTCATATCATGCTTATACTAACACTACTATTTTATTGCCCCTATACTAATACTACAAGTTTACTTTACTAACACCCCTATACTTACACCATTGTGCTAGACTACTAATACAACTATACTATTAAAACTATTATACTACTCTACTAATACCATGAAACTGTTACTACTATACTAATACCACGTTATTAAGTTTAATATACTATATCCAATATGGCAATACCAATAAGCTAATACTTTACACTAATACTTTTAAAGAAATACTGCTATACTTATACTATACTATAAGTTTACCATACTAAAAACATTACAATAACACTGCTATTCTGTTACTACTATACTGATTCCACTATAATATTACTAGTATACTAATACCATTATACTAACACTACTATACAAATATCACAATAATACTATTATTGTACCTATATCACTAAACTATACCTATTATGCTACTACTACTATATTAACACAACTATAGTATTACCTCTATGCTATTACTGCAATACCTATACTAATTCAACTGCACTAATACTACTTTACTAATATTACTACATTAATAACATTCAACTAATACTACTATAATAATATTACTATGTTCATACTACTATATTATTACTAATATAGCAAAACTATGGACGAATACAACTATACCAATGCTATGCTAACACCAATATACTAAACTTAATATACTAAAATTACACCAATCCCAGGGTAACAATACAAATATTCTATAATAGCCTAATACCAGTATTACCACTATATCAATACTACTATTATATACCTATATACTAATATAATACTAATCTCTCAATATAACAATACTATTATTCTACATCTTTACACTAAGGCCACTAAATCAATACTACTATTCTATAGCTATATACTAATAACAATATAACAGTACTATTATTCCAAATCTTTGTCTCTCTCAAATCCCGCTCTGATGGCTGCGCCCCCCACCAGGAGCGCCCCTGTAGGGAAATCCCTCTCCTCCCCAATGGAATGTCCCCCTACCCAGGCGGCGGAAGTGTTAACCCCGGCCGTGGTAAATAGGGAAGGGAGGCATAACAAGGAGGCTCAAGAGCCCCGGGTTGCCGACCCCTGCCAGCCATTATTAGGCCGGATCGTCCAGGGGGGCATTAGGCCGGAATGGACTACTGGCCAGGCCATATCTGGCCTAAAGGCGGGACTTTGCCTACCCCTGTTCTATATCTTCACATTAACACCACTATATTAATACTGCTATTCTATCACTATACACTAATACCACTATAACAATACAAATATTCTATATCTTTAACACCACTATATCAATACTACTATTCAATAAATTTACATTAATAATGTTAAGTATAACAATACTACTATTTTATAACAATACGCTATTGCCACTATACATCTAACAAAACCAATATCATATGTGGAATCTGTGCATCAAACATAAACTAAAATGACTTTAATTTGTTTGGCAAGAAAATGTTTGTTGACCAATTGAGGGTCAACAAACATTGAGGGTAATTTGTCTCAAGCCAGCTGGTACCTGACACTCTCTAATCATGTGCATGTACCCATCTCATCACTGCGTTGAATTAAGGGAGCTCAAAGGTGGATATGAAGGGTACCAAAGTTAGAGGCCTTAGAAGTCACTTCACTGCCCTCTATATTGTCAAAGTTTACTATAAAGGTCTGAGAACAGAGGACTGAGGCTGACTTATAACACACAAGGCAACAAAAACATTTTTTATTTCAATAGATTTTTATTCAAAAATTTAAGAATTTAACAAAGAGATTATAAATAACAAACATGGGAAAAACATTAACAGGGAAATTAGAATTTCATAAGGATAAACATACTGAAAACCTTGTGAAACAATAAATTGATTACGTGAAAAGAAACTCTTGTCTCCATTTATCCTGTTTGATAGACTGGGGGCATTCAGTAGACTGGGAGTTATACTTTAATTTCCATGACACCTTCCAGTGTACAGCTATCCAGATTTAGAGAGACTGGAGGTCCAAATTAGATAAGAATATAATATTTGTATCATCCATGAAGAATACTGATCAAAACATGGTAATGTAGCAGATATCGATTAGCTACTAATAAAGTCCTTGTTTGGAGAAATCTCGAGGCTTGTGATAAACTGATATCAGTAATTCTTCAGAGTACAGAAAATAGAAACCTAAGTTTCATCACATCCTTGTATTTTGGTTGCAGTGAGGTTTCATTTTCCATGTGTTACAGTTTCAAAAGTTTAACAAAGGGTTTTACAGTATGGAGTGTGATATTATATAACAAATGTTAAATGTTTTAGCTTATACAAAACAAATAATTAAGCTACACTTAAACGTGGCTTAAATTGAGGACTGTATGGTTCCTATACAGCACCTTCCATGACATGCTCCAGTGTGAATCACTTTATATGATTCTTTTCAGTGTAGGCTATCTTCCATCAATAAGTTGTATCACATTTCTATAGTATAGATCTGAATGGGCTGGGCAGGGGTACATTTATAGAGAAAGGAGGCCTGGATCTGCAGCCTTCTCAAAAGTCTCAAATCTGTATTAGTATTGGAAGAAAGGTGATTATTCCCTTTTAAGATTCATTTACTTTCCCACAGTACAAAAGATGATATCTGATTGGCCATTACGGGCAGCAAATATTGTTGCTTCCTGTTTAATACATAGTCCCTGACTTGTCACATAGGTTCCCACATTCTACAGATCATATCATTGGTCATTGGAAGCCCTTGTAAGGTGACAATACAGGAACAAAGGCGGAAGCCTGGGACAGAACCTTGTCACCATAGGAGTGCTAGAAGAAAGATCATCATAACTACATCACCAGAGATTATTAAAAAAAAGCTGTAGATTGAAAAATAAAGAAAATGATTTTCCCTGATATACTGCAGTCTCCAGTATTGTGCATCAATACCAGGAATAAGAACTTGTAAACAGGACTAGTGTTGATGTTCAAATTCGGGTTATCCTTTTATGCGACCCCAATATGGCTGTTCAATTTCGGATAGACCCGACCCAAAAAAACACGGGATTCGACGGTAAAAATTCAGGAAAAAAAATGTGTTTAAAAAAAATAAATAATTTTAAAGTAATTTATTGAATGTTTGTGTTTTTTTAACTAACTTATTTTTATTACAGGTTTTCCCACAATGATATTATGATTTCCCCGGCTGAGCAGCCTCGGGAATCCTCCTGTCATTGCGGGATGTCCCCATTCATCACCTGTAGTGCCCTGGTTCTTGGATTGAGAAACTCTATCCAAGAAAACATAAAACTATATTGCTTTTGGAGCCCTTAAAAGACTTCAATGGTGTTCGAATTCAGCATTTATCACCCCGAGAATTTCTCACTATTCGAGCGAATAGCTGTCAAATCGAATAGTGAGATATTCGACCAACACTAGATAGGACATAAGATGCAGGTGGGGTTATTAAAGCATAGAATGTAAAATGACATATTAGCTAGGGAATACAATATATTGGTTAACACAAAATAAAGAATACCCTTCCTGCTACTGTAATATATTATAATCATGCAGCATACTTTATACGCACAAAATATATTTTAACAGTGCATCCCACAGCACAATAATAGGTCAGAATAATAAGACTTGTGTTTAGAGACAACTGATGAAACCAGTTTTTCCCACTTTATACAAGCATACAAATGAGGTTGTAAAAGGGAGGCAGCACAAAAGCATCACATAAAGAGAAGGCAAAGCCCTAAAATCTGCTGCACTTATTACTTTACAGCCTCCAAAGCCTAAAGACAACAGTGAGACTTGGGTGCCCCCTAGTGGTCATATGTCATTAATACATCTCACAGGTATCAAATATGTTTGGTTATTACCTTTTAGATGAAACAAAGAGTTTTTAATGCTGACATATAGCTATAAATCAATATATCTTACAATATACCAATATTTAAGGAGACCAATAAATAACACAATTATTATAGTATTACATTACTTAACCTGTTTGTTACACAATTGTAATCAATAGCAAATCATTGTTGTATATTTACGTATTCACTGTAAGAGCCCCTGAGCAACAAAACAGGGTTTCAAATCTCCAGTATCAGGTGAACTTACAGAAACATGTCCCCAAAAAATGAAAACATAAAAAGGAAGTTTTTCTATACATTTTAAATACAGAAAAGTTGGAAAGCATATTTTAAAGTTTGCAAGGGGATTGCCTATGACAGTATCAGCTTCATGATCTACTCAAGGTACCTGTCATATTTGCATTGAGTCATATTTGCAGTGTAGTCAACATTCCTAAGGGCTGACATTTATTTTTATAGCTGGACAAGGTAATTAAAGACCTTTGTTGGAACACTAATATATCTTATTTTAATAAAATAATTATTTAATATTTAACCATTCTGTTCCAGGCTACCAGCATCCTCATTTCTAGAATTAAAATCACGTCCCACACTGTATCTATCTTCGCTCAGATGGGAGGGAATTACCCCTGCTAAAATTGGTCAGGGAAGTGGCAAATGACTTGGGACAAATTAAATCCCTCAGAAAATTTGTAAAAATACTTGAATAAAAAATCCAATAAGTCAATGCAAATTATCCAAAATTTCACATTATTTCAGTTAAATCAAAATATTTCTCTCATTTATTCCTATTGGACACGATTGGGGACCTAAAACCTGCATTGCTGGGACAGTACTCACCTATGGACAATATATTGACAGTAATTGGTAAAGGGTAGGAAAGCTGAGTCGCATTTGTCTGTGGCATGCACACTATACATACACTATACATAAACAATACATACACTATACATACACTATACATACACTATACATACACTATACATAAACTATACATACAATATACATACACTATACATAAACTGTACATACACTATACATAAACAATACATACACTATACATACACTATACATACAATATACATACACTATACATACACTATACATACACTATACATAGGAGGATAGAAGCAACATTTACCATACACATGGACAGGTTCTCTTGTAAGCCCCTGGAATCATATTATTTGCTTATCAAATCCTGCAGAGAATGTCAGAAAGTGGCGGAGAGTGGAGGAGGGGTCAGACAATACATGATGCAGATCTATGGAAGATTTGATTGGCTGGTGTTAATGGCACTGTTTGTTCAGCTAGTCATTAATTGGCTAGTCAGAATAAAACTTTCTTCTTTTGTTTGGCAGAAGTCTTCCATTTCCTCTCCTTTCTATATGCCTGTACTGGAGAAGGGTACGGAATCCTGAGGAAACCGAAACCATACCTGGACCATGCACTGGAGCGCCAGAGACAGTCCCAAACCATAGCACCCCGGTAAATACAGAGAATTGTTCCGAAAATCTATGACTTCCTTAAAAACAGTCTTTAAATTTTTCTAGACTGGGACGGTAATATCAGTCTGCTGCAGGCAGGAGGAAGCATTTCCTCGGTTTCCTCCTCTCCAGTGATCAGACTGCAAATCACATGGTGAGCATGGTGAACACAGTCAAGAACTGGACAGACAGCAGAATTTCCATGATTGTGTTATCTCCGAACTGACATTTCAGTCTAGGTGACCCAGATGATGCCTGAATAAAGATGGCTCCATCCTCCATCCATCATGGAGAAAAGTATATTAAGGCATTGTCATGAGTAGTCATGTGATCTCTGTGAGGGGTAATAAGTAGCTGTAGGGTCACACTGACATATTGCTCAGCATACCTGCTTACACTGATTCCATGGTCCTGATTTATTAAAGCTCCCCAAGGCAGGAGAGGACACACTTTTATCAGTGAAGCCGGGTGATCAAGGAAACCTGGAATGTATTTCTTTAAAGTGATTTGCTATTTGTTAGCAATTGTTTTCAATCCTGCACCAGATCAATTCCACGTTTGCTGGATCACCCAGGTTCACTGCTGTAGTAAATCAGGCTCATTGTCTGCCTTAAGAAAAATCAGTCATGGATTTTTGCCAGAATCTGAAAGCTGCAACAAATCCTGTGACTTCCATGCTCTTCTTCTGAAAATGCCCTCTGCCTGGCTGTCATACTGGCTGACATTACATTGCTTACGTGCTGCATGCAGAGACAGCCAGACAATGAACATTTTCAGAAGGGAATCAGCAATGGCAGCCATCATATCTCTCAATACAGGTTCTCTTGATTTGTCTTCCCTTTGAGTTTCACTTTAAGCTGTAGGAGAGTTCACGTGAAATACAAAACCTGCTGACATCCCAAGCCACGTTCCAGCAGTGAGCAAAACAGGGAGAAATATTAGAATCCCAATGTATTGGGGAAGGGGGACGATATCATGACTTGCTGTCACACTGATCTAGTTACATGACACGCTACTTACATGTTACACGGGATCCTGGAAACATATGTGTGAATGACGTGTAGGAGGAGAAGAGACCAACATCACACTGCTAAATGATAGAACTAAATATGGGCCCATTATGAGCCTTTAGCTGCCAATAGGGAGGCTCCTCTACATACCTGAACATGGTGGGTAGCTCCGACCTCCAGTGACCACACAGCCAGGCAGCCAGCTGAAGTCCTAATTCACCTTGGGTGATACTTACCTCCGTTAATACCCACCTTAGATTATACCTACCTTGAACCATGGTTACCTTGGGGGATACCTTCCTTGGATGATACCTACTTTGAATGATACCTACCTTGGGTAATACCTTAGATAATACCTACCTTGAACAATACCTACCGTATACGTTATCTACTTTAAATTATACCTACCTTGGATGATACCTAGTTGGTGCAGCAGGGAAGGCATAGGCCCTATTAGAGCATTGGGCCCCAGTCAGAAATGTCTTTATCTGGGTTGTCTTTAGGGTCACTGCTGTATTTCTTGGACTGATTGTTCACCAATACCAGATCTGGGAGAGTTCAGATTTCATGTTTAGGGGAATGACATAGCAAGAGGTAGTTCAATCCCTGACGATTGATCACTTAGTCAAATTTAATCTGGTTAATTCCTTTAAATTTACTCTGCCCGGCATGACTAAGCTTCCTGGTTCATCCAGTCAGCACTAAACCTCCGCAATTGCTGGATAGGCTGACCTGACAAAGAGTTGGCTCTTCAATGAGAAAACTCCCAATGCAATAAATCTTGGTAGGGATGTCTGTGATTTGACTTTCAGTTCTATGCGGAATTGTATCAGCAGGAAAGATATAGGGATAGAAGATGAGAATTCTGGGAAATATGGGAGCTGTGTGGCTGACTGCACATCAGTCTGTGAAAAACAAAATGACAAAATTATATCTTTGTATATAGCAGGAAGTTGGGGCTAGGAGGGTTTGTGGGTTGAGGACTGACATTAAGAAAGCATCCAGAACTAGGGATGAGCGAGCAGGAATATTAAATTCAATCTCATGGCGAATCGGGCCGTTCTTGCTTAGAATGGCCTTGTGATTGGCCATGAGGTCGTGTTCGAATCATTTGCTCCCAGGATGCACAGCAAGGCCCAGCAGCACCAATCAGCAGAGACCTCAGAATCGGTAAATATACAGGGAAGGAGGGAGAGGTTAGTCACTTCTTGTGTTCTGTGTCAGAGAAAGAAGCAGGGACAGGTTAGGAGCCTTCTGTATATCTAGAAATATACAGTGCTGCGTAATATGTTGGCGCTATATAAATCCTGTTTAATAATAATAATAATATTAATATTATAGATTGTGCAGTTCAAGTTGCTACCTCTTGCTATTTTTCAAAAAAGACAAAAATATTTCAGTCCTACTGTACAAAAAACACATATTTCAGTCTGATACCTCTTGCAATCTTTCACAAAAGCCAGAAAATTTTCATAAAGAAATACATATATCAAAAAAATACCGATATAGACGTACAGTATTGTACAAAATGCCCAATATTTGAAAGAGTTGTATTAAACAAACCAAAGTAGCTATAATATTTACAATGATACATTTTACCAGACTATGCTGAAACCCAGAAATAGAGTAGAGGCACAATGAGTTGTTCTGGGCTTAATTTCCCCCACATATAAATGTAATAATAAAACAAACAACAAATAAACTCTA
>NC_092858.1:62586-64375 GCF_032062135.1 Pyxicephalus adspersus | reverse complement strand
TGCAGCTCTCCTCATTGCAGCTTTCCACAATGCAGCTTTTCTAATTGCAGTCCTCCTCTTTGCAGCTCCTAGTGCAGCTTTTCACAGTGCAGGGCCTTACCATTAGCTGAGTTTTGATTGGTGGGGATGTGCACAGGACTACCACCAATAGGTACTGGAGCTGGAATTATCTTCCTTGGTCTTTGGTTTTCTCTTTCAGTCTGTGTGATTTGTTGGGTGTTTCATGTGAACTCAGTTTGTCATATAATGTTATATCATTCCAGCTGCAGCTTCTCCAGCTGGCTGTACATCACGGATCATTGTCCAATCAGCCTCTGCGGAGTGTTCTATCACCTGGATGACAGCAATGATTACACCACCCCTGCTGTGCTGATGACAAACTCAGGTAGGTGTTGGAAAGGAGGTGAGTGAAAAAGATAGAGTAAGGTAGAATGAAATGTGGAGAGGTAGAAGATGAGTTTATGAATTTCTGACTATATAACAGATTTTTCAGAAAACATAAACACGGGGACATGGCAAGAAATACTTCAATATCATTGCGGTACTTGAGATTTAGAGGTCCATTTTAGGGGTAATTGGATTAGGAGCTTCTTCAATTATAGGGTTGTTATGTTATGTTATGTTATGTTTTGTTATGTTATGTTACATCTGATGCGGGATGCCCAGTCTTTGGTGGATACCTCCCAGGATTTGTGAAAACTGTTTAGTAATCCTGTAATCTGTAGAAGAAGAATTCACATAATTCTAAATAATCTCTGCAATGACATGGCGTCCACCCTAATCTCCCCCAGTTCTTAGAGAGGCACCGACAATTGGCTGCACAATAACTCCTGATAAAGATTAGCAGCTCTTTGACCTAATAGAAGGTTACGTATTTACTGGTCATGTCTTGTTGGCAGCAAAGGAGCACAATGCGTGTAATACCTGGCCTGTTGTAAGAGATGCAAAGCTATTAAGAAGTCAAGAAGAGGAACCGATTTTAAGGAAAATTATTTAATGAATTTAAAAAATAAAAATTTCCATTGGTTCATGTAAAAATCCAAACATTCCATACTTCAGATCAATTTTTATTAGTAAACTGAATGTTGGGAAGAGAAAAGTGTTATAGGAGAGGCAGCTGTGAGGATTTCTTGTTGCACAAAGCATTCAATACCAGTATATCTACAGTCATATATATTAGAGCAGAGCCTACTGTGTACTGACACCCCAAAATTTCAAGGTTTCATGAATAGTGTTATTCTTCAGATTCAGACCAGTTACAAAATCATCACAAAAATCCATCATTTCGTTACGTTTTTAAAAGAACCAAAAAACCTAAATGGTCATTCAAAATACATTCAATTACACAATGGGCAGCAACTTTATTGATAGGGTAAACAAATGCCTGGTTGTTAAGGTAATCAGCTTTCACTTTCAATAAAATATAAGTGGTACTACATCAGGTGTCCCCAAATTATCAATTACATTACATTCTTGAATATCTTAACAACCAGCTAATATCAAATATTAGGTTTAGATTACTGATTAGGAATACATCATTTTTTCATCATTTTATAGAACAGAGCTTTAACTGAACTAAGGCAAGTTCATACAACCCTAACAACAAAAACAATTATTATTTAAAGAACCTAAAAATCTTTAAAACCCTGACCCTTACATAAACTCTCCTACAAAAACACCAAAACCTTCCCCTGGACAAGTTCAACCCAGAAGCTTCCAAACATAAACATCTGATTTATGAAAGCTCTCCAAGGCTGGAGAGGATACACTTACATCAGTGAAGCTGGGT
>NC_092858.1:51152-62308 GCF_032062135.1 Pyxicephalus adspersus | reverse complement strand
GCCTCACCAATAAGACCAAACTATCCTCATGGTCATCAAGACATTCTAAGGACCCGGAGAACGACAATTTGTTCTCATAACATTTTCTAGTACAATTCATTCCAGCAGGAACCCTAACCCTGTATTATAAGAAGAACCTGAACATAGAATATAAATAGAAAACATATCATTATTATTTTCTCTATCAGCTTCCTGCTTATGTTCATTTTATAAAAAACATGTACATTTAAACACAAAAACAAGGCTTTTACGGTCCCTTTCTGCACATTACAAGCTAATTAAAATACAAGATACAGCAAACACAATTACCAACCTAATAAAAATTGTAATAATTTAATTTAAAAATGAGCCTGACAATTACATCACAAACCTATCTAAGAAAATGAATACTTTTGTCTGTCACCCAGCTTCTTCAGTACCAGATCCATTTCTCCAGCACATAGCTTCACCTGACTCATTGGGCCTGATTTATTAAAGCTCTCCAAGGCTGGAGAGAATAGACTTTCATCGGTGAAGCTGGGTGGTCAGAAAACCTGGAATGGATCTGGTCCAGGATTAAAAATATTTGTGGCGATAACCCATCCATATATAATAATATAAATAGTAGAAATTATTTTCCTAAAGCAGACATATCACTGTCACTGCTCTTTCTTTGCACGCCCTTGTCACCAAATCTCACACCCGTGCAGTGTGAGATTGGTTGCGGTAAGAAGAATAAAAAAGAAGATGAAAAGGATCGCTTGGGACCTACTGGACTTGGATTGCGGAGGGTTCCTGGACTTTTCACCTATAATTCTATGCAAGGCAGCTGAAGACCTCCAGTATGAGGCTGCATCAAATCCAAAACCAAGCAGCAGCTTCCATTCTTCTTTCTTGTTTGTGTCCCCTGTCCCAAAAGTACACTATCCTCCAAGGGAGATACCAGAACCCACACTGCACAGCACATTCTACTGTTCTGGTAAATAAAGCTCAGTTGGTATACAGTGGATTCTGTGATCTTCTAATAATGATGATTCTTCCTGTGTCTGCAGGTCATCTACATGTCCAGGTCGAATTGATCAACAAAGAAGCACACGCCTTTCGTAGTAGGGACCCCTTACCGTTAAATCAATGGTGCCATATACTGCTGAGTCTGGACAAATCCAAGGTAATAAATTCATACTGGCTAAAATTTATGTTCCTAGGTAATGCTGGGTTCACCAAATTCATCAACATCTTTTAGTAAAAAGGAATGGTCAATTAAATGCCATTGTTTATATTAACTTTGCAATGCAAAGAACTATAGAGATTTAATAAAACTTATTACATATAGAACCTGACACCATTGTCTGTTAAATTGGGGACAAAATGTGATGTTGAAATGCACCTAGACATCCGTCTAGCTTCATAATTATATGGAGCAGAATAGGGAATCAAAGCTAGCTAACATGAAGTTTAGCAGTGCCATTCATAGTGACAGCTAAAGAATGAGATCATCACTGACTATGCTACTATATTAGAATTCCTGTAAAAATTACAGGAAGGCTAAGCCTATGGGAAATGGTTCAGGGTATAGTAGGGGTTCAGAATGTGGGGACTGCAGATCAAAACATGTTAAATCCTCTGTGTATATGGCACATACTTATCTTCCATTTCCTCTGGGTGCAAAAAAAGGCCAACTTGCATTTACAGTGGCCTGAGGATTCCTTACACTACATGACAGCAGAGGGACAAATACAAATGCTGTAACGCAGGGTATTCTTTGTTTCTGGAAGCTTCCACAGGTTAATGGTTATGGTTGCTCCTGGGATGATGCATTAGGGAGAACTTGTTGTTTTGCCCTATTTCTTTATACGAGGGGGTGCAGAAAGAAGAGAGCCACAGTTATGAAATCACACATTTATTCCACATATTCCCCCTGAGACTGATGCACTTGGTACAGCGTAGTTGCAGCTTTTCTAGATCGTTCAAATAAAAGTTCTTTGATTGGGCAGAAAACCAGCTCTCAACAGCATCTTTAACATCAGAAATGTCCTCAAATTGTTTCTTCAAATTCAGGAACAGATAATAGTCCGAAGGGGTCAGGTCAGGTGAGTAGGGGGGATGGTGGACCAATTGGAAACCCAGGGTGTACAATTTGGCAGCCTTAAGCCGTTAGACGTGTGTGCAGGTGCATTGTCCTGCAAAAAAAGGATCCCTTTGGTCAACTTTCTGCAGTGTTTTGTCCTAATTGCCTCCTTCAGCTGGTCTAGGAGGTCAGTATAATACTGTCCGGTGATACTAGAGCCCTGAGGTAGGTAGTCCACCAACAGAATACCGTCTTTGTCCCAGAAAACGGGTGCCATGACTTTTTTGGCCGATTCCTGGGTTCCGAACTTCCTCTGCCCCGGGGACCCGCAGTGGCGCCATTCCTTTGACTGTTTCTTATTTATACTTTGGTTATAGTTACACAAAAGGTCCAGGAAAACAAAAGGTGTAGATAAAAAAGTGTTTTGTTGGTATGAGGCAAAAGCCTTGTAAATGGTATACTTTATCATTCTTTCTTATTTATCAAAATATTTATATATATGAAAAAGTCCACATCAGTTCCCTCCTCACGTTCATTCCCTGAACTTATATTACCTTCAAGGGTTTTGTACTCACACAAGAGACTTGGGGAGCCTGCTACCCACACCAGATGACTTTTCAAAGTTGTTGGTCTTAGGTGCCAGGGAAGATTGTAGACCTGGAGCTTATACTGAGCATCACAACTTTGTGGTATTCACAGGAAACCCTCACAGGAGTTCTCTTTCATCCTTCTGCTTTGGAAGAGTGGAGTAGCGTCCCCATGTGTGAGATGATGGTCTATGACTTGACCGGGTTTGTCTCCTGGAAACTTTTTTCTTTAAAAAGGGTAATGGGTTCCTTATAGTAACTTTTTATCCAGACTTTGGTTTGAGTAACAAATAGTCTTTAGGTGTGGGTATACCAGGGTACTCCTTAGCCATCTTGGATGAATGCAAAATGTACAAAACATTTATAGATATTCTCCAAGATATATGGGGTCAGCATTGAATAAAGCCAATTTAGCATGAGTTGAAATATATGATGAAAAAACAAAAAACATTTAAGGGTAAGAATTTACATAAGCAAAATTTTAGCTGTACACAAGTTCATAAGCAATTCATCGATTATATATCAAAAATGTTTTAAACATAGCAAACCTTTCTAACCTGGGCAATCAGAGCCTCTCCCTGTAAATACACTGCACCCAAAGGCTAATCCCTCAGATATAGTGGGATTCAGGGATATAACGGGATGTAGGCTCCTCGTCCATCCCAAGGGGGCTTACTACCCACATCTTATATACCGGGTTTGATTGTAATGAGATTCAATATATCTCAGAGGTGAAAAAACTAAATTCTTACCCAAAACAAAGGAGGTGTCCCCTTAGACGTCAGGAGTTGGAGAGTCCCCTTGGAGGGTTTCCCCTACGTTATTCATCTCTCTTACTGTTCTAAAGGGGGTATCTAGTAGAGGTACAAGCTTTTTAATTTCTTTTTTTCGCTTAGTTTCCTAACGCATGGTGTTGAATGTTTATATTGCAATTCCACCTCCCTGCAAAGCTCTATCCAAGATTCCTCTTTTTAGCTTATGGGGAGTATACCCAACAATAGCTATCACTTGAGCATATAGATCGGAATCTTTACATATACAGAACATCTCTTGTCCCAATTATCAACTCTTTCATTGTTATCCTCCAAGTTCCTGTTTACCAGGATTCAATTTTGCAGGCTCCAACAGTTTCCATACTTAGAATTTGAAGCACAGTTCCACACTCCTTACCCCGTCCTTCCTATGTGCACCATTGCCTTGGATCCCTTACCAAATCACCTAAACCTGGGTAATTTTTTTTTTTTTCAACTCAACTGTAATGGCCCTTATAAACATCCAGTAACCTTTACAAAATGGCCATACAAAATGCCAAAATCATACCCACAGCGCCCTGCAATCAGTGGTCACATTTACACCTCTCATATCCTAATTCATTGGCCATCCAATCATTCACTAGATTATTCAGGGTAAATCTATACCATTACATAAAACATTCCACTTCCAACAATTTGAACCAAGAAAATATAAAGATTGATTTGCATACCAATATACCACGTCAAAGAATTAATATCCCTCAATGGTGCAAGTGTCTTTTATAACATGTATAATGAAAAAGTATAGACACTTCCCTCCTCTGAGTGTATGTTTTCACCAGACCTGTGTCTTTGCATACTTTGTCTTTGTTTTCCCCACATTACAATTAACATAAATAATATACCAAGACGCATAATGTTCTCCATTGGAATCCTCAGAATACAATTTGCCTTGTTTACATCGTACCAAAAATGGATCCATAGCATTTACAGAATCTACACTAATGGGTGAATAAGTCAGAGTCATCACTAATAACCATTTCAGGAAAGATTTCTAGAATAGACCTCACACTTTGGGATTGTCATTTGGTAGATATGTCACAAACAAGACAATCTCAGGACTTCCTTTAAACATGTCCTTCTAGGATTTACATTTTTTTCCCCATATACCATAACTCTCAGGTGAACTCCTTGGTGTTCATGTAAGCCTGTAGGATCATTTTCCTGGTTGTAGGTGGTGTGTGCTAGTTAGAGATCTGGGATAGAAGAGAAAACTTGGACATGTAGGATGTTTATGTAACTCTAGTTCATACAATAAGCATTGTAATATCTTCATCTCTTATGGAAGAAAAATCCTATCCTACCAAACAATATTTAAAAATGACCCCCAGGGGTGTGACTAATAGACTTTACCATAAGGGGAAGGACTTTCACCCATAGAGACAGGTATGTTCATAAATCTCAGCAAGACACTTTTAATATGCTAATATGACTTTCTTAATATGGAGTAGTATTAGTTGAATAGCTCACTATTCGATTCGGCAGCTATTCGCTCGAATATGGCAAAAAAATTTGGGTGGTCGAATGTCAAAGTCGAACACCATTAAAGTCAATGGGAGGAAAAATTCGGGTTTTTCAGCACTGTGTAGAGCTTCTACAGCCTGCAAACAGATGTAAAAAGATACAATATAAAAGGATACATAACCTATTACATACCCCTGTACTTCACATGAATAATAAAGTGCACCTGTCAAATCAATTTTAGGCTAAAGCTAGGAAAATGAACGATTATCACCGATCAACGATTATGCACGATTATACTTGAACAATCATATTGTGCACAATTCTGTACATGCTGTAACAATATGATCGTTCCCAGATATTTCAAAAATGGTGAACAATGGTCAGTTGGTCACAAGCCTGAGCCGAGGAAAACAAAAGGTGTAGATAAAAAAGTGTTTTGTTGGTATAAGGGAAAAGCCTTGTATATAGTATACTTTATGATTCCTTCTTATATGTCAAAAAGTCCACATCACAGAGTGTCGGCCCACTGGACTGGTGAACTAGGGGTACCGTAAAATCACTTTGGGCGTGGTGAACCCACCTTGATTTCTTTGTACACAGGCACATCACGTTGCTGATTTAGCACATCGCTTTCATTCTGCATTAGCTGTGGCGAGTGCAGATGGGCAATTTTTTATCCATGCCTAGTGTGTTATGGACTGAGCACTTATTTTTTGTGTATTTTTCTGTTATGTCACTGTCACTTGTGTGGTAGTTGTGGGATAGCCCTGAAGTCTTGGGGAGTACTTTGGCCTTACGGTCAGGCACTCTACCTTGCTGGGAGTCTCTCTTCGGGAGAGCTCCGAGCCTAGCATCTGTTGGGACTGTCTATGCACTCCCATAGAGAAAAGGACCCCATCTGACTTCGGCCAGACGGGCTAGTAGGTTCACTCCAGCTTTGGCTGAGTGGCCTTAGTACCCAGCCCTCGTCAGGAGCCTCGCTTTGGGGGGTCTGGGGAAATTTGGGCAACGTTTTTTGTGCGGTGTTTTTGCACTTTTTTTCCAAGCACCAATATGTTTTTGTTTAGCGGATCACGTTACACGAGATTCGATAAAAAAAAAAAAAAAAGCTGTATTACCTGTTAATTTGGCTGGTAAGTCGTAAACATCGGGCCAGTTAGTCTTTCTTATGAATTGTTATCTGTCCATCAACATCTCTCACCCTTTTTCTGCTGCTGTGGCTACTTTCCACCTCTTTTGATGCAGTACAGTAAGTGTAGCCACCCTCAGAATGTGTTACTGGCAGAATCACCAGCTAAAAAGGAAAATGAAAACCAATTTAGACACCAAATCCAAGGACTGCCCAGCTGCAATAGATGATATTTGCGTTCCTGGCTTTAAGGGAACAATAGTGTGATATTCATACTTTTCCCCCCACCATATTTACAAAGTTTTTTTGTTCCCTGCTCTCTTCTCCATAATAAATGACTTTGTCAACAAATATAAAATGATGATATGTTATGTTGGCCATAAAAGAGAATATTGATCACAGTTTTAGTAATTATAAATCTTAAAAGTGGCCATTTGTCAGTACTTGCTCATCCTGTCGCTTCTCTCCCTTGGCCCTTTTGTTATGTGGTCACAGAGTGTAATATCCTCTCCATTCATCTCCTAACCACTATCTCAATTCTGAACTTTTGAATATCTTTTCTGGTTAACTGGTTGTTAATCTGGTTGTCTCTTATGTATGACCCTCGGCTCTGACTCCTGACCACTCTCTTGTCTGTTATGAATACCTGCTCTAATAGGCTGTCCCTCGTGTATATGTTGCTGGTTCCATCTCCTGACCACTGTTTTGATTCGAATCCCTTGGATGCCATGTCTGGCTAACCATCTCTTTATATGACCCCTGCTCCATCTTTTGATCATTCTCCTGGCCCCCCGTCACCTTCATAACCATTCTGACTATCTCTTGTGGAAGACCCCGGCTCCATCTCCTGACCACTCTCTTGCCTTTGTACCCCTGTATTCTTTGTCTTGCTCACTGTCTCTCAGGTTTAACTGGCCTTGGACCTGTCTATCCATGTCCATGTCAACAAAACAAAGAAAAGCCAAACCAGTGCACTTCTAGACCGAGTTCTGCTCAAGTGATTCCAGTAAAGATAATTAAGGATCTATACAAAACACAACTAAGTAATAAACACAAATACATTTTAGAACATGTTATAGTGATGTTTCAATGAAAAATAAACAATAGATAAATCAATTTGTCTATGTCTGATGCATTTCGCTTTTTGGCTTTTTCAGGGGACTAGTAAGAGACTTTGGATACAATTAAACCTAGAACACACAGAAAACAATGTTTATATGTATAATCAAATATTTGGTATACATACCAAAAATCCAAAAGGCCTATACAATAAATATAGTAGTATATTCAAGTAATATAATAAGCATCACATATAGTGTTGTATAGTTTGAATAGCTAATATTGTGTTGACAGACGTTTAACTTCTAATGTAGTAATTGTTATTATATATAAATAAAACAAAACAAAAAAATGAACTTACTTGTTCCTGTGTAAAATGTTGGTTTTAGACGAAGGATGAGGGTAGGTGCTATTTGAAATGTTGGATGAGAACCAAGGTAAGTGTTTACCATAGAATGAACATGGTCTATGAAAGGGATTGGACATAGATATAGAGAGAAGGAAGAATAAGAGCTATAAATGATTAAGTTAAGTAATAATGTGAAAAAGATATTAAACTATTAAAGAGTGGTGCCTGTCAAATACCTGATAGTGGAGACACGTATGGTGTCTGCATTTAGAATGTGCTGAATAGATTTTATTTATTATAAATTTTATATAATAGAATCAAGACCAGGATGTATTTTGCTGTTTCATATTCATAAAAATGAGCAAATAGCAAAAATATAAAGAGAGTATAAACAGTACCACAAGCGCATGCTCACCACTGCTTGCTTTGGTGCTATGTTTTCCTCCTTTTCGGCATTGTTTAAAAAAAACTCAAATAAAAGCAAAATACATGAAACCCTAGTTACATAGTAAGTCCATATGGCAGCCAATATGGAGGAACTGTACTCTATACACCTGACTGTACAATATTCTGTCTATGCATAATAATATAAACATTATTCAGGGAAATGTAATATACATCTTGGAGTGTGTATAGCTAACTGAAATATAATCTGTTGACTGAAATACTAAGGATGAGGTTAATATACACTGGAAGAAAAATGCATGTTTGAGATGTTGGAAAGGGTTCCTAAAAGTAAAGACCTCTACACTATAAAACAGAATGGGTTATACTGTTAAAGATATAGATACATTTACAATAAAGTAGAAGAGAGTGTCAAGAAAAGTTTAAAATTACAGATATCTCAATGGAATAACAATCTGTTATTCAACAGGTTCCCGGGTAACATTTTGTTGTCTGATGTTTCTGGGACTTTTCATTTGTGTGGATGTAAATATGCAAATGGAATAAAAGCATTTTATGGGCCCAGCGTCTACTACAGAAACAACATTGTGACCATCTATAAGGTAAGCTGCCTCATATGGAACATATTGTACAAAAAGGATAAGAACCTTTTTTATGTCCAATTAGATTTGAAGATTTCAATAAAAATCATGGTATAATGCTTTGTGATAATATTTCCTTAAGTAGCTCTCTCCAGCAAATCCCCCAATCACCTGACAGGTCCCCTTAGGTGAGAGAAGAACCAGAATCAGATTGTATAAAAGACACGTCACCACATATTCCATATTGTCTTTATCATGTCTGGATGAGCAAAACTGAGAAATTCAATATTTTTTTGGAATTTTAGAAAAAGCAACAATTTTATCCAAATAATACCATCTTGGTCAATTGTATTTGATCAATAGGGAAGATGAATTGATGTTTTTTTTAAAGAATATACCGGTAATAAAATTTCAATAACTTATGAGTGTTGCAGAAGCTTCTTCTTTCACTTATCCTAGACCTGTTTTTGTGCCCATCCCTTAAATTTTTCCACAGGGCACTTATTACCAGGCTGCTGAGGAAAAAAGCCAGTCAAAGAGGTTAGTGCATGTTGGGACTAGATTGTCAGATGAAAAGTAATTTGAATATAAATGTATTGTGGTCGCCACTAAATATATCAGACACTCCGTGCAAAGAACTTCAAGACATTTTGGTTATACTTGTGTGTCGTATCAACATGATATCCAATAACAGTTAAATTTTTTACCATGTGTTATTGTTTGGTTATCGTCAATCTTCAGATAGGCGTTAGGAAAAGGCAGGCATGATCTGATGAATTTCATAGTGAACTTGAGATTAAAGGAATTATGCTGGAGAGTTTCAAAGAATTTCAGGAGTGTTATGTGGGGTCCTGTGCTTAGGAGAAGAATATCATCTATATATCGCTGCCATGCTAGGATAAGGTGGCGATATTTATTCATCAGGTACGTGTTAGAAAGTTGGTACTCCCATTCACCAACGTATAATTTGATGTACGACAAAGCACACTTCATCCTCATGGCAACGCCTTGTTAATGGAGGTACATACAATCGTCCAATATGAAAACATTTCTTGTTAAGATTTAGCGCAGTAGTGATACAATAAAGGAATTTGTAGAGTGTGACAATGTTGTATCCCTCTGGAGGTCAGTTGTGATGGTTTCCAAGACTTTTTCGTGAGGTACACTACTGTACAACGCCATTAAAAGGGTATTTGTTGGAACTTTAATTTTATTAGTTTGGGATGATCAATTGTTTCAGTGGCATTGGAAGAGATTGAATTGATGCCAGGTATGATGGGACGACCTGTAGGATCCTTTGGGTTTTTGGGAATTTTGGGTAATGCGTAAAATGTTGGAATTGTGGGGTGACTAATAAAGGGGTAGTCTTTAGTGTGTTTGTCTATTAAGTTCATTTTAAAGGCTTCCTAGATCATGGAGTAAAACTCATAAACATATTGTTTATAAATTGTGTTGGGAATGGGGATGTACCATTATTCGGTGTTAAGGATTTTTAAAGACATGGATTTGTACTGATTTGTGTTGATCAATACCCCCATAGCAGTACCTAGCCCCCATGCTGCATTGGTACTTACCTCAGGCTCATCATACTTCACTGGTATTAGTCCCCCATGGCAGTGCCCAACTTCTTATGGTGCAATGGTATAGTACATTTTAATGGCAGCTTCCGCCTCTCCATGCTGCATTGATATTTGTTCCCCATGACAGTGCCTGTAGCAGTTTCTAGGTTTTCATGCTACATTTTTTACCTGGCCCATATTTCAGACCCCAGCTACCCCCTAAGGTAGAGCCCCCCCCCCACCCCCCTATGCTACATTGATATGTGTCCCACATTGCTGTCCCCAGCTCCCCATGCTGTATTAGTACTTGTCTCATATAGCAGTCCCCAGTTCTCCATGTGGCATTGGTGACATCCGTGTTGTCAGCTCCCCATGTAGTATTGGTAATTGTCCAGCAGTTCCCAGCTCCCAGTTGTGCAGTTTGGTAGACTATTGAAGGTACAACTTGAATGAATGATTAGAAGTACTGAACTTGTGCAAACCCCACTGATTTCATGGCTTCATAGAATAATGTTTTTATCAAGTTGTCTCTTTTAATCAGGTCCTTGTCCTGTACCCCAGGTGTAATTCTCGGTATCTGTGCTCTGTATGTATGGACTCTGCACAGTACCACTTCACTTGTCCTGTACCCTGGGTGTAATTCTCAGTCACATTCTCTGTATGTATGGACTAACCCTATTGGTCGGGGGAGAGGCGTCTGCTTCTATCCCAGTCAGCCCAGGCTGTGCTATAAATGTGGCAAATCCGGTCACCTGGCCAACATTTGTACAGTAAGGAAGTGCAATCTGTGTGGTGAAATTGGCCATACAGGGTCAGATTGTGTGAATGTGAGGTGTAACTTGTGTGGTGAATATGGCCATGTCCATAGAGAATGTTCTCAGGCTTATCACAATCTATGGAATGACTCCACAGAGGAGCTGATTACTGCCACAGAGGTCTTAGAGGAAGAAGCTTTAATGTCAGAGACAATCCTGACCGGAGGGGATCCTCAGCCAGAGGTGCAGGAAACCAGAACACACCTGGAAGGTGAACATCCTGGAGAACATTCATCCCAGGATTCACTGCCATCTGGTATCTCTGCCTGTGCTGTGCCATCTCCTCCTGTGCAGGGTGAAGTCACACAATCTAAAAGATAACTCTACCCGCAAGCCTGAGGGGGAATGG
>NC_092858.1:0-49900 GCF_032062135.1 Pyxicephalus adspersus | reverse complement strand
GTCTCTGACCTGACCAAGAATAAAGATGGCGATGGGATCTGGACAGGGGGTTGGAGAGTTTCAGTGAAGCTGAGATAATATATTAATGTCACCCATCACCTGCCAAGTTCCTTTTTTAGTATTATTCTGTATGTATGGACAGTTTCACTTCTCTTGTTCTATATAGTGGGATTAGTATGAAATTTCTGTTGATTTGGCTTTCTTTATATCTCTGTTTTCCTCTATATTGTGCAGGAAGCTATTTGTGATTGATGGTGACAAGACAAGTTCTTTCAGTGAACACAGCTGTAGGATATTTACATAGCAGTAGTAGCACAGTATAATCATTATTCAGTATTCCTGGCAGGGTTGGTGGCCATGTTATTCATCTCTGCCATCTTTGTGTGTTCTCCAGCAAGCTGTCAGTCGGATGCTGTTTTGGGGTCAACAAGGAATTTCCTCCAATCTTGAAGTTGCTGTTAAGTTTTATGAAAAGGGGGCAATGCAGCAAAAAGACCCTGTTATGATGTATGATTATGGAATCGTCTTATTACGGGTAAGTGACACTAAAAGAGAGAATTCACTGCAGCTGTGAGATCTCTGCATCCAACTCTGCAAATATTCTCCAACCACCATGATAGGCCGTCCATGTGGGCAATAAATATGTGGAAGCTATATAAGAGAAATAATATTGGAGTGTGACTGTGGGGGGCAATATGAGTGTAAAGTATGTTTTTATTAAGGGCAGGTTAAACAATGAGTCTACTCATTTATTGCATTTAAAATGAAAGAATTAATTGTACAGGATGATTTTAGTTTTTTCCTTTAGAATAGGAGTATATATAGAAAGGATTTTGATGTTTTGGTGAATGTATATTTTTCTATTGATTTGTTTTTATGTCTAAATGGCATTGTAGCTATTGCTCTTATGGTTTGTATTTCAGGGACAAGGGGTAAAACAGGACATTCCTAAGGCCATGGAATATCTGAGGAAAGCTGCAGACATGGTAGGACGAATATGGAATCACTCTAGTGAACTGAAACTTCTCTTCTTCAGTGTCTTTGTTAAAGATTCCCTTAATATGTCAATGGAAGCACATGAAAACAGGCCAACTAGACGCACAATCATGATAGCCATGGATATGGCAATTTCTTCTCCACAATTAAACAAAAATGTAATATACTAATGGGTCTATTTATACACTAGTGAATTTGACATTCACTGAAACATTTCCTGGTGAAGAATTAATTACTACACTAACTGAAACACATGGACCTGAAAGATTATCTGCCACAAAATGTTTCAGTGAATGTCAGATTCACTGCTTTTTAAATAGACCCCCAAGAGCATTTGTCACATTCTACAGTCATATGTGCTGATTGAAAAAAATGTGAACTATCCATTTAAAATATACTTTTTTCTAATCTAATTTATATTGTATGAAAAGCCTTGGTATCTTTGACCAACTTTATAAATTCCAGCTGTCATTTTTTCACACCAGGTTTGGATAATTTTCGGCGTTGGCTCTTGGCTGCTTGTTTTGAGTGACATTTTTATTGTAAAGCCAAGATTAGGTATTTTGTACTGGGACTGGGCTGTGCTGTTTTTAGTGTAAGAGTAACCTATATATCTACTACAGGACTTTGTCCCAGCCCTCAACAGTCTTGGCTGGTACTATGAACAGTATGAAAAGAACTATCAGAAAGCTGTTGAATTTTGGGAAAAGGCTGATAAACTGGGTAATAAAGAGGCTCCATTTAACCTGGGCATTCTCTACTATCATGGCCTGTACCCTGGAAAGCCTAAGTACCTGGTGAGTCCAACATTCAACTCCATTTTAATTCATTTAATTAATTAATGGGTGAAGTTATGTGTATAGCACCCCAATTGTGCACCAGAAACTTCTCTGCTTTTAGTTTTAGGAATATAGTTTAGGAAAGCTTGGATTGGAAATGTTTGAATTTATAAAAATGTTAACAATGTTAAATAATTTTAAATGAAAAGGTTAAGTTCTTCAAACCTATACATTTGTAATCTCATTAACTAGGGGGTTGGTGAGCTTGCAGGCTTGACACATTTCCAATGCTATCTCCTAAATAAGGTTTAAATAAAGTAAAGATGCCTAAAATTAGAGCCCATTTCAAGAACAACAGCCCGGTCTGCATGTAAGAGGAATTCCAGCCCCTCCATTGAAGAAACATCCTGGTGCTAAATGGAATGAAACCTAGTGCAAGGATTTTGGGAGCCATGTACAGTGTGGCCAGTGCTTAACCCTCTGCATACTGATACACAGACCTGCCACTAGCATCAGGTTTTCTTATAAAACTGCAAACATTGTAAGAAACCCCTCTCAATAATGGTAAATTGGACCAACTGGAGATGCCTGTCAATATATATATATATAAACATTACTAAGTTCAGGTTGTGTGTTTTTTTATTGTCAGACATTTTTGCAAATGTGTGGCTTTAATATTTGATGTTTTCCCAGTCCACAGCTTACCGATACTACTTTAAATCAGCGACTCGCGGTCACATTGATGCAGCTGTACATGTTTCCACCTTCTGGATACAGGGCCTCCCTGGGGTGGTGGACCGATTGCCATATGATGCTGTGTTGTAAGTGCAACTCATTGGATATGTGTTGGATTTATTTACAGGTATCCCCCGGGTTACCTACGAGATAGGGACTGTAGGTTTGTTCTTAAGTTGAATTTGTATGTAAGTCAGAACAGGTACATTATTTTATTAAATGTAATTAAGACAGATGTTTGTCTCAACATATTATTAGGCAGTGTGGTGTCAGTTACTGTATAAAATCCTCACTGTGAGTTCATCACAAAGCAAAAAAAACTTTAGGGAGCCTAGACATTCATTAACTGGTGGAGCAAGCTGTGCTTTGACATGCAAAAAGAAACAACTGCAGGGTTTGTCTTGTCATTAAAGAGTTACAAGAGCTTGCAGAACAGCTCAGTCTCAGCTGTGTTTAGCAAAAGATTTCTTCTGCAAGTCATGCAAACCGCCCCTGCAAGCCTCTGTCCCGCACATGAGGGAGCAGGGAAGCCCGGTTGGTATCTAGAAGATGTCCTTCACCTGGGGACTACCTTTATTCTATTGGCTAATAAATCTTACTACTGAATTCCTAAAGCAGGTCAGTAATGGTTCAGTGGCAATGTAAAGGTGTGAAAAATGAAAATGTTATACCCGCCAAATGTGCTGAAAAGCACTTTAGAGTTTGGCAAAACCCCATCAGGGCTTTTGAAACCCAATTTAAATTGCTATTGCACTACTACTCTGGTTACTTGAGGAGGAACCATGCTATTGCACAGGGTTTTCTATCCAGACCTTGGGGAGGGTCATATTATTATTTTAATTGATATTTCATATCATTATGTTTCTTCTGCATTGTGACTGGGGCCACCAGTAAATGGTTCATTGCGAGTTCCCTAGCTGGTAGCTGGTCTTTTTAATACTGCCGTGTACCGCAATTTAGATGGATTAAGACGGGGTTTAACTTTATTTGTTTTCCATCAAGTATTGCATGTCATTCATAAGGCTTAATTTATAAATTGCTGGAGAAGATATACTTTTATCAGTGAAGCAGGGTGATACAGCAAAGCTGAAATGGATCTGGTCCAGGATTGAAATTTTTTTATCAAATAGCAAATTACTTTTAAGAAATCCATTCCAGGTTTTCCGGATCATCCAGGTTCACTAATGAAAGTGAATTCCCTCCAGCCTTGGAGAGCTTTAATAAATCAGGACCATAGTGTAATGTTCCTTAGCAGTTATGTAATTCAAATAAAATGTTGCATATTTCTTTATATTGTGTTATATGTGGTTATGGTTAGAGGTTAAATCTACAACGAATTTAGGGCAAATGTTTTGATATAATGTAATATTTGCCTAAAGACTCTTCACTGTAATGTAAGCCCTAAACCTAATGTAAACATAAAATAAAAGAAATTTTGAAACATACAATACTGATTTGTTTAAAGGTTCAGGCTCTGAGCTTATATTTCTAAGTATGTCTTAATTAGTGACAGGCACAATTTACAGGCTTTGGCTTTTTCCTTCATCTCTGTTTCTACTACTAGAACTTGATTTGCTAAGACACTTACAGCTTGCCTGTTCTCACCCCTTATCTTCATCCTGACCCTCAAACCAATATTCTAGTAGACACAATAAGGACATTTCTGGACTTAGGATGGGAGGTACTCTCTCTTCCTAATCTTATGAAGGAGCTGAAGGAATATGACAATTTATCTAATTTCAAAGTGAACTATTCTAAATCTGAGGCCATGAATATCACACTCCAGGCACAACTGATGACTCAAATCTCCCAGTCGTGGTACTTCAGATGGTCTGAAACAGTACTTAAATAGCTAGGTACTCACATACAATGAAATTTATCTCAGATATTTGAACTGGGACTGATATCCAGAGATGGAACAAAGGTTTCTGCTTGTGGTTTGGCTGCATTAGCGCTATAAAAATGAATGTGCTCCCACGATTGTTATATTTGTTTTAGGCCCTTCCCATCATCAAATCACCCCTACTGCCAGTAATTGGTCACTTATCCTTCCTGCTAGGCCTAGAGGACTCAGGTTTGGGTCCTGGCAAAACACAAACTAAGTAGGGTCCACCACTTCATTATACTTAATTGTTGGTCCTCCATAGCAGAGCTAACAGACCCAAACCAACCCTTTAATCTATCCCACTGGAGAGCTAACCAACTTCTCTACTTCCTGAAGTCCCTGCCCCACGCGCAGCACTTTTCTCCATCTTTAACAATTTTTGAAAGAAGGTGTGTGGCGAAGACATGTCATACACTCTCAGAGCTCACTCTGCTGTGACACTCCCCTACCCCGGGTTTCTCACCTGTTTACCTGAGAACATGGGAAGAGGACCTGGGAATTATGGTCACGGAAACTCAATCCTCTCAATTAGTTTCATTGGCTCACAAATTTGTAGCAAAATCCAAGAATTGGGATACAAAATACTTACAAGGTGGTATAGGGTCCCGACAAGACTTCACCAGATTTTCCTGAGTATCTTGCATTAATGCTGGAGGTGTGACACCGATAGGGGTACCCTATTACATATATTCTGGTCTTGTTCCAAACTGAGACCATTTTGGGTCAATATGGGGGATATGCAAAGGTTTACGGATTTACCGATACCAGATGACCCAGCATTCTTCCTTTTCCATCCCAGTGATAGACCGCAGAAAGCATATCGCAGATCGGTTCCTAAACACTTGGTAACGCAGCTAGGGCATGTGTGCCTTTACTATGGAGACAGTCAACACGGCCATCCATTGGACTTTGGTTTCATAAGAATAACAAAATTATACTCATGGAATACCTTGCATCAGGGGTCGGCAAACTCCAGCCTTTCGACCAAATAAGGCCCAGTCAGTAGGGAGCCATACGATCCACCAGAGCCGCTCCTGGAGGGAGAGAAGACTCCCTGAAGGTAAATCTGTCTCCTCCGCAATGCATATGGAGGTGAGGGATTTTACTTCAGGGGTTGTTTCCTGGTGATGGGTGGAGTAATTAGGGCGGGTCCAGCCTAGTGTGCTCCCGCAAACCCCATAAATGGGCTAGTGGCCATAAAACTTTGCCGACCCCTGCCTTACATCAACCATTCACAGCAAAGAGAAGTTCCGCCATACCTGGTTCTGTTGGCTTCAATATCAAGATTTCCTGGACTATAAAACCAATCTATCTCAAGTGACATAGGGGCAAATCTACTGCTCATGGTATTTTGGATGTTTTGTGTTGAAACTTCATCCCTTGAAAGTGCCCACTCCTACTCTCTACTTCTGCCATTGGGAATCCTTGCCCTCCTGATAGGTACTCACATCCTCACCCCACCCTCTAGGGTCCTCTAGTTTTCCCCACCCTGTATCCCTATCCCCTGTGTGTTAAATTCCGATGTATGGAGAATTTGGTTCTTTGAAATCGTTGTTCTCAGCTTTTTCCATACGTTTTAAAACTATACTGTTTTTGTTTGGTATATATTGGTTAACTGCAAAAATAAACAAAAAATGGTAAAAAAAAGATACAGCTAGGTAGTAGAAAAAACAAAGGAAATGGTATAATAACTATGGGCAAGTCTTAAATCTTTATTTTCTATCTTAGATGGACTAAGTGGGCCGGAGAACAGAACGGGTACCTGGGAGCCATACTGCGGAAGGCTCTGGATAGTTACCTGGATCAGTCATGGTAATAAATAGTCAAGTTGCTGTCTATGTATATGGGTGTTGTCCCCATGGGCCAGTAAAGCCTTCTGGGGCCCAGTGTATAATGGGTTAGGGCTCTATTTTAACTCATTACAGAATATTACTACACACATAACACATCCAGATAAAACTTTCATTACTACAGTGTGGAGAATGGATATCCTGGAACCTGTGCCAGACACAAAGCATGTAGCATTCCCTTTATCCAAACTAGAGAGACAGTCCAGCCCTGGCACACAAGTTGTAGCCAGATAACATACACAGAGCTGCTGTTTCAAATTCATAGCATCCCATACCCACATCATTTGTATTTACTCAAACACAAATCTGACTCCAATTTTGTGAGAGTCTTCTGGTAAGTTACAAGAGATTTCTAGAGCAGAAAATTAGGAGCTCACTTGCTGGCAGTGGGTTGGTTTCCCAGCTTCGATGCTGTGTAAAAATGAATATTGCTGTGAGAACCATGAAAGGAGTCTTCGGTTCCCTTGCAAGTAATTGGGTAGATGAGGAGGATGAAAAGGAAAGTCAGTATGACCAAGGAAGCTGGATTACCATAGTTAGAGGACATGGTGGGGCCTGTCCTGTGTTTGAGTACCCAAACAACTTACCTTAGGCTATCTTGTGGGAAGATGTTGTGAGCTGCCAGACACACTTACCAAGGTGCCAGGTTTGGCATGTGGTGGTCCTGGTAGACAAATTCCTAGGAAGGGGCTTGGCATGACACAGCTGTCTTGGACCATGTTGTGACCAGTGACAAGACACTTAGACAATAAAGAATGCTTTTCATCAATTTTTTAGAAGGAGGGTAGAAGTTGTATGGAAGGACTTCCTAGGTAATTTTCTCTGGAAATTTTGCCATGTGCAACACAAGAAAAACATCATGAGCTCAGAGAGCTGAATGGATTGTGGAAGGCCCATGTTAAGAGGGAACAATTGTGGTTTCAAGAGCACTGGAGTGGCTGTTCAGGATACAACTAAAGATGCTAAAGATGGTCTGCATATCACTGGAAGGGGTCTACTAGAGGTTCATGGAAAGGTTGGAGGAGTGTTTAAACTAGGATTGAGGGTTGGGGCTCACTCCACCCCTAACCCTTTAGAGACTCCCATGTTGAAAACATACATTTGTTGTTTCATTACTAATTACATTAAAACAAACAAACAAAAAATTACACAAAAAACATATAGAGATATAAAATGCAAGCTCTAAATGCAACAGATGCAAATGGATGAAAGTGTCTTCATGGAAGGGCTCAGCAATGAGGAGAGACTAGCTGCATGGAGTCGCTTACCTATGAGGAGATATTAGATGTACTATAAGAGATGCTGAAGATTGATGACATGTTATAGGAGAGCTGCTAAAGAATGACATGCTATAGTATGTAGTGAGGATTGATGCATGGTATAATAGATGCTGAAGAATGATGACACACAATAAGAGACACTCAGGACCGATGACACACATTATAAGAAATGCTGAGAGCTGATGACATGCTATAAGAGACATACTGAGGACCGATAGAAGATAGAAGGATATAAGAGACGGTGATGACTAATGGCAAGAGCTGCAGAGGACTGATGACATGTTATACCTGATGACATGTAGATACTGTTGACATGTTAAATGAGATAATGAGGACCAATGACATGCTAGGTAGAAAATTCTAGGAAAGGCAGGTGGCATTTATCTACATATATACATCATCATCATATACTGTATACATCATATATACATCATCATCATATACTGTATACATCATATATACATCATCATATATACTGTATACATCATATATACATCATCATCATATACTGTATACATCATATATACATCATCCCTGTCAATATTATTTTTCACAAAAGTCTTCTAGAATTTGTTTGATTTCCCAAAGATTGTGATCAGTTACATAATACAATCCGTTTGTTTTCTGTGTCTAGGTCAGCAGCTCTTTTATATTATCTCCAGGCGGCAGAAATGGGAATTGAGATTGGTCAGTTTAACGCTGCGTTTATCTGTGATTTGGACCCAGTGAGTACCGCCAGAAACCTTTAGCTAGTCATATCAGAAAAGACTAATCATAAACAACATTCCCTGCTTTTCATTCTAAGTTTTTCAAACTTTTCATTTGTCAACCAAATGGATTATTGAGTGTAAGGGATTATGATATTCCTTCCAGTGTCTATATGTTCTACTTTCTTTCACCACTGAATCTAACACTGATCCGTAGTTAGTTAAGGGGAGCATTTTGAGACCAAGAACTATTCTCCTAGGCCTCATGAAAGCCTGGAAACCATAGTTAGCCTGTTCTGGTGAACCATAAGTCCCAGACATGCCTGGTTTGGTCTCTGTGATGTCTTTATTTTGTTGTATTAGTCCCACTTCTGTGGTTTGCATAGAAAAAGCTATGTAAGCCCAGCAGAGGGAGCTGTCACTGATACCATCTTGTTGCTAAGGACAACGGCACTGACACATTGAGCACTGCAGAGAGCCCTGTGATTGCTGAGACATCCCTGTGTGGAGTGGCAGCGCGTGACACACAGAGTTTTAAAGAAGCAGAATCATAACTGCGGTTGTCAAGGGTAACGGTCTACCTGTGATGGGCAAGGGGTAACAGAGTGGTAACCTTGCCCCGTGGCGGCCCCTCTCAGCTTGCGGTACGTGGGCTGTTGCTGAGGGTGCTGGAAAGTCAGGGTGCGGGCTGAGAGGCCGTCCTTCACACTAGGGGCATGCTGGGTGCTGGGGATTACACCCTAATGAGCCATTTTCTTAGTATATTTTCTTGTTTTCTCATTTACTAATTAGGACTTTATCTTTTCTATCCAGTGCCCTTAGATAAATACAGCACAGGCTAGAAAATAGTGACGTGACATCAACAATGTAGCTGATTGGCAGATTTGTCTATATGGCATTTTATAAATGGTTCTTCTTAAAATTAGATTTCTGGTGTCTAAGCATTTTATTGTTTATTAGGATGGCCTGGTCACTCGCTATCTGCAAATTGACTGTGAGTGGAAATACTACAACCTGTCAACACTCAGCGACCGACCCTCAGCTTATGGTGAGTAACCAGCTTAGCAGTTAGATGCATGCTTATCAGGGGGGGAAATTGGACCAGGATTTTATTGTGCAAGTGTCAAGGCCATCGAGTTCAACCATAAAGGAAATAAACATACTAGAAAACCTTTATACTATAGACAGAAACCTGTATGCACAGGTAATACTGAGGAAGGAAAAAGAAAGTAAAAAAGCCTTCATTAATCATGGTCCATTTTACTTTACCAACATTAAATAGCGGTAGCAAATGACAAACAGATACAAACAATGACACAGGGCGGAATTGTATATAGTGATTGTAGCTGTACTGGGGTTAGGGTAACCACAATAAGATGATTTTATACCTAAGTGATTAAAATATTATAGCAAATGAGGTGTTTGCAGCTTTATTAAAATTGCTAATAGCCAGAATAGGTGATTGTTTATCTAATAAGAGGATTTTAGACCTAATATTTGTATCTGTAATCAGGTGACTGTATCTCTAAAAAGATGATATAAGCCATAGTAAGGTGTTTGTTGCTTTAAAAAACTAAATATGGCCCTGCACTGCGCAGGTGCAAGATCTGGTGACGTAGCCTGTGGTTTATGGTGAAATAAAGTGCCGATCTCTCTGCGCATGTGTGAGATCAGCATGTTATTTATTTATTTTTTTTCCCCATTGTCCGATTTGGGTCATGCACAGAAGGAACAGACAGAAGCCTCCTGGGTTGCATGTGAGTATCCCAGGAGGCTCTGTGCTCCCATTCTGTCTTTATCGCTGCGGGGGGAAAGGAAGGGCTTTAACCTTTTTTTTTTTTATAAAGGGGTTTTACCAGCCCCCTTCTCCCCCCCCCCCAAAAAAAAAGAAGGTTATTGTCTCTACTGTTATGTAAGGTTAAAATTTTAGTTTACATCCACTGAGGAAAATAGTGGCACCCGCTTTTGTAGATATAAGGTGGTGATGGTGCGCATATTTAATTGATTGTATCCCTAATTAACATAATCATGTAATTGTAGCCCTAAAAAGGATATTGTGTCGATATTATGGTAATTGCAGCCATATTAAGGGGACTGTTGCCTTATTACGTTATTAGGTGTCTCTCCCCTTATAATCTATTCAAGCAATTCTGATACATAATGTTTTACTTTCATGCACAATGAATACTGTCAACACTGCATCATTATATTTGCATGCAGACCACCCTATAATTACCCACATCAATATCTTTAAACTTTTAATTATAATTCTGATTGAAACATTGGGCCTGATTTATCAAAGCTCTCAAAGACTGGCGAAGATAGACTATCATGGGAGAACCCAACTGATCCATCAAACATGCAATGGATTTCTTATAATCATTTATGATCATTTGGCAAATGTTTTACATCCTAGACCAGACACATTCCAGATTTTCTGGATCACCCAGGTCCTCCCATGATAGTTTATCTTTTCCAGTTTTGGAGAGCTTTAATAAATTGGGCCTAT
The DNA here is from genome assembly GCF_032062135.1 of Pyxicephalus adspersus. Lineage (NCBI taxonomy): Eukaryota > Metazoa > Chordata > Amphibia > Anura > Pyxicephalidae > Pyxicephalus > Pyxicephalus adspersus. The sequence goes on along the minus strand of NC_092858.1, from coordinate 39,159 downwards.
AGACTAAATCATGATCTCAGCTTTCTAAATTATTAATAAACAATTTTAAGACCAATCTGACTTCTGACCTATGGGCTTTGTGTTTTTAGGGATTGTTGCATTTGCAATTTTTTTTTTTAGTGACTTGCTAAACCCTTGTGTAGTAATACTGATTGGACTATTAGATATGGCAAAACCTTGGAAAACTTGATCTAAAAAATTACCTGTTAATGCAAATTAAAAACATAAATAGTTTGATGAATAGAATACAACTATGTGACACTGATCAATATTATTAAATTCAATGGACTGGTGGTTTCAGGTTGATATTCTTTGTATATCTGAGCACACAGATAATAATAATGCCATGTTCTAATCCTTCTTTTTTTATTGCTGCAGCTCAGATTAGGATGGGCGATCTCTTCTATACCCAGCACGTACGGCGAAAGAGGGATATACAGGCTGCAGTGCAGATGTACGCTGCAGCGGCTTTACAACAAGAACCTCAGGTTTACTGCCAAACCTTATCTTTCCCATCTCATTACTTTTAACATTGTTAACGATTTATATAACTTCATCATCTTCCATTGCACTGAACAATACATAGCACCAATAAACAACAATGTAGGTGATACGTACGAACAGCTATGTGTAAATTGTACATTGAGATGAAAAATGATGATTACACAAACAGTAAGGAAGTTACAAATAGTGCACAACCATATATATATATATATATATATATATATAAACCCGTACCCCAATTTTGTGGACCATAAAAAATTAAAACACAAAAAAAATTTGTTAAAGTGGCAGGTGTTTTTTTTTCACCTTTCACTGTTACTTTTCACACTTTTTCATGCTGTCATGAGAAAAAGGAAATACACCCTCTTGTAATTCCAAGGGTTTACTTAATAAAATCATTTGAATCTATCCTCAGATGTAAAACTCTACACAACAGATTTTACTATATCACACCCAGCAATAACTTCCATTTTTTGAATGATATTATCTCTCACATCCATCTTTGGTCTCATCTATCAGAAATCTTATGTTTTTTTCAAATGCATATTTCAGACTTAAGCCATGCTGCAATGTCATTTTCAGAAGGATTCTTTCTGCCAAAACTTCTAAACAAGCCAGACTTATTTAGCCTTTTTCTACATGTGCAGATAATACAATTATGGTAATTATTTTTTTTATTAAGAATAACAAACACATGTATAAACAATAATAAAAAAAAGGAAAAATACAATGAAAAAATGTAAAAAAGGAAAAAAATAAAATTTAAGCAACATAAAACAACAAAACATAAATCTGTCTTAGCCATTCTACTGTCACAATCCATGATTGGAAAACAAGTATAGACACATAATTTGTTTAAGCTACATATTCTAGTACAATCAGTACTAGAACACCACCAACACAAGCTAGTAGAGCCAAGTATACATGGGCCAAGTTCTGCTAGGAAACCAGGAAAGTGGATAGATTTGTGCATGGAGCATGGAAACAACATTTTCAGTTTCCCTGGATGAAAGAAAAAAAGAAAAACAAAAAAAAAATCACATTTAAAAAGGTTAAACAAAGGAGTGAGTTCCAAATACCTTCAGTAGTAGACTTTGTCTTGAAGGCATGTCTCAGCCCACACAAAAAGTTAGTATATAATCTCATTTTGCAGCAGCTAGCTCTCCTAGATTATTTTTGCCTGGATTATTTCATATTTACCTTGCTAATGGTCCTAAGGGCTGGGGTCCTTATAGCTGTTAATAATTAGTTAGACCTCAAACATATTATTCATTTGGCAGATCTAGCCAGTAAATGTGGCAATTATGAATTATGGTCACATTTAGAAGATCACATCTTCCCAGGTCATTATTTGAAATTAAGTCTGCTTTAATAAATCTCCAGGTAAGCACAGCTACTGAACCCACATCAATGTTTAACCACAAAACATATTTCTAAAAGTATGAAGATACATCCCTTGGTCTTCAAAATTCTCCATAATTTTACACCAACCCCAAAGGGCATTTCATGTTTTTTAGGGTTTTAATCAAATACAAAAAAACCATTAAAACTACAACTATGTCTAAACATGAGATAGAATGAGAGATATTCATATCCACTTATGCCTGGAGGCAAACATTACTTATTGCCCAAAAGGCATCATTGTTGTGATCATTGGTAACTAAAAAGTACACATGGGCAAATAGGCTATTGTAAATAGGCTCACAAATAGGCTCACATATCCTATAGTACTGTAAATTGACCTTTCTGAAACTCCATTTTTGAACTTGTCCAAATAGTGTAATTTATTCCTATACCTCAATGTATTAAATGTATGTTTTTCACAAAACAAAATTAATTTATTAAGTTTACAAAGCAATATTCTAAATAGCTTAGTAATCCTAAATGCAAGCTAATATTGTTCATTTTTTTTGTTAACATTGGTAAAGACGTAACGGTGGTCATACTTATCCCCTTCTGATTCACAATGTCCTATATTTTCCCCTTTTTCCTTTCCCTACTCCCCATATTTTACCTTTACCCTTATACCCTTTTGTTGAGAATATATGATCTGTTAAACTGATTATAAAAGATATTATGTAAAAGTGTATTTTATGTATTTTTACTTTACTTTGTATTTGTATTTTTTAGTTACAAACTTTCTCTGCTTTTTTTTTACCCTGTTTGTAACTTGGTTTCGTTTTTTTTTTTTTTTTTAAATAACAGGTAGAAGTAAAAATCACTGCTTTTCCTACTTGCTATTGTGTTAACACACAAATGTATACTCCAGACCACACTTCTACTTTTATAAGGGTTATCACTGCTGATGATAATCAGTAAATTAGGTGTATTTGGTTAGCATCACCTGACTGCTACTTACCCATCTAATTCAAATGGAAGTGCTAAGAGTGTACTTCATTTTTCATACACGGTTTCTGCATTTTGACTTAGTCCTTGTGAAAAAATGATATTGTGTAATATGCCATGTTGTATTTACCTAATTTTAAGCATGATGAATTTTTTTGGGATACACAACATCTTGGAATTGAAAAAGAAAGTACATAGCTTAGTGCCTCCCTTACCTCTTGTTCTCAACACCTGATCCCCGTAGATTGTAAGAGCAGGTCTCACCCCTCTACTGCTTGCATGACTACTGTCCATAGATACATCTCTAGCCCACAATACCTCCCAGTTGTCTTGATTTAGCTTATGAGAAAAAAAAGACATTTTAAGACTTTGCACATCAAGGCATATTTCTATACCCACTAAGGTCCAGATGATTTTTATTAAGTAATTACAACAAACTGCAGCTAAAGAGTAGGTCAAAATGCAGAAGCAGTGTGTGAAAAATTAGGTTCACCCTTACCACTTCTAAGAGAATAAAGAGGGAAAGTAGCAGCCAGGTGCTGGTAATTAAATGCACTTGATGCATTGTTTATCAGCAAGTGTGACCACTTGTATGAAAGCAGAGGTTTTAGCAGTTATCTGGTGTATTTAGGTGTGTATTACTAAAAAAGCGTCATCAACGATCCATGAGAAGCAACTGTTGCTGCCCATAAATCTGTGAAGGTTTATAATGCCATTAAGAAATTAAAGTCCATCATATAAAGTAGAAATTATTTACATGTGGAAAACATTTAAGCCAGCTGAGGTATGTCAATTAGTGGACATCCTAACAAATGCACCCCAAAGTTAGTTAGACAATGCAACGCTCATAGAAATTGCTTTAAAAAAAGAGAACATCTCAGGTTTTACAGGCCTCATTTAGCATGTTTACAGTTCATGACAGTACAATTAGAAAGACTGAACAAGTATAGCTTGTTTGGGAGGGTTGCTGGGAGCAAGCCTCTTCCCTTCAAAATTTGCTAGGTAACATGGCTTAGGTTTGCAAAGTTGCATCTGAATAAATCACAAGACTTATGGCACAATATTCTTGGGACAAGGAGATATGTCTGGCCATAATGCACATAACCAAGTTTGGCAGAAACTGGTGGAGTGATGGCTTGGATTTATTTTGAAATAATGATTTAATAATTTAATAATTATTTATTATGCTGATACATAGAACCTTTGAATTAATAGAGAGTGTACTTTATTTTTCTTATGAAAGTACATGCTTAATCATATTTATTAATCAATATATATATATATATATATTGTTCTACACATTCCCTATGGATCTCCATAAGCAATCAAATACTCCTTAGATCAGCCATACTTAGCCAGTTTTCCTTCAGAGGTTCTTAAAACTGTCTGTAACGTCCCTGTTACAGAAAAGCCCCATTTGTGGTGACCTTCTTAGCTCGACAACACCTATTTATCATTTTAAAAGCCCTCCAATGTGAGTAATCTCTCCTTATAGCTGAGCTCCTTAAAGCAGATAGTTTCTTCTTCTTCCATGCTGCTAGTCTCTTTTCTTAGCCCCCCCCGCAGTTAATCTATTCTTAGAGTAGAGTTCCTCCATGCAGCGGAACTCCTCCATGACACTATTCTTTCCCATTTACTGAACATATTGTGTCTCAGTCTCTGCACTTTGACATTGATAGGTGTGTGAGCATATTAATTTTGGAGGCTGAAATCAGCATTTCTGTTCTTCTTTTAGACTCCTCTTGCTCTGTACAGTAGGTAAACAAAGACATCTAATGCATTCTGTAATTGCAGGGTCTATATAATCTTGGGATCCTGATAGAAGAAGGAGTTACTCCATCTCAATTAATTCTACACAAGCTTGGCTTCAACAGTTCCATCTGTGGCAATAACTACACCATTATCATGGAGTTGTACAGAAGGTAAGAAGATACCAGTCACTACAAAGAGATATTGTGCTGCTGTGCACAAAGCTTATTTTAGAGGAGAACTTAATAAAACAGGGACCCACCAGAAAAAACCTGAGATCAACTTATTGAGGCTAAATTACAAGAATATCATAAGCTACAGCTTCACCATAAGTATATTCCACAATTAGACCTTCGTCCCCAAATAGAATAATTGCTTACTGAAATCAATATGCGTAAAGAGTGGAGAAATGATGGGTAGCCCACAAATTTTATACATAGGGGGACAAACCGGGTAGACTTCCAGCCAATAAACCCTAAGCTCAAGCTACACGCCCTGCCAAAAATTAAACTCAAGGATGGCAGACTGTCCCAGAACCCAGAGAAAATTCTGACCGTGTTTGAAGGCTTTAATAACAAACTGTAAGAGATCTCAGACCCATTCCCCCAAGTAGGGGTGGATGCCTTAAAAACAATATTATGCCGAAAATGAAAACTAAGCATGAGGAAATTTTAGATAAACCCTTTTTCAGTAAAGAGGCCCTTAAAATTCTCATACTGCTTAACCTCCCTGGTGGTCTGAATGATGAGTATTTTTAAAAGTAAAATTAAGGGTTAAAATTAACCCCAAGCCACACTCAGTAATACCACCAGGGAGGGTAAAACAGACAGCACACCTGATTTAGATGTATTTTCAAACACTTATTACAAGGCCTTTGGCCCTCCCACCTCGTAAGCTACATTAATTTCCTAAGACAGGGACACTCCCTCCAGAAGCAAATTGAGCTTACATTAGCGTTATTCCTAAACCGGGGAAAATGCAACCGAGATAGCCAACTATAAACCTATCTGTAAGTCCCTGATCAGTACCAGTATTCTCCAGACACCAGTCCCCTAATCTAACGCCGCAGTCTATAGCAGCCTCTACTCAGCCTCGGGAGACGTCTCCCAGCACTCGGTTGCCCCCAGGACCCCTGGGGATAGGCCTGCAGCTGACCAGGAGCCCAAAGATACACAGTACAGAATTACCAGGTAATCCAAAAATGGGATGCCATAAATCCATCAGGCTGCACAGCTACAGGGAAGAAGGGGCTGCTGCTATCTTAGTTCTCCTTGCTGCTGCAAATGACATCTCCGGACAGAACAAACAGTGTTTTATATTGCGATGGCACACAGCACGGAGTTGTCGGCCAGATAAGCATCTCCTAACACCATCTCTTTATTAAATTGTGAATTAAAAATCATGACAAAGATATTATCCGTATGTTTTAACTTCTTTTTGGGAGTCTATATCCATCCGGACCAGGTGTTTTTTTTTTTTTTTTGCAACATAGGCAGGCTCCTGATCAAACAACAAGATTGGTATATTCTTATAAGATAAGCCCAAAGCGAAAACATCACTGCGAGGTTTTCTCTCCCCAACATTTCCATTAGAAAAGGGACAACACTGGGGTGTCCACTGTCACCTCTTTTATTTGCTGTAGTTATTGACGCCCTTACAATGGTTATTCGCTCTCATCGGGATAAAAGAGGAATTCAGTGCCGTCAGATGGAATACAAATATGCAATAGTCGCAGACGACATACTTATGTGATTTCCTCGTTAATAATACTTCTGAATCTTTTTAAACTTTTAGATGACTAGTTTCTCTGGTCTCCGAGTAACTTGCTATAAGTCTCAAGCCCTCAACCTAAATTTACTAGCCCATACGATAAAACTATTGAAAGGGAAACTTGATCTCTGCTGGGGGGAGGGATCTTAACAGTATTTGGGGATTTAGTTGACCCCTACATAACAGACACTTTATTGGGCTAACTATACGCCCTTCTTCAAAAAGATTCTCACTGACTTGAAACGCTGGTCACGCCTTTCCAACTCTTGGCTAGGCTAAATTGCTACGATCAAGATGAACTTGTTACCTAGGTTGTTAAATCTCTTCTGCACGCTATCACTACAAATACCACAAAAGGTACTTCACTTACAAAACAACATTTTGTTAGTACATTACCGGTAGCCTGTCCTCAATGGGTAGCATTAGAAGAGTTAGCTAGTTCCCTGGGGGCTATAGAATCCATTATGTGAATAAGTACAAAATCCAGACATGTTACAAGCTGCCCCACCCTAATACACTCCCTCCAAATCTGGGATAAGCAGCGTACCAACTCCACTTCACTAATGCCAATGTGGGATAACCCTAAGTTCTCCCCCAGGTGGGACTGAGGGAGATTCAAAGATGGGTATACAAAGATTTTATGTGCATCAGAGATGTTATAGATGTGCGATCAGTGCTTAGTTATGAATATTTGTCTAACCAAAGAGAGCTACCAAAGAGTGAATGTTTCAAAAACAGCCAAATCAAATAATTTGTTAGTGTCAAAATTGGACAAGCTATATGACCAATGCGCTCCTCTCCTTTTGAGAGCTCCTGTCGATCATTAGCAGACACCAAAGGTCAAATATCTATTATATATGCAGCCTTGGCTACCCCAACAACAAAGTTAAAATATATGTGTTCGTGGGAGGCTAATTTAGGTCACCCTGGGATTGGAAAGATTGGAGCTATATGACTTTTTCTCTATCTAAAGTATCACTCAACTCTTCACTGGTCCAAGCCAACTATAAATGGTACCTGCTTGCTTGTCTAAATATCACCCCTCATCCTCCCCGCTATGTTTTAGAGCCTATGCTTCAAGGGGCACAATGGAACACATATGATAGTCGTGTCCAATAGCACAGAGCTTCTGGTCAGACATTTTTTAAATTATTTCTGAAGTACTGCAAATAGAACTACAGAGTTCCCCTGAGGAGGCAAGCCCAGAAACAGGCTAAAATGTTTCTACTGGTGGTCCGTATAACACTTTCCAAGTCTTGGCAAATGAACGCAATCCCATTAGATTCACTTTTTGCCAAAATGAATTGGGTTATAGTGAAGAATAGGTTAACATGTAGTCTACACAAAACCCCCAGATAAATTTGACCATATGTGTCACAGATCCCCACAGGACCTTAGTGCCACCGACCTTGCATTCCCCTGCTGCCAGTATCATCCCTGCTCATGAATCCCTGTCTCTGCTTGCTTCCTTCTTCTCCCTTATGTGTCAGTCAGCCCTATCCATAACTGAAAGATATTGGACCTAAAAAGTCCAATCATTCCAAGCATAGCGAAACCTCCTGAGAAGCCCCCAAACCGGGCCTCAAGGGTTTGGGGACCGAATAGAAATGTCACATTGTGCTGTGTTTATTGTTTGGTTGGCAACCTGTGAAATGTTCACCTTGACTACTAATGTCTGATTGATGTCAATCTGTCTGTTATTATTGATTTGCTGAACAGATACCTGTAAGCCCGCTTAAGAGTGGGTTATATGACATAGGGATTGTATTGTTCTATGTTACTTATGTGAAAAATTCTAATAGCTGTGATGCGCCTGGGCACACAAACCACAACTCACTCCAGATATCCTTCATTCATGCTTTATTTAATGTCATAAAGCACGACAAGGGTTAAGTCCAAATAAGCGAAGTTCAAGAGGGTAAGGCAAAGGCAGGTCAAGAACAATCCGAGGTCAGGGCAGGCAGCAGGCAGAATGGTCATTAACAATCCGAGGTCAGGGCAGGCAGAGTTCAGGCAGAGTCAGGTTCAGACCAGGTCGCTATGGAGATGACAAAAGGAGATAAGCATAAACTAATACAAGGACGCACCCAAGCACACTGTGTTCACAGAGGCTTATAGCAGGTAATGGCGTACAGGACAGGCTCTCCTTAAATGGCCAGAGTGACCAATGACCTTGCGCCACCTGGCGCCGTCTGATAGGAGAGTGACTGAATCTCGGCCGCAGGGAATTCAAACTATGTCCCGCCCCGCGGCGAGGCAGCCGAGTGCCACGCTCTCGGGGGTACAAGAGGCACGCATGGTAGCACGCGCACCCCTTCCCACAGCACCCCTAGGATGTGCACTACTTTGCACATGCAAAGGAGTGCTGAGAGCAGGAGTTTCAGTAACCACGTCCATAGAGATGCAAGGGATGCCGCCTGGCTGAACAGTAGTTTGGCCAGGACCATGCTGCCTGCTACAGCGGCGTCTCCCTCTGCGGCTGGGATCCCCAGGGACACCGCGGGCTTGCAGAACGGGTAAGTTCTTTACAATAGCAAGATTGAAATACCAATCTCTGAGACTTGCCTGTACTAGAAATAACATCCACAGATACATCATCAGCATAGGTGACTACTCTTAAAGGGCTTTTTGCCCCCTCATAAAGGTAAATAAATTTAGATTGTAAGCTGTATCTTCCAAACAGTAAACTGATATTTATGGTTCAATGTATTTTTATTATAGAAATTATTTTTATGTAAGTATACAAAAAGTACAAACATGGTATATAAATGACCAAATAGAAAAATGGCAACAACGTTTACAAAGCAAGTGCAAATAACATCACAGTTGTTTTATACATATTAAAGGTAGGGATGAACTATAAGGCCTCTGACAGTCTCCTTCCTCGAACTTCCGGTGGGTTCGCAAAATTTCGGCGAATCGCTTTCAGTCAGTCAGAAAACCGTCTTTAATAGCATTAGCATTAATACCATTAATAGCAAGGACCTTATACTTGTTGGAACCACCAAACTTGCTAAGTAAGTGTAGGAGAACAGTGTAGTAACAGTGGAGTAACAACAGGCAAATAGGATTTTTGAGTGATTGACAGCCTCCAGAAGGCAGCATAAACATTAGGACATTCAGAACTCAACCCACTAGCAACAGTCTCTGCCCTCAAACAGCAGGAAAACACATTGCTATTCATGATCTGGATGACATGGGTTAGGAATGACACCCATAAAATTGTGGACAAGTAGTGCAGTGACATTAGACAAAAGGATGGATGACCAGAGACGGGGCGTGGGTCAGTGAGAGCAGTAGCAATGTGTGGCCTCTGGTCTGCCTGTCGCCAGGGAGACCGCATTGGTAAAAGTCATGGAGAGCTGGGTGTAGTGCATCGTCAATGCCACCCAGAAGTATACAACTTTAGTAAATGGAGTACTGACAGGTGGCAGCAGCAACAGCAGGAGGAGGAGGCAGTGGGCCCTGGGACGGAGTGTGGACAGCATTGGTAACTGGCATCTAGAGCTGGGTACTGGGCAGGCGGCAACAGCAGGAGGAAGAGGCGGTGGGCCCAGAGACGGAGCATGGACAACATTAGTAACTGGCATCTAGAGCTGGTTACTGGGCAGGTGGCAGCAGCAACAGCAGGAGTAGGCGGTGGGCCCTGAGACGGAGTGTGGACGGCATTGGAAACTGGCATCTAGAGCTGGGTACTGGGCAGGCGGCAGCAGCAACAGCAGGAGTAGGCGGTGGGCCCTGAGACGGAGTGTGGACGGCATTGGAAACTGGCATCTAGAGCTGGGTACTGGGCAGGCGGCAGCAGCAACAGCAGGAGAGGTGGGTGGTGGGCCCTGAGACCGAGTGTGGGCGGAATTGGTAACTGGCATCTAGAGCATGGGTACTCGACAGGCGGCAGCAATAACGGCAGGAGAAGAAGGTGGTGGACCCTGAGACGGAGCGTGGGCAGCATTGGTAAATTGCATCTAGAGCTGGGTACCGGGCAGGCAGCAGCAGTAACAGCATGAGGAGGAGGCGGTAGGCTCTGAGACAGAGTGTGGACGGCATTAGTAACTGCCATCTAGAGCTGGGTACTGGGCAGGCAGCAACAGAAACAGCAGGGGGAGTAGGTGGTGGGCCCTGAGACAGAAAGTGGACAGCATTGGTAACTGGCATCTAAAGCTGGGTACTGGGCAGGCAGTACCAGTAACAGCAGAGCAGGATTAAGGGCCAGACCAAGATGTTTTGTGTGCCATCACTGTTGCTGTGGTCTGTGGTCGTGGAAGCATTAGGAAGGTAGACGATATTGCTAGTTTGTATCATGAAGTGGATGACATGAATGCCAACCCTCAATCTTACAATACTTACCTAAAAGATTAGGCAAAGGCAATGGTACCTATCAGTGTGGCAGTAGTGGGGGTTTTCATCTGCCGTTTGTTGGCCTCCCGGAAGCAGCAGAAATGTAAAGTAAATTGCTAGCTGACACAATGGCAGGCAAGACACTGGCGAAGAATGCCACCCCTGGACGTTGCGATAACTATTGGAAAAATTCAACCTAGGCAGGCACAGCTGACCGGGTGTTGGTGATAGGCAGCCACAGACTCAGCACAGGAGCAGTGCGGGCTCACAGAGACATCTTGGTTGGCCTAGTGAGTCCTTGTGTCAATCAATCATTGACATCTGCAGTGGGGATATGATAGTTGTTAGTAACCCACTTTTCCTTCATTTTCAAAAAAGTGAGACCATTTTCCGGCGACAGTCGTGATCAGTTGTCTGTTACCACTCCGCCAGTGGCACTGAAGGTTCTTTCAGACAGATTACTGGATGCCGGGCACAAAAGAAGCTTTATGGCATACTGTGCCAACTGTGGGCAGATTTCAACCTTGTTGACCCAAAAATTAATGGCATCACTACTGTCAGAATAGGCATCCTCCTCATAACTGCTGTCGTAACAACACCACCAACAGCCAGAAAAGAGCCATGTAATCGTGCACCATGCTCTTTGTCCGTTCTCGATGGTTATTCCCCTGCACTTCACTTGTTTTAAGTGGCTGCATCAAGTTTCGCCAGGCATCCAGAAAAACATCTCTGCCTTGGCCTACACTTTTGGATGAGTGTGGCCTGCTGCCGCTACTGCTGATGCTGCTGCGAGGTGGATTCCGCCACAAGCTCCTCGTGTGGAATGTGGTGCGTGGAACTCCTCACACAGCCGGTCGCATGGTATTCTGCTAAGGTGGGTCACCTTCTCTTTCTCTTGCTCCGGGTTGGGTAGAACTTGTGACAATTTGTCTTTGTAGCGGTTATCCAGAAGGGCGGCCAGCCAGTAATCATCCCGGTTTTTGATGCTGCAAATGTGGGGGTCCCTCCGTAGGCATGGCAACATGTGGACACACATATGAAAGAGGGGTTCCCTGGGCTCATCCTCCTCCTGTCCCTCAGTAGGCGCCAAAACATTTTCCTCCTCATCAACCACCTCCTCCTCTTCAAGCTGCAGCAGTTCCTGTTGTTCCATCGCCCGCACAATTGTCTCCCTTATCATCATCATCATAATCATTTTCCTCCTCCTCCTCCTCTTGAACCTCCTGATGCTGGCCAGTGTCCCTTCTTCCTCCTCCTGATGCTGACTTTGGACTATGTAGTGTAATGTCACTGTCATCCTCCTCCCCCATTTCTTGCCCTCCTCTCCCATTGCCACTTTCCATCAGGCCACACAGAGTATTATCAAGCAGAAAGATGATGGGTATGACATCGTTCCAGCCTGACTGCTCCCGACTCACAATGTTTGTGGCCTGCCCATTGGTAAAATAGCTCAGTTGTGTGGCTGTACCAAGGGCCCCGCTGCCTCCATGCCCCATGCTGACCAAGTATTACACTATGTTGCCTGTTGTGAGCGGGGGGGGGGGTGCGTCAGCCAAGCCTCAACCTCACTGTGCAAAGTGGACAAGAGTTCTCTGGCGGTGTGACTTTTCTCCCACGGACACCAGTTTTACCACTGCCTGACAACGCGTGTGCTTGAGGGAGCCGTAGTGGTGTGCCCGCTTAACCACAGTGTCCTTCGCTGCTGGTCTTTCAGGCGGAGTGTCAAAAAGAAAGGGTTTGTCGGTAGAAGGAATGAAGGAGGAGGAGGAGGGAGAGGACTGGGGTGGCCCATGTTTTCCCACCACACCCCTCTGCAGGTGTACAAGGTGCTGCAATGCCTCTTGCAGACTACCGCCCACTGAGCTATGCAAGGCCACACAGTTAGCGGTAAAGGACAGGTAGCGTCCCATTCCGTGCCTGGTTGTCCAGCTGTCCATGGTGACATGGATTTTACATGACACTGAGAATGCCAATGCCCAGGAGAGGTTACCCATTACATGTGCATGTAAACAGGGAACAGCTGTGCAGGAGAAGTAATGCCTGTATTTTCCGCCGACGCTCGGCACAGGCCATCAGGTCACGGAAGGGAGCGGAGTCCACAACGCTGTAGGGCAGTAGCTGCAAGGCCAATAGTTTGGCTAGACGTGAATTGAGTTCAATTACTCTTTTGTTGGTTGTCCCTATAGCGTGATGCCTTGTGCAGAACTCCCGTAGAGTGGGCTGAAGGGACTGGGAGCTAAAGGGGTCACTGGAGTACCCATCTTTCAGTGACAAACGTTGTCTGATGCCTCAAAACCTTTGGCCAGAAGCTAATACTTCCTCGCAGCTTGAAGTCTGGCTGTCACCAACCTCCTAAAATGTAGTACCAATGACAGTTGGAGGTGTAAAGGGAGTCAATGGAGGTGGATGAAGAGGCAATGACGTGGTTGCACCTCCTTCAAGAGAACGCAAGTACTCCTCCCACTTTGGTTTGTGGTTCTTGCGCATGTGGGAAAGCAGGGATGTTGTACCCAAATGTGATCCGGCCTGTCCTCTGCGAATCTGCCTGTGGAACAGGATGCAGATTGCTATGCACCTGTCATTGTCTTTCAGGGTGAAAAAGGACCACACTGGAGAGGTGCGTGCAACCACTCTGCTGCTATTTTTCTTTGCCTGCCTCTGCATCTGCTGGGTGCCCTGTGTCGGCTCCAGCTCCATCTCCCCCACGGTCACATCTCGGACTGTTCCCCTGCTTGTGCCCACTCGTCTGTCCCTTGGGACTCACATGAGGCAGATTTGCGGCCCCTTCCATCCCCAGTTTGTTGCTGCTGCCTTTCCTCTACTTCTGTTTTGGAACTGTTGCTAGCCCTTACATGCACTGGTGGTTCCCAGGTGACAACACAGTCATCATCATCCTCATTTTCATCTAAGACAACCTCTGCAAATGCAGCCACTGATGCAGAACCCTCGCTCAGCAAGTGCTGGCCACACTCTCCAAGGGTCTCAAAGTCTGCCCCCTGCTCTGAAATTTAAAATGTCTGATCCTCAGGCTGTTTGTCAAACAACAAGGGGGAGTCATCGGGAGGTAAAGGGACATTAGCCATGCCAACTCCTGTCTTTGCTCCTGACACAGCTCTGCTGGTTCCTGCTGCTGCTGGTGGTTCTGCAGAAGAAGGGCCTGCTGCAGAAGAAGAGCCTGATGCACTTGAGGCCCCTGTGACCCAGTCTATAATACTCTCCACATGACGTGGCTGTATGATTGTAGTCCGCCCTCTCAATAAATCTACTAGCGTACTGGTGCTCCGCACACATCTCAGACCTGTTTGACAACTTGTGCTGCTGCCTCCAACAGTTTGCTGCTGCTGCTGTCCTACAATGGTGGACTCCCGGGGAGTATGCCCCCTGCCAGATGTGGCAGGTCCCCCAATGCCACGCCTTCCCCTGCTTCTACTACTCATCTTTACCTTTTTCGGGCAAAAATGCACCTGTACCAAACGGTCTTCTTTGGTAAATAGCAAGAGGTATCAAACAATGAAATATCTGTAGCTGAGGGAGATCTGTGTAGGTAGAGAATGGGACAGGTTGTGACGAAAACCCTCTCAGCCCGCACCCCTGCACATAGATTTTGCCGCATGCTCAGCAACAGTCCACGCACCATCAGGCTGAAGAGGGGCCATCACGGGGCAAGGTTAACCAGTCAGTTAACCCTTGCCACACACACCATCACAGGTAGTCTGCCACCACGTGCTTAGATGGAAGCATGCACCGTTACCCCTTGACAACCGCAGTTATGCTTCTGCTTCTTTCGTGTCACCCGCTGCCACTCCAGACAGGGAGGTCTCAAAAAGCACAATGTTTATAGCAGCGTTTCGGGTTAGCAAGATACACTATTTCTACTTAGAGCATTCAGAGATTCAGCTTACACTTTTTATAGTGTTTATTAAGTAAAAGCATACAAAAACAGCGCATAAAAAAATTATAGAAACATAAAGACTAATCTAGGAACAATAACAGAATAATAGCAGAACAACAGCAACAGCATTAAATTGAAAGGGAAAACTGTGAAATAAAATTAATAAGGTAGATACTAATAAGTTACTAATATGATAGAGTTGGTTTGCCTTGGTCCAGGATGCTGTGTAAAGTCCAAGTTATCAGCTAGAGTCACTGGGCTCCCTGCAGTGCTAAGTGTCAGTGCCGTTGTCCTTAGCAACAAGATGATGTCAATGAGAGCTGTCTCTGCTAGACTTACATGGCTTTTTCCATGCCCACCACAGAGGTAGGACTAATAGAACAATCCAATAACAGCAGGGTGGGGGCTGTCTCCACATTATTATTTAATATTATTACACAGTTTTTATATAGCGCAATCATATTAAGCAGCACTGTACAAAGCCGATAGTCATGTCACTAACTGCCCCTCAAAGGAGCTCAAAATCTAATGTCCCTACCATAGTCATTTGTCAATATTTTTTTTGAGGGGAAGCCAATTAACCTTACTGCATGTTTTTGGAATGTGGGAGGAAACCCGACTACTCAGAGGAAACCCACACAGACACAGGGATAACAGATAATGTTCTGGCCGAGATTCTAACCTGGGACCTAGCGCTGCAAAGGCAAGAGTGCTACCTCTGAGGCACCATTCTGCCACATGGGTCATGATGGTCTGTGGACACTTCCCAAAATGCCCTTGTTCTAGCTATTATTAATAATTTCACAAGTACAGGTTTTATGAACTGCCAACCCCCAGATTATTAATCACCACAAAAGAAGGAGTTCACAGAGACCAAACTAAGCATGTCTGGGACTTAAGGTTCACCAGTACAGGGTAGGTATGGTTTCCTGGCTTTCCTGAGGCCAAGGAGACTAGTTCTTGGTCTCAAAATGCTCACCATAACGATCCAACTACAAATCAGTCAACTAGTACTTTATACAGAATGGTATATTGGAAATACAAAGATTATTAATAAATGTGTTTCAGAATACATCTCTACTTGCCTATCTGAGTTTTATGACATCTAGAGACACAAAACTTAAACTTTTACAATGGGTGCTGTAAACCAGAGGTTCTGGAAGGACGTTGCTTGTCAGATTAAGGAATATCTGATAAGGGGAAACTGAGGCTGTGTGCAGCTGAAGGGGATTTGGAGTTTGTGCTGCAGCCAATGAACAGTTCCTGGTCTCAATACTGTGCTATCATTTGTTGCTAGGGCTATATATTCTCTGTGTTCCTAATCACCAGTTGCCTGTTGTAGTGTCAGACTGGGCTGACCTGTTGTGTTATTTTGTGTGATTTACTTTTGTTGACTTGATCTGTTGCTGGCTTTGTGATTGTATGGTGCCCGTACTGACCTTTGCCAATGACCCTGACAGCTTTGTCTTTACCCTTGGATAACTCTTCTGGTGGACTGATTACCTGTGTATAACCCATGTCGTCTGGAAAGCACCTAATGTGCACATCCACCAGACCGTCCCTCTTCCATTAGGTCCTGCCCCTTCACCAAGACCATACATCTACCCATTTTTACCCAAATAGTCTGCAGACAAGTTACCTTATTGGTTTTAAAAAGAACCGCCACTCCACAACCTAACTCCACTGTAAGGCACTGGCACAAGTGACTACAAGGAAGGTCTGCACCACCACTCCTTTTTTCCAGATGTATATTGCCCAGAGAACTGAACTGGATCTCCAACAACATTAAGACATCAGCATGATTTCTGCTGAACAAAAATAAGGCTGTATCATGTGCTCTTTTAAATTTATTACTACATTAATAGTCACCAACTTAAATAGAGTTGGTTCTGCCATTCAGTGACTTACAGCTGAGCTCACCCAATTCTAGTTTGAATAAATCTATGATGTGTAATGTACATTACTGTTATATGTGATGGGAAGAGGTGAGGTCATTGCTGTAGGTGAATACACAACAGGATTCTAGAGTTGTAGTTTTAAATTTGCGAAAACAAAAAAGGATTCTGCGGTCTTCTTTGGTAATATATATAATTTTAAACGGCACCCCAAGATAGTGTGCCTGCAATGCCACAACCCATTTTCTTTTTGATGGGTTACAAAAACCTGTTCTAGTAACAACTATCTAAAGTGTAATTCTCACACATACTTGTACATGTCAACATGCCCAATGTCTTGTTACCCCAGGGTGCATTGAGGTTATTTCTTATATTATTCCCTTGTTCCAGTTTTTGAAGACTTTACATTCAGTAAAAGGATTGTTTAAATCAAGTGTTTGTGATTATTTTCTCCATGTGGAACAGATCTTGTGGTGCATGTGTCCGCATCAAAGGCTGTTACTGGCTGGAGAAGGTGTGTGGGGTGGGGGCAGCACAAGCTAGCTGGCCTAGGAGGGAAAAGAGCAGAAATTCCAAAGAACATTTTTCCCTCAAACACTCCCCTTTCCCTTCTGTAAGCAAATATTTCATTGACAGAAAAAACCATTTGCTATTCCCAAGATCAAAAATATTTCTTCTTTTGTCCATTTCTGTCAAACAAGGTTTCTGCAAATGGTTGACCAAGTGGTCTCTGCTCAGGCGTGCTCTCTCCTCCTCAGCTGCCTTTGTCACAGAAGAAACATCCTCAATGCTTCCCATGTTGCTGGACTGATCTTCCTTACTTTGGAAGCAACTTTCATTGAGGAATCTTTCCCTGAATAGAGGGGTTATGGGAGGGGGAGGTTATGGATAAATATAAAGAGCTTCCCATGTTACACACAAACATTGGACTGTGCAGTACTTGAACAGGGTAACACAGACTCTTTTTGCCCTGCCCCTTCCAATCTTTATCCACCAAAGACCACCGCCCTCACCCACCTGCCAACCAACCTTTCAAATCCCAGTAATTCAAACTGACACCAGGTATTGGACTTAAATTGGCTGGCAAGCAGCCGTTTATTAACATTAACTAATTAACTCTAATAATTATAAATAAAATACATAAATAACAATAAATAACTTAACATGGTTAACATTAACCAAATTTACAGAATTCAGCCATTACTCAATTCCGCATAAATTATAATAACTACCCGTTACTAACTCCATCAACCAGGCTGCAGGTCTGATAAAGCAAGGTCTGTACCACCACTAGTACACCTTCTTTCCAACACCAAGCCCCTAGCCCCCCTAGCACCGCCTCAGGGGCCCACTAATATATATAAATTACCGGGGAAAATCCAGCATACGAGAATGCCCCATACCAATTTTATCCATTTTCCTACAACACCCTTGCCTTCTCAGACCCCAACCGCCACCAAGCACAGGTGACCCCTCACACCTGAGCGCCCCGCCACACTTGAAGGGTTTGCTGAACCTCTTTTTCCAGGCCTAGGAACCACAGATCCGTTCCAATGGCATTTAGGTGAACCCCGTCCCTGTCTCCTCCCTTTAAGTTCCCTGTGGTGTACCACAATGCCACCATTCCTGGCAACAAAACGACTTACCTCTTTGTTAATATTTCTACGGGTTTTATTATTATGTTCAATAGAATGTGACCCCTCCAACTAGTTCTGGCCACTATGTCTGACCAAACCACAACTAAGTCCAATCTTAAGCTATGAAAATTTGCCTTAACATCCCTGATCAACTCTTGCATTGACCTCTTCCTTAATTTATTGCCTCCAGCATGTATCGCCACTACCCCCGGAGGCCTATCCAGCACCACAAACCTACGAATCTCCGGCACCACTCCACTCCACAACATTCCAGGCACCCCAATCCAGCGAAGCGTCACATCCTCCCAAGACATGCCCAGCTGACGACCATTCCGCCCCACCTCGGCTCTTCGTGCACAGCACCAATCATAGGAATGCCCGACAATCCACACCAAACAAGGCTGATCACCTACAAAAAAAAAAGAATGAAAAACAACAACCACAACCAACAACGCCCCCCCAGCAACCGACCCCCACCTTGATCACTGCTTCGCCCAATCCCCACCTCGCTGCCTTAGTGGCAGCTCCTAAACGAAAGGAATGGGAAGAATACCCCTGAGTCCCCATCCCCACTACCCGTAAACACTGTTTAAAAAATGCCAAAAAATGAAATTTAGACAAAAACTTACCATCCTCCTGAATCAACAATTGACCTTCATCTTGTGGTTGCCGACTGATCAACACCTCCACCACCTGTTGTGGGCAGACCCCCGACCCTTCTAGACAAAACAGTGAAACCCCTCCCCATTTAATCTGTCTTCAACAGCCGGATCAACAAACTCACCAGGTCTGGGACACCACCTGGCCACGACCTGGACGGGCTTACCAGTTCATTGATCCTCATTGTCCCAAAACAAGCCAACTCAAACGCCGCTTTAAATAAAACCTGGTTTTAACCATCTCTACACACTTGTCTCACTGCCTCCTCCCATCAAGCCCCTGCCTATCCTTCTTGTACCGCTTCACTGCCTTACTGCAGCACAAATTCCTTTGTCACATCCTGTACCCTCTGCAATTAACAAAAGAAAGCCATCCCCACCAATTTTTTACTGATCACCGCCCCCGACAACCCCAACGCAAAATCCTGAGCCAACCAATATAACAACAAGTGCTCATAGTCTTGCACCGAAACCTGCCCAAAGCTTCTCCTAAGAACCATTCACTCTTTCCACACCCCTGAATAGGCTTTCCACGTTGCAGCACTCATCGACCATTAAATCAAACCTCCAATGATCCAATCGCAATCTTCCAGAACACTTCAGGACAAATGCACCCTCGCTGCTCTGCCTCTGGTGCCAGCTCCCGAAACCTGTGCCACTGTAAACGAGACAGTTCATCAGCCACCACATTTCACACCCTCGGAATGTGTCTAGCAAAAATGAATATGTTAAATTGGAAACACCTCCACACCATGTGCTAAAGCAGACGCACTACCGGGGCCGATAACACCGAGAAAGCATTGATAGCCTGAACCACCCCCATATTGTCACAGAGAAAGCAAAATTTTTTGTTAGCCAGTTCCGCCCCCACAATTCCACTGCCACCACAATCGAAAATAGCTCTAATACTATCAAATTCTGGACCAAACTGTCTTCAACCCACTCCCTAGGCCAAACCCCCAACACCATTTTTGCTCAAAGTAGGCCCCAAAACCAGTCGCTAGGGATGAGCCTCGGGCATTCTCGCAAAAATTTCCTCGAACTTCCGATGAACTTCCAACTTCCATTAGAAGTTCCAGGAAATCATTGTCTGCGATCCCCGGGCACTGAAGGGTAATTAACCACTTGTGCCCCAGGATCACAGTGGATTCTCAGGCCTGCATTCATTCATGCAGCCCTGGGAATCCTCCTGTTTGCGATCCCCGGGCACCATAGGTAAATTTTTTTTTCTAATTAAAATTCGATCTCGAATTTATACCGGCCGTTCTCGCTTACAATTTCGGTATGGCAGAATGGCCGAATTCGTTGCGACATCGAGTTTTAAAAACTCGCCCACTCATCCCTACCAGTCACCCCCGCCGCATCCGTAAACAGGTTTAGATCAAAAGCATCCACCGGCCCGTCTAACCACAAAGCCTTCCCATTAAAATTCACCAAAACCCTCCTCCACAGCTGGGGATCCTCCCTCGACTCTCTCGTCAACCAAATAAAATGAAGAAGCCCAGTCACACCAGCTGTGGCCACCGGCAACTGTCTACAAAAAATTCTGCCCATCCTCATCACCTGACAAACAGCGATTTAACTTCCTGCAACTGCATTTTGCGCCTACCACAGGTGGCCCTCAGCTCCTCCTTCAGAGCAACCAGCTTATCAAACGGCAACCTACTCTCTATTGCCACGGTATCCAATTCAATGCCCAAAAACACCAACGCCGTTCATGGCCCCTCTGTTTTGTTTGCCGCCAAAGGGACCCCAAAACGCTCCGCCACATACTGCAGCGTTGCCAGTAGTATCCGGCACACCTAGCTGCCCAGAAGCCCAATCAAAAATTCATCCAAATAATGAATGACTAACTCCACCCCCACAACCATCCGCACCAACCACTCCAAAAATGTGCTACATTTTTCAAATAACGCACATGAGATCGAACAACCCATCGGAAGGCAGCAATGATATACATATCTCAACAAAGCAGTCCCCTCATACAACGGGTATGCTTCCCTATCCAGATAGCAGAAAAGTGGGGCATACTGCTTCGGCTGCTTCTTCCCTATCACACTGGCTAAAATCCCAAAAGCCTGGAGCCAGTTAAAGAAAGTGTATCAACCTATACCGCCGCTGTTCACTCTTCCTTCCGCCCCTTGCGCCCCCCAGTCCAATCCACATTAAACCTCTCCAATGGCAGCAAGGAAAAGACCTCAACATATTTACCTTTCCACATTTTTCCCCAACCTCCTCTTTAAGTTGCACCCCCAGCGGCCCCTCAAAGCATACATAAACTTCTCCTCGCACTTTGTCACTCACCTCCCGAGTGTCCCCCGAAGTCACCGATTCTCCGCACCCTCACTTCCCCATTATTCACTGTAATGTCATTACAAAGCACAAGGGGGCGCTCTTTGTGTCTGGAGGAAAAGAAGTTTAAGCTCCAGATAAGGAAGGGATTCTTCACTGTAAGGTCTGTGAAAATGTGGAGTCGGCTCCCTCAGGAAGTAGTTTCAGCAACTACTATAGATTGCTTTAAGAAAAAGCTGGATGATTTCTAGAAGCACAGAATATAACTGGGGATTAAGGATTTAAAGTAAAGATAGAAGTGACTGTTGATCCAAGGAACATCCGATTGCCTCATGGAATCAGGAAGGTAATTTTTTCCCCTGTTGAAGCAAATTGTCCCTGGGGGTTTTTTGGCTTCCTCAGGTCCAACTATGTCCTATAGGGTTTTATATCTGGGATATGTTTATTTCCCTAGTGGGTGAACTTGATGGACTTATGTCTTTTTTCAACCTAACCTACTATGTAACTATGTGACTGGGAATGGTGAAACTGCCACAGATATACCAAAATGAATCAGGGTTGTTTAGGCACTTATGATGAGAAAAAGCAGAGCCAGACATGATCTGAAAGAAAGGAAATATGTGTGTAAGTAGAAAAAAATTTTTTGCTTATTCACTACGTAGAGCAGCATAAAACCTTTGACCACACTATCTTGTAAATGAATAGCCTATACAAATCCACGTTACGGTAATCAGATTAATATAGGATGTAGAAAAAAAGCCTTACGTGATAGAAGAAAACTAACTGCACTTTCAGGATCAGCATAACTATTTTAGTTTAAATAAGCCTAAAAATTGAAGTCAACAAAAAATTAGTTCAAAATTGTTCCCCAGTGTTATGTAACTATTTAACTATGTAGCTCCTCTGTACAGAGACTGATAGGACTGGCACAGTGTTTTCTGTACAGCACTATTGTATATGTCAGAGCTATATAAATGTATAATATTAGTGTCTGACTGTGGGGGGACATTAGAGTGTCAGCTCCTCTATACAGAGACTGATAGGACTGGCACAGTGTTCTCTGTACAGCGCTATTGTATATGTTAGAGCTATATAAATGTATATTAATAGTTTTTGACTGTGGGGGGACATTAGAGTGTCAGCTCCTCTGTACATAGACTGATGGGACTGGCTCAGTGTTCCCTTTACAGCACTATGGTATCTGTCACAGCTATATAAATGTATAATAATAGTGTGTTACTGTAGGGGGGGGGGCATTAGCGTCAGCTCCTCTGTACAGAGACTGATGGGACTGGTTCAGTGATCTCTGTACAGCACTGCGGTATATGTCACAGTTATATAAATGTATAATAATAGTGTGTGACTGCGGTGGGACATTAGAATGTCAGCTCCTCTGTACAGAGACTGATGGGACTGGCTCAGTGTTCCCTGTACAGCACTGCAGTATATGTCACAGCTATATAAATGTATAATAATAGTGTGTGACTGTAGGGGGGGGGGGCATTAGAGTGTCAGCTCCCCTGTACAGAGACTGATGGGACTGGCTCATTGTTCTCTGTACAGTACTGCGGTATATGTCTGAGCAATATTATTGAAAACTAATAACCCACAAAGATTGATGTTCGAGCTCTGGTATAATTACAGTACCACATTTGTTGAAGTAATGAACATAACAAAATGAATATGTACTGCAGATGTCGTGATCATGAAAAGGAAGATTCATATGTCCCATGTAGCCTGGCACTCCTGAATGCCCATCTTCAGTATGTCTGGACATTTCATGGTCCTCTTCTCAAGGTAAGCTTCATATCTGAGCATATCAGATGTTGGATATTTAAACAGTTTCTTCTTTCTTTGGTGGAATCCAGTTTTGAAATGTCTGCTCCAAGTTCATGGGTCTATACAAATATTTTTTTAGGCTACGTACACTGGTGTGAGTACAACGCTTATCGTTTGTTGTTCATGGATCCGTCCTGGAGGATCCATTGATGACAAATGTTTGTAATGGAATTGTAGGGAGAGAGCTCAGCGGGGTGCCACTCCATCGTTCTCCCCCCTCCTCTCTTCATAGAGCAGAATGGCTGTATGTATCCTTTCCAACGACAAATATTGAACATGTGTATGTTCCTGGGTCTGTACACCTGATGTGCCCATTATGAGGGGATCCAAACATATCTTAATGAGTTTTTGAGTCTCTACACTAATTGTGCCCATTTACAAGGGCTTCCCATCATCTCTGTTCTGAGTTCCAGGGTCTGTACACCTGCTATACCCACTATCAGAGGTTCCCACCATCCTGCACTGAGGTCTGTGCTTTTTTTTTTTCTTACTAGAAAGAGGTGGGACATACAAAGATATGTATAGAACTAAAAATCCACCCAGCAAGGTTTCCGCTTATTGCTGAAATGTCCGTGTTCATTATCTCACATTTATTGCAGAATGGATTTTTTAATGTTTGTTTACTTTCTGCTGATATTGACTCTTTGCTTGTTCTCTTCCAGTGCTCCAGTGCAGCTGCCATTGCCATTATCACGGCACTCGGACTGATGACAGTTTTTGGAAGATTACAAAATGCAGCAAGACACTTACAGCTTTCTGTATAAGGAAATATTGCCATGTTATCATTCTGCTACCTTTTGTGCCGCATGTTGTTGGCTTGCTACTCTTATGTAGTATGTTATACTGCTTGAAAGCAACATTTTTCCTCTTAGGTACCAACCTTAATTAGAGGTTATAGTGTTTCCATTACCTAAGTACAGGACACCTCACCTCTCTTACCTGCCCACATTGCAGCCAGTGACAACCAATGATTCCCAGATCGTTCTGTACACAAAATTATACACACATAATTAATTGTTTGCACTTTAATTGAAACAAAAAAAAATGCATCTTCAGAATAGGCCACTTATATTTTATTTTTAGATACGGAAGAGTAGTTTCCAACATCCCTGTGCTGAGTTCCAGGGTTTTTACACATAATGTGCCTTTATTAAGGGGCTCCCACCATCCCTGTGCTGAATTCTCAGGCCTTTAGGCCTACTGTGCTTATTATGTGGGGCTTTCACCATCCCTGCTGATTTTCTATGTATTTTATATAATAGTGATTTTAACCATGTAATGGTGAGGATAAAATGGAACACACAAATATGGTCTAAAAGCTGAAATGTTACTATAACTTATAACTTAGTTCCAAATTTTGGCAATGCCTCTCTTCAGGTATTGAATACATTTTAGAAGCTAAATAATACACTACCTCTTCAGTTTGACATGTAGTTTAGACAACTAAAAAATGAAGTAGAAGGGTTGATAGAACAACTGTAGACTAACATACTATTGAACACTTGTGTCCAGAGAAAACTTGTCTGGAAGGCAATTAATGATGAACTCCTATGGAAATGTATTTGTGATAGGAATATGGGACTATAATCCCAAAATATATTTGCTTTCTCTGCTTTTCTGTCAAATCTCGTGGTTTTATGTTAATGGGTCCTTTCTTTGTGTTGAACCCAATGAATCTTGTCGTCCTTCACTCTCAGATAAAAACACTTGCTTGTTGCAGTTGTTTTAATTTTAGGCATTTACAAATGCCTGTGCACGGTTTTAGAGGCATTTTAAATACCTTTGTCAAAACTCAGACTCTTCTTCCAAAGGTGGCAAATCCCTAATGAGGGCCTCATCCCCACAACATACTGTATATTGGGTGTCAGGATGAATATTACCTGTAGGTAAGCATAACACATATTGGGATGTGTATCAGGTCTAAGGGTATCTATCAGATGCCGGGATGTATATCATGTCATGGGATATCTATCAGATGTGGGGAAGCATAGGATATCTTAGAGATTCTGGAATATTTATCCAATGTCAGGATGTATATCAGGGGTCAGGATTTATATTAGGTGATTGGATATCAATTAGATGTTGGGATGTATATCAGATGCCGCAATGTATAACCGGTGTGCAGATACATACCACTTGTTTGAATGTATATTTGGTCTCAGTTTATCTATCAGATGTCAGGATGTATATTGGGTAAAGGGATACATATACCTATATTGTTATGTAACTCAGGTGAAGCAATGTATATCTGGTGTCAGAATGTTTAGCAGTTGTGGGGATGCATATTGCATGTTGCAATGTAAATCAAGTTGTGATGCATTTAAGGTATGAGGATACTTATCAAATGCCAAGGTGTAAATCTGATATTAGGATCTGTATCAGATGCCAGGATGTATATCAGGTGATGGAATATCACCACTTGATGTTAGGATATATACTAGATGTAAGGATCTATATCAGATGCCAGGATGTACAGTATATCAGATGCTGGGATATGTAGGGTGTGAGGATGTAAATAATGTATTAGGATGTATATCTGATATTGGGATGTTTATCAGGTGTGATGATGTATATCAGGTGTTGGGATGTATATTTGATGTTGGCATGTATATCTCATGTTGGAATGTATATTAGGTGTTGAGATGTATAATAGGTGTTGGGATTTATATCTGATGTTGGGATGTATAATAGGTGTTGGGATTTATATCTGATGTTGGGATGTATAATAGGTGTTGGGATTTATATCTGATGTTGGGATGTATAATAGGTGTTGGGATTTATATCTGATGTTGGGATGTATAATAGGTGTTGGGATTTATATCGGGTGTCAGGATGTATATCAGGTGTTTGGAAATATATCAGGTGTCGGGGTGTATATCAGGTGTTGGGATGTATGTGAGATGTTGCGATGTATGTCAGATGTCGTGATGTATGTCAGATGTCGTGATGTATGTCAGATGTCTGGATGTATGTCAGGTGTTGGGATGTATATCAGGTGTCAAGATGTATATCAGGTGTCAAGATGTATATCAGGTGTCAAGATGTATATTAGGTGTTGGGATGTATATTAGGTGTTGGGACGTCCATCAGGTGTTGGGATGTCTGTCAGGTGTGGGGATGTATATCTGATGTTGAGATGTATATCTGATGTTGGGATGTATAATAGGTGTTGGGATTTATATCAGGTGTCAGGATGTATATCAGGTGTCAGGATGTATGTCAGGTGTCGGGGTGTATATCAGGTATCGGGATGTAAGATGTCGGGATGTATGTCAGGTGTCAGGATGTATGTCAGGTGTCTGTCAGGATGTATGTCAGGTGTCGGGGTGTATATCAGGTATCGGGATGTAAGATGTCGGGATGTATGTCAGGTGTCAGGATGTATGTCAGGTGTCGGGATGTATGTCAGGTGTCGGGATGTATGTCAGGTGTTGGGATGTATGTCAGGTGTCGGGATGTATGTCAGATGTTGGGATGTATTTCAGGTGTCAAGATGTATATCAGGTGTTGGGATGTATATCTGATGTTGGGATGTATTTCAGGTGTTTCGGATGTATATCAGGTGTTGGGATGTATATTAGGTGTCGGGATGTCTGTAAGGTGTGGGGATGTGTGTCAGGTGTCAAGATGTATATCAGGTGTAGGGATTTATATCAAATGTTGAGATATATATAAGGTGATGCATATTAGAAGTTGAGATATCTACCAGGTACAAAATTGTTACCATGAATATGGGATGTTAGGGTGTATATATTGTGTCTATGCCCCTGATGCAACCTAGATCCCCTAATAACCAAGTAGTAAAACAGAGATGATAACAGTCCCTTGAGTTTGTACCATCATACATGGGTCAGCAATAGTTCTATTTTTATTTATTTCCTGACAGATTGTGTTCATGTTTTTTGTCAAAAGAATGTACCTTCCTATAATATGGTTTCCATAGATAAATATATGAAACCTACAATTACACAACAATGAATATGTTTAAAATGGTGTGACCTTTAGGGTCAATTTTACTGTAATAACAACCCTGAATGACAGGGCTCCAGAGACAGAAATATAAAAAAATCCTTTTTCATGCAGTTTGCAGCATAATGGTATTATAGGCAGATAGACAATCCTAATATATGTGCCAGTATGGCAAGTCCACTGTTCAGTAAATTATTGTGGGTGTTCTGTCTTCTGTTCTCTGTGGCTGGTGGCATAAAACAGAACTGAGTTAGTTTTAAATCAGGTTTATGGACAGCAATGACAGATGTAGAAATATTTGAAAAGGGCTAAAGCAGTTCAAAGTTGATTCTGAGTCCTGTTGTGGTTCATCTACACTGGTTTCAGAATGTATTCAAACCACCTTCACTTTTTTGTTATGTTGCAGCCGGCTCCTACAATCACTTAAATTCTTTTTTTCTCCTTATTTTACACTTAGTACTAGTGTTGGTGTTCAAATTCAAGCTATCCCTATATTCGACCCAAAAATGGTGGTTCGAATTCAGGAAGACCTGACCCAAAAATTTAGCCAGAAATTTTCAGTCACAGCTGATTGCAGTTCTTCCATTTAGCTGTGACTGCAGATTAACTGCTGTTCCCTATGTGTTCTTGGATGGAGATTCTCTCTCCAAGAACACATACTACACTTACGCTAGGGCTGCAAAAGCAATCAGGGTAGCGGAGCTGACAGCTAATTGCTTTTGCAGTTCCACACAGTCCAGAAAAAAAATATCCCCCCGCATAGATTTTAATGCTTTTTGAATTTGGCGTTCGATCACCCGAAAAAAATCGGGCTATTCAATCGAATAGCTGCCGAATCAAACACTTAGTACCCCATACTGAAAACATAATTTAAGCAAATTTTAAATCTTAAAAAAAACCCCTGAAATATCACATTTACATAAGTATTCAGACCCTGTACTTAGTTGAATTAGCTTTGGAAGCAATTACAGCCTCAAGATTTTGGGTTTGAGGCAACAGCTTTGCACACTTGGATTGGGGGATTTTCTTCTACCTTGCAAATCCTCTCAAGGTCAGTTGGTTTGGATGGGCATCATTAATAATAAACAGTATTTATATACTGCCAACATATTACACAGCACTGAACAATAAATAGAGGTTGCAAATGACAGACATATACAAATCATGAAATAAGAGGCGAGGAACCTGCTCAGAAGAGCTTACAATCTAAGAGGATGGGGATGTAGCACACAATAGGAGGGGGGGGATATGGATTGGTGGGTGAGCAGTGAGGGTTTAAGAGACATAAAATGGGTCGACCGCTAAGATGGTATTTTTTATCAGGTAAGAAAGGTAAGTGGGACAGTCCCTGGAGGGATTTAAAGGCAAAGCACATGAGCTTAAATTTGATTCTAAGGTAAATGGAAGCCAATGTGGAGAATTGCAAAGAGTGGTGGGATAAAAGGAGTGGTGGGAAGGATGGATCTAGACTTCTCCATGTGTTCTCTAATTTAGCTGTGTGACATGGCAAAACGAGACATCTTTGAGGGAAGGTATATTTCTCCACGTTTCCTCTTCTATGGGAGAGATTACCCAGAAACATGTCTGCTGGGATTCCAGACCTGGGTTTACATGTCACTCAGAGGTGTTTTGATCCAGGCCAGAGTTTGGGTTTGTCTGGCCTTAAATTACTGCACAGCTGTGAGCAGAAGGTAAAAGGGGAAGGAGAGGAAGGAAGGTCTCTCTGACCTGGGGCACAGGGACGCTGACTGTGAGAGCCATTGTTGTACCACATGGGAGTAAAGGTTACTGGAACGGCTGTGTTGAGTTGGCTGGGTTAGCCACCAACTGATAGAGAGGAATCTCTTTGCTGTATAGTTAGTGCCTGACTGGCTAGGATTTATTTTGGTTTGTTTTATCTTATGCAACCTTTTAATAATACTGACTGTGGGTCAGTTTCAAACCTATGTACTGTCTCCAGTGGGCTTCATCCACCTCTCCTTCAGCCTGAGAGTACCTCTTACCCCAGAAAAGGTAATCCCACAAGGGTGGTATACCACACCTGTTATATTAAATGTTTCCTCATTTTAGATTGTCGCCTTTGTTTTGTTGGTCATCAAGTTGTTATAATGACAATTTTATAATTCAGAAATTGTAATAGATTTCTATCTAACAATGGATGACTTATGTAAAGAGAGGAGCATATTCCAGGCTGCTACTACTGATGATAATAGAAAACATGAATAATGTTGTCTGTGCAGATTTCTTACCTGAATTGAAAGGACAGCGTCTTGATTTACACTTCCTCTCTGAAAAATAAAATGTCAGTAGTGAAATGTAGTAGCAAATACTTTTATAAATGTATCATATCTATTAGCTACACTGAGTACTTATTTTATTTGAAATGGCAAAAAACCTTTCTGTGAGTAAGAGCTTAAAGTAGAACTAAACTTTTATACTTAAAACTTGTGATCAGGCATGTCCTTTATTGCAAGAAGGACAGGCAATATCCCTTCTGCAATAAAATACACTTAAGTGCATCATCAATTTTTTTTTTTTAAAAATACACTCACCTGTTCCTGTTTTGTTGTGGCCGTCGCCATTTTCTACTTCGTTCTCATCTTGACTGGCCTGACCCGAATAGTGTAACTCCAATGCATGTGTGTGAGAGTTTATTCAGTGTGTCCTGCAGAAGATTAAAGTAATAATGAACTTGCCCGATCACAGATTTTTTGGCAGAACTATAGTTCCGCTTTAACAAATAAATAGATTTTATAAAAAAGACATGAGATGTTCTTTAAAGTGGAACTAACTGGAAAATAAAAAATCAAACATACCTCACAATTCCCCAGACCCCTCGATTGTGCTGGAGCTTTCCCTGATCAGGCCCCGTGCTGTCCTGGAATTCTCCTTTGTCCCAGTGCAAATGGAGTGTCAGGTGTCGCCATCTTTGGTCGCCTTCTTCCTCCTTCTGGGTACATCACCTGAGCTCGCACTGCACAGGTGTGAGATCAGCTGAGGTAGTTGGCATTTCTTTCCACTTAGTGAAGGAAAATGCCCATGAGCAAGCGCAGAAGGAGCAGCCAAGAGCCTCCTGGGATGTGTGATGTAGGTATCCTGGGAGGTGCTTCAGGGTGTTGCAGTTAAAAAAAAAAAATATATATATTTTTACTTTATATAAAATAGTTGTCTACCCTTTTATGTTAAGTAAAAATTTGAATTTAGGTCCACTTTAAGCAACTTTTCTTTTATAAGTTCACTTACTCCAATTGTGCAAAGTTAGGTATATTGAGGTCTATGTGCTAATTTAATATTATGAACAACAGCTGAGCCTGTATATGTAGCTATTTTAACAGTAATACAACAGGCTTTAAACAGTAATTCAATATTACACTTCTACAGTCTATTGCTTTATTTTTCCACAACATTGGACCCAGTTTGGGTTAAAGAAGGTGTCTATAAAATCAATGTGTGGCACAAAAGTCAGAAGAGAAGGGTTTTAAATAAAACATAGACATTAACATGGTAAAACAAACCTTCACATTGCAAGCCAATTACAGTACAAAAGCATTTCAAAATCTGGAAATATTGGGGTTACCTTTGGCCAGCTCACAGTTGTAAATACTTGACTTCTCAAGTGACTTCAAAGTGATTAAATTCCTGTTTCCTTCTTTAGAGAAATTTGTCACCTTAAATTTCTCAAAAGGTGGTATGAGTACTTCATCCTCGCCTGGAAAAAAAGAGAAGTTCCTGATGCTGACTCCATAGCAGGTATAGATGTTGAAGAAGGTGTCCTCGCCAAACTGAAGGGTATTCTGGTCATTCATGGAAGAAGAAGTGAACTGCCCAAAGCGGATGGGAGTTTGACTCTCTGCCTTAAATCTGACTCCTCGTATCCCTCTGAAAACCTTATGACAAGCAGGAGTCTCCACTACATCCAACAGCAGAAGAGCTTTGGTCAGGTAATAGTGTAGAACCTTAAAGTTGAAGTTTCTCAAGTAATATTCTTTGGACTTTCCAGCCTGTCTCACACCTTCATTAAAGATCTTATGAAGAGGTCCATTAATGGTGTATGCCAGCAGTGCAATGGCATATTCATCCTTAAAGCCTTTGGGTAAAAATGTTTGTCTCTTCTTCTCTTTCTCCCATTTAAATGTTGCTGTGTCCCAGGCATCAGCAAACTCTTTATTCATGGCATATTCAGTCTGAAAAAGCTGAGGAATTTCAGCCTCCATGATATCCCCACATCCCTTATACTGATCATCAAATGAAGAACGTGCCATATCTAGAAAGGACTCTTTAGCTGAAAAAATATCACGTTTTGAAGTTTGCCTTCCATCCACCTGATTAAAGTATAGAAATATGGTTATTATTATAAGGTCTTTGCTACATATTATCAACACCAGATCTTTTTTTTTTTATATTGTTTCTTATTTGATGTATCATATAAACAGGGTACCAAGAGTAAAACCCAATACAAATATACATGAAATAGGTTGACACAATAGGGTTGTCACAGAAAAGCAAAATTCATAAAATTAATTACAGAAGAAAATCTAGGGAAATGTAAGTTCAAAAAATAAGAGCACAAAAATATTGGATGGAACAAAGTGGCGAATTTGCTTTGGGTTGTGTACCGTGGGATTGTTAAGGAGAGGCCTGTAAATGTACCAGGATGAAAAGATTAAATTTTTTTTCTGTTTAATAAGAATGAGAAGCCTATCCAAAAATGCTCAGCTCTGGGTTTCTTGTCCATAGAGGCCTCTACCCAGTCCAGTCCAAACCCAAGCATTGAATTATGACCCAATACCCGGGGGGGTCAGGATAGATCTATTTCTGTAAAATAGATTGTTTTGGCAACCAAAGAAACAATAAGTACATACCTAAATTGTTAAATTATCTATTGAGACAAATCTGACTACATTTTTGGATTCTGGGTTCCATGATAGAAAACTCACATTATACAAATGTGCTACCTTTTGAAATGTAGGTTTGGACTTTGGGTTAGAGTAGATAAGGGCTTGATTTATTTCACTTGGTACCGTTGTAGAGAGGGAACTGTACTGAATTGTGGTGGATATTTTGTTCAATCATTTTACAGGTAATATTCTACAATCCTTCCAATCTACATGCACAGAACATAAAAACACATGCTATGACACACCTGTATGAGAAGGATGAAGATCACATCTGACATCAGGATTACAATGTGAGTGGAACACACCAAAGGGCTGACTGCCATCTTTAC
Organism: Pyxicephalus adspersus; assembly: GCF_032062135.1. NCBI lineage: Eukaryota > Metazoa > Chordata > Amphibia > Anura > Pyxicephalidae > Pyxicephalus > Pyxicephalus adspersus. The sequence continues at coordinate 7,042 of NC_092858.1, read as the reverse complement.
CCCCTGTAATAAAGGGACAGAAGAGACACAGGTGACACCCAAACCCAAAGGTCAATTTAAATCTCATGACAGAAGCATTCCAGTCTAATTAAAGTACAGGAGAAAGGATTCCATGACCACATTCAACCAATCACCAATATTACCTTCATCTCTTCAGATATATTAGTGCAATATGTAACTCTCACAGCCTATATGTGTCCGCTGGAACATCAGGAGTAAAATAATCAGATATAGGGCAGGACCACAGTGATTGCTATCCTCACATTTACAATGCTGTAAATAAATCATTTTTAAGATGAATTGTGATTTAAATCTGTGAGTGGACATAAAATGGACCTGTCAACAGATATATCCATGATCTGTAATGTGTCTGTGTAACACTTCCAGGCACTGTATATATATGACAGACTGCAGTGGACAGTAAATTGAACATAGAACAGCCTATTTGTTATTCAATAATACAGCAAGATAAAGAAAGACAATTCCTGCATCAGCTTGCTGGGATATGTAGTTCTTCACCAGCCTAAAGAGTGGAGTACTGGAAGCGTACCTGTCCTCGGCCTGTAGTTCTATTCCTCTGGTTGTGTGCGACAGGCCAGCTCCTTCCACTGCCTACAAATATAACAAGAGGTTCTGTTCTTATTATAGACTGACATGGACAACTGCAAAAAAGTCAACAGCGCCTGTTTATCACACACTGCCAATATTATGTGAGCATTGAATGCTGGGATCCCAATGTGTGCAGGATATCACATTACAGAGGAACTAAAATAATATTGGATCCACCTATTTGTACTAATAGCTTTACATTTGTAGATTGACTAATGTAATACATGACTGGAAGACATATAGTTTGTTCTGTGTATAATAAACTGAAATTTGTTAAAATAAAATATTATTTTCACCTTTGTCATCCTATGTTACCTCTCTGGTCTCTTACAGCATCTATACAGCCACTTTCTGTTTAATAAAGTGATAACTGCATGACATTTTCCTGGTCATAAGGCTGCCACCAGACATCACTTTGCATCTACCCTAGTGTGAAAATATGATCTAGGGATGGTCAGGAGATTTTTTATTGTTTGTTGTATGCGTTAAAGTTTTAGGCTTGCAGTTGTTGCAGAGGGGAGGCGGGGTGTCAGGGATATAAGTGGGAAATGATTAAATACTTAAAAAGATTGAAATATTGCTAAATGTGCTAAATTTCTATGTAAATCATCATTCCTTTTTGCTTAAAAAAAAAACAAACTGTTTTCCCATCCCAGTTCATAACACCTCAATCTGCAGAATATGAGCGAACAAACTAGCATTCTAGGTGTGGGCACTGCCAGATGACCTACAATTTGCTATTAATATTGGTCAAATCAGTCTTTGTATATTGGTGTAGAAAAAGACGTCAGCCTACAGGAGCTTTCACCAAGAACACCTTTGCTCGTAGAGACAATTTCTGATGGAATGATCCCTTCTGGAAGATCAGCTATTCTGAATGACAAATGGACATTATAGGCAGCAATCTGGACTGATCCGACCTTCACGTGATTATATTTCACTTTTCTAGATATTATCCCCAACAGATCACCACAAGACACTGCCTTCCCTTATAAGCACCTCAATCACAGTATTTTGTTGCAGTGATTTGGGATTTACAGCAACACCTTACATGTTTGGATTGCTAGGTTTTAGAACAATATAAATGGCACCAAAATGCACCTTGCTGATACAGTAGATGTGCATTGCTCTGCACTGCCAGAAGTGGTAGATGTGTTGGAACTTTAGGTAACGCATTTAAAATAATAGTTTACTATAATCTGTAAATATGTTAAAGCATGAAGTAATGTGAAAGGATAAAATGCACCACAAAAAGTGACCTACAACGCTGAAATCACATGCTTATCCTTTCACATGCGGCTCTTGAGCCTCCTTGCTGTGGCTCCCTTCCCTATTTACCACAGCCGGCGTTAATACTTCCACCCCCTGGGTAAGGGGACAATGCAATGCATACGGAGGAAAGGGATTTCCCTTCAGGGGCATTCCTGATGGGGCGAGGAGCCATCAGCGCGCGACTCAAGAGAGTCCTTCGCTAATAGGAAACCCGTGTTCCCGGGTGCTTACATGTGGGACACGGGACTAGATACAAAAGCAGTAGCAGAGAGCCAGGAAAAAAGAAGTAAAGTAAGTTATTTAAACTAATGATGCATAATTTATCAGATGATTAATATATGATTAGTAACTAATCATATATTATTCATCTGATAAAATATTATCACACAGTATTTATATAGTGCCATCATATTACATAGCGCTGTACAAAGTCCATAGTCATGTCATTAACTGTCCCTCAAAGGGGCTCACAATCTAATATCCCTACCATAGTCATCTATCATTAGCACAGTCTAAGGTGAATTTTTGGGAGAAGCCAATTAACTTAAATGCATGTTTTGGAATGTGGGAGGAAACTGAAGTACCCGGAGGAAACCCACGCAAACACGGAGAGAACCTGCAAACTCCATGCAAATAGTGTCCTGGCCGAGATTCCAACCCGGGACCCAGCACTGCAAAGGCCGGAGTGCTAACCACTGAGCTATTGATCTTGGGATAATGAATCATGATAAACAAAAATTTAAATAAATAAGTATATTATCATATAAATTGGATAATTTGATCATGATCACAGTGATTTTTTAAAAAAAAAACATTTCCTTTTAAACAAAATTAGTATTTTCTTATCATTAGGTATATTATTGCACAAAGCACCTATAAAGTCCCATTCCAAGAAAAAAATGTTTTGAACCTGTTCTAATAACGGTTATTTATTTATTTAAGTTTTATTTATATATTATTTAATTTTTTATTTTTTTAATTTGAACTCCTTAAGGGTAATATGATGAGGATTCAGTGTTAGTTTAATAACCATAAAGGGTGGTGAGAGTGTGCCATCTAGTGGTTAGATACTAGGATTGATGATGTGTATTGTCAGAGAGCGTCCTCTGGTAGTTGGATACAGGGATTGCCAGTGTTTGTTGTGAAAGAGCTCTCTCTAGTGGTTGAATTGCCAAAGTTACAAAACTATATTGTGAGAAGACACCCACTAGTGGTTAAATGCCAGTATTGTGGAAGGTGTGCTTTGTGGAAGAGCGCCCTCTGATGTGGAAGAAAAGAAAGTCAGCAAACAGGAAGTGGGAGGCAGAGATCACTGTGCCTGAAAAGAATCCCGGCTTCAGGTAAGAGAAAGAGCAGCTCAGGAGCATGAGATCAGGTTAGTAACATCACAAATGTGGGCATATAATTCTTATTGTAATATAAATGTGGGTGTATAGTTACTATGCCGACATACCCAGAACTCCACTAAAATGTAAGGTTGTTAGCCTTTTTGTGATAGAAATGTAGTTAGTATGTTTCTGACAATATTGTGGTGGTTATTTTTGAGGTCACTGACAGCATTGTTTAGGTTATTATTGCGGTCATTGTCACCATGCATGGGGCTTATCCCACTTTCAATTTAGTGCTGCATTTTGGTAAAGGGTCCAAAAAATGCAGCAGGAATTAAATTTTCAGCTGTGGCGGTATGTGACAAGGCACTAACTGTGGGTTATACCTGTTGGGGTTAGGGGTTGTAGTTTTAGAGAAAAGGGTTTAGGGTTGGGGGTTAGGGGGTTAGAGGATAGGGTTAGGGGGTTGGGGTTAGGGGTTAGAGTTTAGGGTTAGGGGTTAGGGTTAGGGGGTTAGGGTTAGGGGGTTAGGTGGTTAGGGTGTTAGGGTTAGGGGTTAGGGTTTAGGGTTAGGGTATGGATAGGGTTAGAGGTTAGGGGTTAGAGTTAGGAGGGTAGGGTTAGGGGTTAGGGATAGGGTTAGGGGTTTTTCCAACGAGAAAAATTGCAGGTGTGTATGCAGCTTTAGAGCTATGACTAGGTGTGATATTGGGGATAACATTCATTCCTGATCTCCCCTTTAACTATATATCAAATTGTCTTCTTTTAAAATGTCTTTGTTTGAAAATTGTCTCTCAACAGACCAGGGTGATAAATTTCCCCTTATCAGATATTTCTGTATCTGACAACCAGCATCCTTCCAGACACATTGTAAAAGATGGAGAGTTGTGTCTGCAAGTGTCATAAAACTCAGATAATGCTAGCAGGGTGGCCCCTGATTGAGCTGTATTCTCAAACCCATTTATTAATAATCTTTATATTGCCACTATACCATTCTGTATAAAGTAGTAGCTAGTTAAGGGGAGCATTTTGAGACCAAGAACTATTCTCCTAGGCCTCATGAAAGCCTGGAAACCATAGTTAGCCTGTTCTGGTGAACCATAAGTCCCAGACATGCCTGGTTTGGTCTCTGTGATGTCGTTATTTTGTTGTATTAGTCCCACTTCTGTGGTTTGCATAGAAAAAGCTATGTAAGCCCAGCAGAGGGAGCTGTCACTGATACCATCTTGTTGCTAAGGACAACGGCACTGACACATTGAGCACTGCAGAGAGCCCTGTGATTGCTGAGACATCCCTGTGTGGAGTGGCAGCGCGTGACACAGAGTTTTAAAGAAGCAGAATCATAACTGCGGTTGTCAAGGGTAACGGTGTGTGCTTCTGTCCAAGCACGTAGTGGCAGTCTACCTGTGATGGGCAAGGGGTAACAGAGTGGTAACCTTGCCCCGTGGCGGCCCCTCTCAGCTTGCGGTACGTGGGCTGTTGCTGAGGGTGCTGGAAAGTCAGGGTGCGGGCTGAGAGGCCGTCCTTCACACTAGGGGCATGCTGGGTGCTGGGGATTACACCCTAATGAGCCATTTTCTTAGTATATTTTCTTGTTTTCTCATTTACTAATTAGGACTTTATCTTTTCTATCCAGTGCCCCTAGATAAATACAGCACAGGCTAGAAAATAGTGACATGACATCAACAATGTAGCTGATTGGCAGATTTGTCTATATGGCATTTTATAAATGGTTCTTCTTAAAATTAGATTTCTGGTGTCTAAGCATTTTATTGTTTATTAGGATGGCCTGGTCACTCGCTATCTGCAAATTGACTGTGAGTGGAAATACTACAACCTGTCAACACTCAGCGACCGACCCTCAGCTTATGGTGAGTAACCAGCTTAGCAGTTAGATGCATGCTTATCAGGGGGGGAAATTGGACCAGGATTTTATTGTGCAAGTGTCAAGGCCATCGAGTTCAACCATAAAGGAAATAAACATACTAGAAAACCTTTATACTATAGACAGAAACCTGTATGCACAGGTAATACTGAGGAAGGAAAAAGAAAGTAAAAAAGCCTTCATTAATCATGGTTTGCCCATCCAGCGGGTATTTACCTGCTTCTGACATCATTTACATATTACTGCGGGACGATCTGTCTCATTAGTGGGTAAGATGGTTTTCCAGCAATTGTTAGGCTGCTTTAAGGGCCTAATTTCTTTCTCTTGTTCTCCTCGTCTTTTAAATCAGTTGTGGCTTGTGTTTTACTTCAAGTTTCCATTCCAAGAATTTCTAGTGAAGATCTTACAATCTTCTGATCAATATAAAGGATTCCATCTACTGGCTCTATGCTTTCCTTTCATTTGGATCGGTCATTTTTTCTCGGCACTCCTCCCAATGGTTCTTCCAAGCTTTGTACTTGAAAGTTCCCTATCTATTGAATTTCCTTTCATTCCACCAAATCCCAGTCACCTAAAAATTCTGATTGTCCACTCTCCATACCTATTGTAAGGAACTTACCTGTCCTGCGAGCCCGCGGCGTCCCTGGGGATCCCAGCCGCAGAGGGAGACGCCGCTGTAGCAGGCAGCATGGCCGAGGCTGCTGCCCTGCTCACAGCGTGTCTCTCTCTGCAGGCGGAGGGATCCATCCTGGCCAAATTACTGTTCAGCCAGGCGGCATCCCTTGCAATCTCTATGGACGTGATTACAGAAAGTCCTGTTCTCAGCACTCGTTTGGATGTGCAAAGTAGTGCACATCCTAGGGGTGCTGTGGGAAGAGCTTTGGGGGGTCTGGGGAAATTTGGGCAACGTTTTTTGTGCGGTGTTTTTGCACTTTTTTTCCAAGCACCAATATGTTTTTGTTTAGCGGATCAGCCTTGCTAAGGTGACGTAACTCCCATGCAGGTGCACAGAAATTCATCAATCCTTGGCACAACAAGGGAGGGCAAGAATGCCCTAGGGGAGATTTATGGTAATCATGACAGCATGCCATGGATATCTGTGAGATATGGCAGAAAAACTGTGTAAAAGGTACTGTCATGGTACTCACAGGCGGGTGGCAGACCCTCAGTGTCATCAGCGCATTTGGGAGGGGCATGATTGGGGTGCAGAGTCTATCATGTGACCTACCGCCAGAGTGAGTGCTAACCCAATTTACCACTTTCACCAGGAGATAGAAAGTTATCTGCACAAGATCCTAGTCCTCTGAGACAAAGGATTAGAAGAGGGTTAGAAGGGTCACCTGGTGCAGATCAGGAGCTGGACCAGGAATCATTTACCATGAAAGACATGTAAGTGGTACTTCCATGTAAGGCTTTTCCAACCTCAGTCATTGTTTCCAGATTAAGCGTTCCAGCCAAATGAGCAGCAGCATAATATAAAGTCACATATGGTAAACCTAATCCTCTCCTGAATTTAATTAGCTAGAGAATACGAGATTAAAGTCTAACCTGTCCACCAATCCTGCAGCAAATATTTTAGGATATAGCAAAATGGTCATCTGGGATGTTCCCCTAGATTGGTCGTAGTATTCCTAAAATGTGGTCCAACTAAACATTTAGCCTATTTTTGTTAGCAGTGAAATCAATTTGCTAAAATGACTGCTCTGATTCCTATTTGGCACCTTTAAGTGGCAATGGATAAGTAAATAGTTGTATACACATTTTTTCATCCTTTATTCAACTCTTATGACAGGTAATGTTGTATCCAGAAGAGGTGATTCTAGTAGAGAGGGGTTAGGCAGGACATCAGACATTGCCCCTGATTCATCAAGCAGAATCGGATTATCGGTCGCGCATTCGTATTAGCGATCCGGAATCGTACGCGGTTGCGCTATTCAGCAACGGAAAA